>NW_020620825.1:8655178-8963445 GCF_003573695.1 Papaver somniferum | reverse complement strand
CTTCTTGTTGATGATGATGGTGTTTCTATGGACCCGTTGGTGTAGAGAGAGATAAAGTGGAAGGTGCTAACTGCGAACAAGATTACAAGTGGTATGTAAGTTAGCAATTCGATGTCACCATTCATGATTGATAAAAATAACACTCAAGAGATCAAAATAGTGCTTCTATGGTGGGAGGTTGGGTAGCTCACCATTATACACGGAGTTTACATACGGTGACACACACTCTAAAAGCACGTATTTAGACAGGTACAGAGAATTGAAGGTCGGTGCCTCTCATAATGTAATATGGGTAGTCTCCACTATAGGGGATCATAAATCTAATACTGAATTCAATCTGCACCTCATTTGCCACTGGGATGGTTAAATCCAATTTTAACTCTCATACAAGTAAGAAACCCAATCACGTTCTCTGTCATCTCTAAGTTCAGTCACTCTTATGAGATTCTCGATGTAATCTTAGCGACATGTATACTATGTGACTCTAAACTAACTACAAGTGGGAGTTTCTTATTCACTAATTTACAAAAAAGTTGAAAAAAATGCATGAAAAGGGTACAAAGAAAAAGCTTAACCACTCCCCCACACTTAAACTTTACATTGTCCTCAATGTAAATTGAATCATCCAAAGTAAGTCAAGGTGGGAAATTCAAGACAATAACAAAATAAAAATAAAACAAAACAAGAATACTGAAAAAAAAATAAAAAAAAATAAAGGTAAAGATACAAAACCGGTGGGTTGCCTCCCACTTAGCGCTTGGTTTAAAGTCGTCAGCCCGACTCTCTCCTTGCTTTCTATGACTCCTCTAGAGGGAGTGCATCCACAAAATTAACTCTTTCCACTACTTCGGAAGAGAAGTTCTCATAGTATGGTTTCAACCGGTTCCCATTAACTTTAAACTCCTTTCCTGTAGCAATACTACAAATTTCGACTGCACCATGAGAAAACACATTAGTAACAATAAAAGGTCCATTCCATCGTGACCTTAATTTACCCGAAAATAATTGCAAGCGAGAATTAAACAAAAGCACTTTCTGCCCAACACAAAATTGTTTTCTAGAAATCATATTATCATGAAATGCCTTAGCTTTCTCCTTGTAAATGTGTGAGCTTTCAAATGCATCATTGCGAAGCTCTTCTAGCTCTTGGAGTTGTAACTTCCTTTGCTTTCCAGCCCCATCCATCTCCATATTGCATTGCTTGATAGCCAAAAACGCTTTATGCTCAATATACACGGGTAAGTGACAAGGTTTACCATACACAAGCCTAAAAGGAGACATCCCAATAGGTGTCTTGTATGCGGTTCTATAAGCCCACAAAGCATCATTAAGTCGCATGCTCCAATCCTTCCTTGTTGGATTCACCGTCTTTTCAAGTATGGACTTCACCTCTCGGTTGGAAACTTCGGCTTGTCCTTTCGTTTTTGGATGATAAGGTGTTGCAATCTTATGCGACACATTGTACTTCCTTAACAAGCTTTGCAAGAACCTGTTTTTGAAGTGAGAACCTCCATCGCTAATTGCGACCCTTGGAATTCCAAACCTTGCAAAAATATTTGCTTGCACAAAATCTGAAACCACTTTAGAATCATTAGTTGGGGTGGCCTTAGCTTCCACCCATTTCGACACATAATCAACAACAAGTAAGATGTAAAAATTCCCATGAGAGTTGACAAAAGGACCCATAAAATCAATACCCCATAATCAAAAACTTCAATAAATTGAATAAAAGTTTGTGGCATTTGATTTCGAGCACCTAGATTGCATGTTCTTTGGCACCTATCACAAGTTGTGCAAAATTTATGTGCATCCTTAAACAAGGTTGGCCAATAGAAACCGCTTTCAAGCACCTTGTGAGCGGTTTTCTTACTCCCAAAATGTCCTCCGCAAGCATAAGAGTGACAAAAATACAAATAGAGTTAAATTCATATTCGGGAATGCACCTACGTAATACTTGGTCACTACCTTGTTTCTACAAATAAGGGTCATCCCATATGTATTGGTTACCTAGTTTGTCCTTCTCAGCACGAGATAAATCCTTTGGGATTTGTTTAGAAACTAAGTAATTAACAATATCCGCATACCATGGTTCTCCAAGGGCAATTGAGAATAGTTGCTCATCTGTAAAGCTTTCACGCAATGGGATAACTTCCTTGTCCACAGCAAGTCGGCTCAAATGATCCTCAACGGTGTTCTCAATTCCTTTCTTGTCTTTGATTTCAAGATCAAACTCTTGCAAGAGAAAAATCCATCGTATGAGCCTCGGTTTCGCCTCTTTCTTTGTAAGCAAGTATCTAAATGCTTCATGATCAGAAAAGACAACAACTTTTGTACCAATTAGATAAGAGCGAAACTTTTCTAAAGCAAAAACAATGGCAATAACTCTTTTTCAGTGGTTGTGTAGTTTTGTTGGGCCTCATTTAACGTTCTAGAAGCATAATAAATGGCATGAGGAAACTTCCCCACACGTCCCAAGCACCGCACCAACCGCGTAGTCACTTGCATCACACATGAGCTCAAAAGGCTTGCTCCAATCCGGTGGTTTAATGATAGGGGCTGAAATCAAAAGCTCTTTCAAGCGATTGAATGCCTCCATACACTTTTCATCAAAGTTAAAAACCACATCCTTTTGCAATAAGTTACAAAGTGGTGATGCTATCTTGGAAAAGTCCTTGATGAACCTACGATAAAAACCTGCGTGTCCAAGAAAAGAACGTATCTCCCTCACCGTAGTGGGAGGGGTTAGAGCACGAATAAGGTCAATCTTAGATTTATCAACTTCCAAGCCTTTAGAAGATATTACATGGCCTAAAACTATGCCATGAGTTACCATAAAATGGCACTTCTCCCAATTTAGCACAAGGTTTGTTTCAACACATCGTTCAAGGATTAAAGACAAGTTGTCCAAGCAAAGGTCAAATGAATCACCAAAGACACTAAAATCGTCCATGAACACTTCGATTATGTTTTCAACATATTCTGAAAAGATACTCACCATACACCTTTGGAAAGTAGCTGGAGCATTGCACAAGCCAAAAGGCATCCTTCTATAAGCAAAAGTACCGAAAGGACAAGTGAAAGTGGTTTTCTCTTGGTCCTCCGGTGCTATCACAATCTGATTATAACCTGAATAGCCATCAAGGAAGCAATAGTAAGAGTGTCCAGCTAAACGTTCAAGCATTTGATCAATAAAAGGTAAAGGAAAGTGATCTTTTCTAGTAGTGGCATTCAATTTCCTATAATCAATACAAACCCTCCAACCGGTTTGCACACGAGTTGGGACAAGTTCATTCTTATCATTCTCCACTACCGTCACACCTGATTTCTTTGGTACTACTTGTACCGGGCTTACCCACTTGCTGTCGGATATGGGGTATATAACACCCACTTCCAAAAGCTTGAGTATCTCCTTTTTCACAACTTCCATCATGGGAGGGTTCAAACGACGTTGCGCTTCCCTTGTAGGCTTTGCATCATCCTCCAAACGAATCTTATGCATACAAACGGCAGGGCTTATACCCTTGATATCAGCGATTGTCCATCCAATGGCCGTCTTGTACTTCCTTAGCACCCTTAGAAGTTGTTGCTCCTGTAATTCACTAAGCTCGTTAGAAACAATCACAGGTAACTCTTCCTTGTCACCCAAGTACAAGTACTTTAAGTGACTTGGAAGAGGTTTCAATTCTAATTTTGGAGATTTAACAATAGATGGTAAAAGTTTTTCATCACTGCATGGTAAAGAAATAAAAGAGATATTATGAGTTTCCGGGCATCCTTGTAGTGAACTAAGATCACCAAGGGCTTCCTTGACTTCATTACCACACTCTACACCATTATCCATGGATGTAGTTAAAACGGTTTCCAAAATCGCCACCATTCAATTCAAACACTTGTTGTGCTAATGTATCCATAACATCAATAGAGAAACAAGAGTGGACGTCACTAGGATATCTCATCGTCTCAAAAATGTTGAAACGTATTATTTCTCCATCAAACTCCATAGTTAGCGTTCCCTTATCCACATCAATAATGGTTTTCGCCGTTTTCATGAAGGGACGCCCAAGTAGCAATGGAAGAGATGAGTCCGGTGAACCTTCATTCATCTCTAACACACAAAAGTCAGCTGGAAATACAAGTTGATTAACCTGCACAAGAACATCCTCAACAATACCCATTGGGTAAACATTAGAGCGATCGGCTAATTGCAAAACAATTCCAGACTTTTTAAGAGGACCAAGATCAAGTGAATTATATATGGACGCAGGCATAACATTAACGGATGCACCTAAATCTAACATTGCTTTGTTAAATGTAGTGTTACCAATAGTGACGGGAATGTCAAAGCTACCCGGATCCTTGCATTTCAGTGGGAGTTTATGTTGTAAGATTGCCGAAGCATTCTCTCCCACACTTAGCACTTCATTACCTTGGAGCTTTTTCTTATTGGTACACAAGTCCTTTAACACCTTTGCATACTTTGGCATTTGCTTTATAGCATCTATGAGGGGTATGTTCACATGAATCTTCCTTAACACGTCCAAAATCTCCTTTTCTAGTTCCTCCATTTTGGACTTTGCAAATCTGCGAGGGAAAGGTAAAGGAGGAACATAAGTAGGAATAGGAGTTTTAGAGTTAGGAATCGGTACCTCGGTTGTTTGGGGAATTTCATCTTTTCCTCCAACACCGGCTCCTTGGGTGTTTCCACCTTGCCCGAATCAGTAACTTCGGGTTGCACAAGTTGTGTACCGCTTCTCAACGTAATTGCATTGACACCCTCTGTTGGGTTAATAGGTTGAGAAGGGAGTTTCCCACTATTTTGTGCTTTCAATTTGTTTATCTCAATCTCCATGGATCCCATTTGTGTCTGCAACTCCTTAATAGCGCTCTTAGTCTCTTGTTGGCTCTCTTGAAACATGGTACCAATGCCTTGCATCATCTTTTGAAGTTTTGCATCAATATCCGAACCTTGACCTTGCATTGATTGTTGTGGTTGCTGAAATTGTTGTTGTTGTGGTTGAAATCCACTTGGACGGTTGAAAGTAGGTTGTTGAACCGCTCCTTGCTTGTTGGCATAGCTAAAATTGGGGTGGTCTCTCCATCCCGGATTGTAAGTGTTGGAGTAGGGATCATACCGTCTTTGCTGATTTGGGAAGATCACATTAGCTTGTTCATTGGAGTCTTCATACCCTTGAGAAGAACTTGGTATCACCGCGGCTGCAACTTGTTGCAACATTGCTGTCACGTTACCCATTTGTTGACGAAGTTCCTCTACCTCGCTCACTTCATTTACTCTCCTTAAGAGCACGTCCGAACCACGACTCAAGAATTGTTGGGAGTTTGCTGCCATGTTCTCAATCAACTCTCTAGCTTGTGCCACCGTTTTGTTCACTAGTGCACCACCACCCGCAGCGTCAAGAAGATTCCTATCACTTGAATTGAGTCCTTCATAGAAGTATTGGATGATCATTGCATCGCTGAATTGATGGTGAGGACAGCTTGCCACCAATCTCTTGTATCGTTCCCAACATTCATATAAGGATTCTCCCACATTTTGCTTCATCCCGCAAATCTCTTTGCGAATTTGAGTAGCCTTGGATGCTGGAAAATACCTCTCTAGAAAGAGTTTCTTCAACCCATTCCATGTTGTGATACTTCCGGGAGGTAAATAACACAACCAATCCTTAGCATTATCCATCAAAGAGAATCGAAAAACTTTCAACATTGCACCATCCGCTTCAACATCCGCTGGAAGCATGGCCGTGACAATAGTGTGGAAGTCCATAAGATGCTTGTTTGGGTCTTCATTCACCATGCCATGGAACTTTGGTAATTCTCTAAGCAACCCCGGCTTGATCTCAAAAGTAGAATTTGATTGAATACACCCTTGTTGTGTATCCAACTTGTGAGAATCCAAGTCCTTGAGTGTACGATTTGCATCACCCATTGCTTCTTATTCTTCTTCAAAAGGTGGTTCTTGTTCAACCGGTACCTCTTGTTATAACTCTTCTTCCACTTCTAGCTCTTGTTCTTCCGTTGTACCTTGACTTGGTTGGAGTATTGTGCCTCTTCGAGTGGATATTCTGCACCTTGGATAGTTCCAATCTTTAGAAGCCAGGGATTAGGTACCTGAAAACAATTCTCACAAACAAGTAAGAAACAAGACAAGAAACACAAAGCAAATATGGAAGCAAAAATACTGAAAAGAAACTAAAAACTTAATAACAAGCCGATGCCTCCCCGGCAGCGGCGCCAAAAATTTGATCGGTTGTCAATCGACAAATATAATTTCATTCCTTATCAACTAATATATAGAAAGTGGTAGGAAAGAGTTCGTATCCACAAGGAGGCTTTGTTGTTATGCGATTTTCGGTTCTAAGATAACCAAGGGGGGTTTTTGTTTTAGCAAATCAAAAAAATAAAGTAAAGCAAAGTAAATAGTTGGAATAATCAATAAGGAGAAGATATTGGTCATGGGATAGTATCATTCACAAGCATGTATTTTTCATCATTGAATAGAATTGATAATTTAATCTCTTATTTATTAAAAGTCCTAGAATACCTTGATCGCAAGAGTATCCCGCTAATTCCCTATTTTCATCACAACCACATTAAAGATGCATATGTGAATTCTTCCTAGAAAGCAACCCAAGTGTAAAAGCACAATTAAGTTTAACTCCCTAAAAGCTTTAAGATTATGGAATAAGACTAATCAAAGCAAACAAATGTGTAAGAGCACTAATTTGTTTTAACCAAGGTTATGATTCAATGTGACTAGTAGGATCTATCACTACAAGCACTAACCACAATTATGCTACTTAAAATAAGGGACAAACACTTTTACGTATTGAAAACCCTAATATAGCTCTAGAGATGAAGAAAATCGGATTGATTCCGGACTCAACCAATCAAACAATCAAATCCTAAAACACTATAAACCATGAATCATAAACATAAAGTTGAGACAAACTAATCCATAGAATCAAATAACATGCATTGAGAAATCAACTTTTATCCCATAACCAACAAGTATATTTAGTTACTCATAATAATGGAGTTCATCATCATCATGATCAATAAAATAATAAAGAAGATGAAAGCAAAGCAAACCCTAGAAGTAGTTTTCTCCAAAGCTCCAAAAAGAATAATAAAACGTGATCTCCTAAAAGTTGTAAGAGTCTTTCTTTTATATCCCTCTGCTTCCAAAAATTAGGTCTAATCTTCAAAGTCCATTAGTTGAAAATCCACCAAGCCCATACGTGAGAAAAACCCATGTAGAAATCTTGCCGAAAATATGTCACCGGGAAACTGGTAAAGTGGCCGGAACTTCACCGGGAAAGTCGCCGGCAAGTAGCTTAGGTGACCGGCAAAGTCCGCCCGATCACCAGTCAACGACCTGAATCGGTCGGGTCAACGAGTCGACTCGGTCAACTGGGTTAAGTGAGTCAGAGTCAGCTCAGATGACTGTTCCATTCTGCCAAGGCCGAAGCTATTGCATAGGCTGAACTTGTGCTGCACAATTATTGTGCTTTAATCCTCTCAATCCATGGTCACAGCTCAGATTCTGTATTCTGCAATTCCAGTTCAGTTGCACTTCTTCTTGTAATTTGCATCTCAACCTCATGGCTTGCTTCTCGCAAATAAACCATCATCATAGCCACTGCATCATGATCAATCATTCTCCTTCCCAGTCATACCACCTTTTTTACATCCATTGCAGTTGATTAATCTACACAACAACACCACCTAACAGCTGCATCTTTCCCAGCACCTCAAACACATTTCACTTTAGCTTCACTTTCAATCTGTTACAGATATCTAGCATTCATCTACGCAAACTCAAATCTTTCCTGCGCTGCTAACTCAACTCCAACAACTTCAGGCACCATCTCAGGCCAGCCAACACCATCACAGTCTTCTACTCAAATTTCGAGCAATACTGCCATTAATCACTCTCTTTTCGTGTTTATCATTGCCATTCATATTGCCTCTCGAGCTCGTCATCAATACATCTCTATTTCACCTGCAATGCCATTATCCAGAACTGCAGCTTTACCTATTAGACCAGCTTAATAACTTTAGCAGCAACCATCCCTGCGTATAGCCTGCGACAATGCCATATCCTTTGGCACCACCCCTGCATCACTTCAGCTGCTCCATTCCCAGCTGCTACTGCAACTTCCAATCCATTGCAGTCAGCAAACACCAGTCCTCTTCTACCACCAACTACAATCCCGTGCAGCTTCACATCATTCACAACTCAAACTGCCATCTTGTAGCTTCAAATGCATAACTGCAACTCTAACATTCCAGCAGTAGCAGCACCACTGTCTCAGTCCATTTAGTTGCAACCACGAGTTACAGCTGCAATTTCATACTTCAATACCCACTGCATCAAACACAGTCTAATCCACTTCCATTTCGGCTCAACCAGCTCTGGTTCAAGACCATTACAACCACCTACAACTTCACTTCACACACAACTTCAATCCTTCACCTACAACAGCTGCTTCTAACTCAAGTTAATCAATCCCTGCATCACAGCTCAAGTGCATCAATCAGACACTACCAGATAAAATCTAGCAGCACCATTTCAGTTCAGCTCACATGCTTATCACTCAATTTCATCCAACTTCAATGTCACTCCCTGTAGTTTCATCCCACTAATCTTCATAACAGCACATACATTGAGCCATTCCTCCATAACCTGCACCTTCTTGCAACCCTTTAGATCATAGGAACAGACAACACTGAAAATACAACTCAATACCCCATTTTTTTCTTCTTTGCACTTCAAATATGCTCTAACTTATCACCAGAACCAGTAACCCGTCACTTGCATCTTCGTCTCAATCAGATCCAATTAAATGACAGTTCTTCATCTGATACTCGATTCACAGCACAATCATCAAAACCCAAATCTGATATTAACCCTTAGCATATAAACCCACTTCTCATTCATTTGAGAAGTTGAATTTCTTCTTTCCTGTTCTTCAAACCCTAACTGAATTCAACCTCAATTTTGATTCCTCTTCTTCCATTTATCAATTCATCTGGCAACGTTCACAAGTCACACAGCAACTGTGGGAGTATTTAAACAATGAAGGCCAATCGAATCCACACTGCAAGATCTTAGCAGCAGTTTTCTTAGCACTAAAGTGACCCCCACAAGCATGATCATGACAAAATGAAATAATACTGGACTGGTCACTCTCAGGTATACATCTCCTAATAATCTGGTCTGGACAATACTTAAACAAATAAGGATCATCCCAAAAGAAGTGCTTAACCTCAGCTAGAAACCTAGAACGATCTTACCCCAATGTTGGGGCATTCGACCAGTAACAAGATAGTTCACTATATTCGCATACCAAGGTAATTGGGTAACAAAGAACAATTGTTCATCAGGAAAGCTATCCCTTATAGGAAGGGAATCATCAGGGGAACTAACAACTAGCCTAGACAAGTGGTCTGCTACAACATTTTCGGCACCCTTTTTGTCTCTAATGTCTGGAGAAAACTCTTGCAACAAAAGGATCCACCTAATCAATCTAGGTTTTGTATCCTTCTTAGACAAAAGATATTTCAAAGAAGCATGATCAGTATATATGATGATCTTAGAACCTAAGAGATAGGGTCTAAACTTGTCTAAGGCAAACACAATGGCTAACAGTTTCTTCTCGGTAGTGGTGTAGTTCAACTGGGCATCATTCAGAGTTTTGCTAGCATAGTAAATCACATGAAGTAATTTGTTTTCTCGCTGACCTATCACAACACCAATAGCATAATCTGAAGCATCACAGATGATCTCAAAGGGTAGGTTCCAGTTGGGTGCCTGGATTATGGGGGCGGTAGTGAGTAAATTCTTAAGCTTCTCAAAAGCCTCTAAACAAGCATCATCAAATACAAACTTAACATCTTTTGCAAGCAAATTGCAAAGAGGTCTAGAAATTAGGCTAAAATCCTTAATGAATCGACGATAAAAACCTGCATGCCCTAAGAATGACCTAATATCTCTTACGGTTTTTGGGACCTGTAAAGTCTTAATAAGGTCAACTTTGGCTTTATCTACCTCTATACCCTTAGAAGATACGATATGCCCTAAAACAATTCCTGAACGAACCATGAAGTGACATTTCTCCCAATTAAGCACTAAATTTTTTTCCTTACACCTAGCCAACACTAGTGACAAATGATGCAAGCACTCATCGAAAGACGAACCAAACACTGAAATCCATAAAGACCTCTAAGAACCGTTCTACCATGTCAGAAAATATGCTCATCATGCAACGCTGAAAAGTCGCAGGGGCATTACAAAGCCCAAAGGCATGCGTCTATACGCAAAGGTACCAAAGGGACAGGTAAAAGTGGTTTTCCCTGGTCTTCTGGGGCAATAACGATCTGATTATATCCAGAGTAGCCATCTAAAAAGCAGTAGTGACTATGTCCAGCTAATCTCTCTAGCATCTGGTCGATGAAGGGAAGGGGAAAGTGGTCCTTCCTAGTGACCTTGTTCAATTTCCTATAGTCAATACAAACACGCCAACCCGTGGTCACTCGGGTCGGGATTAACTCATTGTTATCATTCTGGACTACAGTAATACCGGATTTCTTGGGTACAACCTGAACGGGGCTGACCCACTTACTGTCTGAAATGGGGTAGATAATGTGCATCTAACAACTTAAGGACCTCGTTTCGAACTACCTCTTTCATATTAGGGTTTAGTCGACGTTGCATCTCCCTAGAAGGTTTGGTATCACTCTCTAAATAGATCTGATGCATACAAACAGTGGGACTTATACCCTTAATGTCAGCTATGGTCCACCCTAAAGCTTCCTTGTTGTTTTGAAGGACGGTTACTAGCCTACTTTCCTGACTATCCAAGACGGAAGAAATAATCACAGGTAAAGTCTCAGACGGGCCTAAAACATATTTCAGGGAATCTGGCAATGGTTTTAGGTCCAACTTAGGAGGCTCTTCTAACGAAGGAACTAGGGTAGACTTAGAAACTGGTAGTGGTTCGACTTTAGGTTTCCATCCATTACTAGTATCTAACAAAGGGGTTGAATCTAACAAAGCATTCACCTCATTAATCACATTATCATCATCAAAATCAATCCCAAAGTGAGCTAGGCATTTCTCTAATGGATCTTCTAACAAAGTGTTTGGTAATGACTCCTCGACTAATGTTCCTATCATGTTCACCTCTTCTATGTTCGAGTCATCTAGTTCAGAGGGTAGCTTACTAATATTAAAAATGTTCAGCTCAATAGTCATATTACCAAAAGACAATTTCATAATACCATTTTCGACAGTTATGATCGCATTGGATGTAGCTAAAAACGGGCGACCTAAAATTACCGGTATCTGGTTCTCTGGGTCAGGGACAGGTTGGGTATCTAGGATAACAAAATCCACTGGATAAATAAACTTGTCAACCTCTATGAGAACATCCTCGATCACACCACGAGGAATTTTAACGGACCTATCAGCTAACTGAAGTGTCATCTGGGTAGGTTTCATCTCACCAAGTCCTATTAAGGTACACATGATATGGTAGTAAGTTCACACTAGCTCCTAAGTCAAGCAACGCTTTCTCAACACGGTATTTACCTATTGTGCAAGAAATGGTAGGGGACCCTGGGTCTTTATACTTAGGAGTAGTGGTATTCTGAATAATAGAACTCACCTGACTAGCTAGAAAGGCTTTCTTCTGGACATTAAGCTTTCGCTTTCGCGTACACATATCCTTGAGAAACTTGGCATAAGAGGGAATCTGCTTAATTGCATCTAGTAGTGGAAGGTTGATAGTTACCTGCTTAAAAACCTCCAATATATCATTAAAATTGGACTCCCTCTTAGTTGGAACTAGCAGCTGTGGGAATGGGGCTCTAGGGACAAAGCCGGGCTCAATATGACCCTCATTGGTCTCTTTAGAGACTCTATCAGTCTCCTCAGTTTCTGGTTCAGAAGGGTGAACTACAACATGTTCACTATCAGGCATGGAAACCTTGTTGTCTATCACTCTACCACTCCTAAGGGTTTTAATAGCATTCACATGATCAGAGTCTTTCACCTATTTCATTAATTCCTCTAGGGTTGGGTTGAGTCTGACTAGGAAACTTACCTCTTTCTCTTAAAGACTCATTTATCTGACTACCTGGGTTTTCAACTCGGAAATAGCCTGAGAGTTAGCCTGACCTATTCTCTTATTTTCTTCTAAACCTTGAGCAACAGATTGCTGAAACTGCACAGTGTTACGAGTTAACAAAGCAAGAGACTCTTCTAAACTCATAATCTTCTTATCCGAAGGGTTCTGAAACTGTGCCGGAGCTGAAGGATTCTTAGTATAGCCAAAACCTGGGGGAACCTGAGCATTACTAGACTGACCTTGATTCTGGCCCTTGGACCAAGAAAGGTTTGGATGGTTTCTCAAGCCAGGGTTATAGGTTTCTGAATATGGGTCAAACTTCTGTCGGTTATCAAACCTAGTGTTGTTATAAAGAGCATTGGCTTGCTCTTCAACAGCATGGCCTTCCCAAAAAGGCTCATTTCTTCCACTACTACCACTAGAATGACCTAATTCTAAGGCTTCTAACCTTTTGGCTATAGCTGCTATTTTGGCATCTGACTCATGAGATCCTTCTACCCTATTAACATTTCCTCTACTTAGAAGAATTGTTTTCTGGGGTTCCCTACTATTTTCCCATTGTTGGGTCTTATCGGCGATTTCATTCAAAAATGTCATCGCTTCATCAACAGTTTTATTCTCAAACCCACCTGTGCATAAGGACTCAACCATGGTTGTTGTTGAAAATTAAACCCTCGTAGAGGATCTGAACTAACCTAACCTTCTCCAAACCATGATGAGGACATTGAGATATCAAGTCATTGAACCTTTCTAAGTACCTATATAAAGATTCTCCCTCTTGTTGGGCAAAAGTACATATTTGTGTCCTAATAGACGAGATGTTTTATGCCTTGGGAAAAACTTATGTATAAAGGCAGAAGTAAGTTGGTCATAGGTTTCAATTGACTCAGAGTCCAAACTATACAGCCAAGATTTGGCTTTATCTTTTAAGGAAAAGGGGAATAACCTAAGTTTCAACGCATCATCACTTAGGTTTTTAATTTTCAGAGTACTACAAACTTCCTCAAATTCCCTAACATGAAAATAGGGTTCTCATTCTCCTTCCCTAAAAACATTGGGAGCATCTGTAAAGTCCCAGGTTTCAGTTCATAATTTGCCTCGGTTTCAGCTAACTTGATACAAGACGGACGAGAGGTCCTAGTTGGGTTTAGAAAAGCTTTCAAAGTTGCCATTTCTGGAACTAACAAAGGACTAGGAGTAATAGGGGTACTTTCCTCACGAAGAGACAGATTCTCAAAACTGAAGTATCCAAAAACGGGGCTCTCAAAAGAAGAGTCTTCGAGTTCCCCGCCTTCATAATAAGAACTACTAGGTTTGTCACTAATAAAACGACCTATAGTGTTTCTTTTCCAAGCCCGTTTAAAAACTTCGGGCATACACTAGAAAAACAAAATCAAAAAGAAAAGTCCTAATACGGAAGGGATGTTCTATGCAAACACAAACAAGGCTGACTCCACCACAGCAAACCTACTGATTTCTAGCAAACAAAAAGCATGATGGCTCCACTTAGATTGTTTCTAGACCAGCTTCTAATCCTTCGAACGGGAATTCGTTACAATTTAAGCAAACCCCTCTAGAATCAATCTGAGTCAAGGTAAGTTGAATAGAGGCGAGGGAAGCTCGGTGGAACTTTGATACCCAAGGCCTCACCAGTATTACAAGGTGGCGCAGTCACGCATTCAACTTACAGAAACCGTCAAGAACTTCAAAGTATACTTAAAAGAGTAACCAATATTTTCGAATGACTTTCCTGTTAAGCTCGTTACCCTATCGGTCTCGTTCTAGTCAAAATTTTAGGCTTAGGTTCGCGTTTGGTGTCGTTTTCCTAAAGCGGGCAAGAAGAGAACGATGATGAAATCCGAACCCTTATCTTGTATGGCCAGTCCTTTCCCTTTACTAGGAAATTAAAGCATCCGTTTTCAAGTCCTTAACATATATGCATACGAAGGAAGACAGTAACTCGCTAACATGGGATTCGCGAGTGTTTCGACAAACTTACCTCCCGTACCAGACGGGGAATGAACCTTTGTAGTCGACTCGGGACATGACTCCTATGTCATGTACGAATCCGAGGGGCCGAGGTGATATTATAATCACCGTCCTTCTCTGCAAACAGTTTATATTTAAACTACCCTTCCGTAGGGTCTAAAAAAATAATGTCCTAAAATTTAAAGTCCAAAGTCCAAAAATATAAAGTGCAAAAGAAAAAGAAAGTCTTAAAAAAAATCTACAAAAAGAAATGTCTCTCTTTTTTTTCTTTTTTTAATAAAATAAAATAAAAATCTTCTTCTTTCGCTCCTTTCGCTTTGCCTTTCACTCGAAGTCTTTAAGTATTCACTAAAAGCTTTGGAAAAAATTTCTTTCGCTCCAAATTCTGAATTCTGTAAGAAAAAAAGACAAAAACCCAAAAATGTAAAGAAGAACAAATAAAATAAAAACCTAAAAAAAAAATCTAAAAACTCTAGCCTAAAGACAAGTCCGCGTCGGCGGCGCTTGATGTGTTTTTCAAAGTTGTTGTAGTAAAAAGGTTCGTTGAGACTTGTGAAGGAAGATTTTTTAGACTTAATTTTTATAAATAAAAAAAATATAACAAACTCGAATAAAAAGTGTTGTGAGAATTATGGAGAGACTGGGGCTAGGATTCCGCTATTTACCAATTCCAAAGTGATACTAATTATAATCATGCAATTTCACACGTTCAAATTGATTCTCAACTATTGCAAAAGTAGATTTTTAGAAACAACAAATGTTAATCCAAAGCATGAGACATCAAAACCCTAGGCTAAGCATGTTCCATCAAAATAAAATACAATTGTTTAACAAAAACCATAAAATCTATTTTCAATCTAGGAAAATAGTCATAAATAAAAATTGCACAAATTAAATAATTAAGAATTACCACTTTTTCATTGGAAAGATAGCATCCTCCGTCGCCCCAAGGATTGGGTTTAGCTCATCATTGTGGAAACGCGCTCAAAAGTTGATTTCATTGCTCAAAGTGTTTACAAATGATGAATTGGAGAAAAACTATTAAAAAACGGGTGTTTGCAACGTTTTTAATTGTTGCAAAACACTGTTACATAAAACGATAAAAGCCAATTGTCTCTGTTCAGCTTCTACGACCCCCGCCTCTGTGTCGTTATCACTGTTGATAAACGACTGTCTTCGTGAGTCTGTTCTTCGTGTTCTTCAGTTCTGCAGCAGCAGAAATGGTGTTCTCTGCAACTCAATTTTTCGGATCTGTGATGCTCTGTAACTCTCCCAAACTCTCTATCCCCCCACTGATACCCAAGACACTCTTATTTATAATGTGAAGCCAATCTTAGGTCGACAATCATCTCAATTACTCCAAAAGATATTTGCAGTTAATGAAAGTATTTCACGGGAATATTTTCTCTCCATTTTCACACGTCTTCTGAGTTGTATGGTATATCCAAATCTTCTCATTTAATTGAGCCAAATAATGAAGAGAATATCTTCAATTAATTCCGTGAATAATTCCTTCCCTGTTTTCGAAAATATCCAAAAGTATACGATTTCCTTCCATTCAAGACACGTACAAAATCTTACTGTCATGGTAAGAAGATAATCATGTCTTAAAGACACAAATATCCCCATAATATCATGACCAGAATCTCACACAGTTGAGATTTCTTTTCCCGCCAAATATCTTTCCCGTGAAGAAGAAGATGGGTGCCTCCTATCCGGTCCTAGGGTGCGAATAGCAGATGCCATGAGGGGTGTCTCTGATCAGCTGCTTGGGTGAAAATATCCTTTAGGTACCCCTTATCATTTGGGCGCCCCTTATCCACAAGTGAGAGTCTGAATAACACGTTCCTTCCGGTGCTTTAGACGACTTTTCGAGCCGATTTTTCCAAGAATGTTTATTTCCAAAAATACTTAAAAACACATAAAATACCATAATAAGTAAAAAAAATCGAGTACCAACAATACATGAAATTAAGGACAACGTAGACACAAAAATGTGTCTATCAAAGCACATTGTCGAAAACTGCTTCAAGAAGATTGGGTACCCTGACTGGTGGCAAACTCGCTCCAAAACTGAGAAAGGATCTTCAACAACAATGATGCTGAGTTGAACACGTTCAGAATCACTAAAGTACTTGGAGTGGCGAAGAATTCAAGGAAATCAAGCATGATGGATGAGAAGCTACAAAGTTTATTTATTTTGTAATCCATATGCATTGTTTTGTCACTAAAGTTGACAAAGGAAGAGATTTTTAGAGCACTGCTCGGTCAAATTCGCAAGTTTTGCTATCTCAAGCCTATTTATAAAATTTAGTTGATCAAAACTACAGTCTTGATTAGTCTACTTATAGCCATGTCTCGTATTAGGATAGAATGTGTAGTTGAGCTTTAGACTTCACGATGTTCATCGATTGAAGACAAAAATCTACTGAGGAGAGCTTGGAGGAACTTCATCAACAAAAGTTATGTGGAGACTAAAACTTATCTATCACTCAGAAGTTTATTTTGTTCTATATACGCTTAAGACTAAGTCGTATAGATATATAGACTTTTATATTATACACATTTGATATTTCGAGCTAAGTTTAACTCACTTATATATTTCTCGAAATATGTGTTGGAAGATTTTTACTTTAGCTACTGTTGATGGTGGTTTTTAGCTTAGGGTTATAATTGTAAAACCTTACATCTGATGTGACGTCACTCTGTAAGGAAATAGAGCCATGAGTGTCAACCTCTCCACTGACAAAATTATTGAGAAACTCAATATTTTCTTATGAAATTTACCCATAATGGTGCATGTAGCAACAATCCCAGGCATTCTGTAAATTTTGGCACCTTGCCTACATTCAATTAATATAAGTTTCTTTGAATGCTTCCTGTGTTATGTTCCCCGGCTGAACCCTTAATGTTGATATGGCATGACAATTTGTGTTCACTCGCAGCAGAGTAGCACGAATTTCCAAGTACCAAGGATAAGGTCTTTGCATAACGTATTCAATCAGAAAGCATGCTCTCTGGAAATGAACTTAAAAGAACTTAGTGTCAACACATATAATTCAATCAATTATCCTGACTAATTTGCAAAAGTTAGGGTTTTGCGCCTTGCGTAGTATATCAGACCTTGCTTGTCGAAATCAAGCCTAGGAAAACTAGGTAATTAATCCGCCATGGATTAGCAGATGAAAAATCTTGCCCAGAATAAGAAAACAAAGAGCCACAAGATAGGAGCAGCAGAAAAGGGAGGTGTGGCCATTCCTTAGGCCAATCAGCGCCATTGGCCACGCCCCATCCTAAACCGACCCCATCTCCCTAGACCAATCAGGTTTCTCTAAAGCCACCACGCTCACACCAGAAGTGTAGCCACTCCCATGCTTGGCCGGACCCTCTCCTTTCTACCGACCAATCAGGTCACTTTAAATTGCGCCACGAGCACTAGAGGTGTGGCCGTGTCTTATGTTTTGCCTGCCCCTTTTCTTGACCAATCAAGTCGCTCTAAACTTACCACCATACATTAAAGGCCAAGCACACCTTGCCGCGCCACCATACTAACTGGCAAGCCAAACACGCCCTGCCACAACAACATATTAATTGGCATGCCAACATGCCAATGTGCCACAAATGACGCCATTACGTGCTAATCCACTTTATGTTCGTGGCCAATACCATAACGGACTCCAATTAGGATTTCATGATCGAAACAAGACTTTTGCTTCAGTAGCGTTAGCCGAAAACCTAATTTTTGGTCATAATCCACAATATGCCATGAGCCACTTTAACCTTGGCCATGCCGCCAAGCCCTAACTTTGGCGACGGTGCCAAACCCTAGCCTTGGCCATGCCGCCAAGCCCTAACTTTGTCCATGGAGCCAAATACTAGCCTTGGCCATGCCGTAAAGCCCTAACTTTGGCCACGACGCCAAATCCTAGCCTTGGCCATGCCCCCAAGCCCTAACTTTGTCAACGACGCCAAATCCTAGCCCCAGCCATTCAGCAACGCCACAGGCGTGGCCATGCCACAACGCTACAGATGCGGCTATGCCACCATGCCGTAGGCGCATGCCACTACGTCGTGGCTATGCCATGACGCCACTAATATGTGCCAACAGAATGTGGCCATAATCATGGCCACTCTCTCTCTCATGAATTACAATCTCAGCCATCTAAGTTTTCCACCGAACCGACAGACTTGTGGAAACTTTTAGGCGACCCTCCGCCTAAATCTGGTGCCCATGGCTACGTCAGGCGCCACTTGCACAACCATGACACTGACATGCACGGGCCATGCCAGCCATGCTGCAATGTCGCTGGCATGCACCAAAGGTGCCATTGTGCCATTACCAGGCGCCAACAGAAGGTATCCATAATCAACGACTACCCTTCCTCATGAGATGCGATATCAGCCATCCAAGTTTTCCACCAAATTACCAGACTTGTGGCAACTTTTAGGCTACCCGCCGCCTAAATCTAGTGGCCATGGCTACGCCAGGAGCCACTTGCACCACCGTGCCACTGACATGCACGAGCCATGCCAGCCATGCTGCAATGCCGCTGGCATGCACCAAAGGTGCCATTGCGCCATTACCATGCACCAACAGAATGTAGCCATAATCAATGGCTACCCTTCATCATGAGATGCAATCTCATCCATCAAAGTTCGCCACCGAGCCGGCAGCCTTGTGGCAAGTTTTAGGCGACCAGCCAAGACAAGCCTAATAGCATCGCATGCTATTTTCCTGCGGCAAACCTCTTGATTTTAAATTTCCACACATAGAAAAGTGCTACATGTTTTCCAAGAAAACACTCGAGACATCAAACATGTCACAAACTGGGGGATACTCATCAAGGTATTGGTATAGCGGTTTACAGCGTGCGCCGTGCAATACGCCCGTTACAAGAAAGTGTCATGAAGAAGGGCGGTTAGTAGTGTCAAGAAGTAACGGTGTAAACGTTTCCTTCATCATGGAAGCATAAATTCTGACGTTACATGTTACTCCACTCTTCCACTACTCAATCGTTTCCACTTCCTACGAGACCAATGTACGTTTTACTACGACTTGTATAAATAGGTTTCACCTATTTCCACCAAACAACAAGTTTTGGTCAGGAGAGCAACACAGTATATAGAAATCACCTGATAGCTTTTTCATTCATCTAGCCAGTTCTACTTTCCGATACAAGTCATAAACAACCACACCTTCATGATCAACTATTCTGGTCTCAACACTCTCTTCGCTTCCCTCCCTAAGACCAACCCTTCTCCTTCACTTTGTGACCGGAGCAAGCCTGGAACGGCCATTTCTTGGTTTAGGCCAGGGTTGTACAGATTGATCTCTCGAATCAAAAGTACTCCCGTGCAGTACATTGTTTAGCGTCTAGACTCGTTTCTAATCCACACACGTGAATTTACCAAAACCAGCAGAAACCGTTTTCACCCTCAAACAATTGGCAACCACAGTGGGAGATTAATCTTTCGGTTGCAATATCAATTTCCAATTTCCAATTTCATTTTTCAACACTAGCAAGAGCTCATATTGTGACTCACCCGACAAGTCTCCTCCTCAAGCGTACGTACCAAACCGATCCATGGCGCCGCTTTCTATAGTTTCTCATACAAACGACCTGAAGATAATTTTCTCAGACAATGAAGGATGACTGGGTACTTCTCACAGCCAGGACGGCATGACCATAAATCTCGTATTTGCGCTATGAAGATCCATTTTTGTTAAAAACTCTAAAAGCGACTTTTCTGGAATAATTGTGCTACTCACGGCGATCAGGATGCTACTATCTTAAAAGTAGTAATTCATTCAAAAAAAAAACTTAGAAAAGGAAGTTTGGAAGACAGAAGATATTCAAGGGAAATCATTCAACAATAGTTCGTTCTTCTTGGAGAAAGCATCCTTCGCACTTTGAAGAGCTGCCCGTTTCAGCTTCAACTCCCGAGACAACCTTTCGACTTCTGCTTCCTGTTGGTTGATCACATCTGCAGAGGGACCTTCGATCGCTTCAGCCTGCAACTTTTGGATCTCGAAAAAACCTTCACAGAACCAAGAGACGTTGAACTCAAAGTCTACGCACACATCCCGGTGAAACTTCTAGCTCGAAATTACATCTCCCGAAATAGTGTGGTCGGTCACGTTGCACATGTCATGAATTAAGGACAAGGCTTCTTCTACACGCTTAACCAACACAAATCGGCTGGTGATCTTTTTAGTTGTTGTGATATGTCCGTACCTCTCCCATATTTTGGTATACAGCTCCGCGTATTTTATTGGCACACTGAATCCTCCAATCAACACGTGACCCTCAAAAGGAGCCTCAAACTGAGGATCGAAAACAACACCTGCTGCTGGATGTGCAATTAGCAAATATTCTTTGGGAACAATCACACCCGTCGTCACAACAGCGTTTTC
Organism: Papaver somniferum; assembly: GCF_003573695.1. Lineage (NCBI taxonomy): Eukaryota > Viridiplantae > Streptophyta > Magnoliopsida > Ranunculales > Papaveraceae > Papaver > Papaver somniferum. Next base: position 8,942,892 of record NW_020620825.1, on the reverse strand, counting down.
TGCCATTGAGAGCACATCAGCATCTTCACGACGATCAATCTCCATCTCCAGATTACCAGCGGGTACGGCTTTCATGACTGGAGACACAGTTATATCTTCATTGCCATGAATCTCCATCTCAGGGTTATTTTCAGAAGCGGATTCTTCCTGTGATATCACCAATTGAATATTTGCTCCATATAAATAAATAAGTCCAAAATAAAAACGTGTGAAAACTCACCGATTCATCTGTGGGCCTGCTGGAACTAGAAGAAGACCTGTTGCTGCGTTCTGAAGTGCTCTCCCCGTCATCACTGGATTCTGAATCTTCTTCTTCTTCACTTTCCTCCTCATTGGCCGAGGGTTCAGTATTACCAGACTTTTCTTCAGAAGCCATTCCCTGACCACGTGCAAGCTTGGCGAAGGTGTTTGAACTGTCGAGACCATAAGTAAAAAGAAGAAAAGATTTTCAGTATCAACAATCCAGAATGTTCACGCAATTCATGAAGAGAATCATACATACTTGCATGTTGGAAGAACTGAAGGTCACCGGGGCTGTCGAAGCCGATTGAAAGCCGCCTGCATGACTTTTCGACCTTCGCTCCTTTTTATGGGGATTGTCTTCACTTGAGTTAGAAGATTTCCGCTTACACGGAGAAGGAAATCTCAACAACCCGTGCTTCGCCAAAACTTTAGAGGAGGGCTTGCCGCGTGGATCTGTCACAACATTCTGCACGAATTACTGGACAGAAAGGAACTCTCCCCGCCAGAAAGCATTATATTTAGGGTTTGCCACCGGTTTTCTCTCTGAAAGCAGAAAAGGAAGGCTCTTATGCTCTGTCAGGGCACTGCCATCAAAAACAACTGGCAACAGTTTTTCTGGAGGCGATGATGGACGGAAAAATGGAACCCCCTGATCAAATCCCATATGACGAGCGGCCCTGTCAATATTATATGGGAACGCTTCCAAAGATTCCTTGAAAAAGGATGGTACGTATCCAGGTATGCAGCTTCGCATGAATATGACTTCTCGAACAGTTATATACACTCTATCAGGATGCAATGTTATGTCCGGGGCGGAAGCAAAAGTGTTTGGCTGAACTATGGATGCGTGGACCGGAGCCCAGGGACGGAAGTTTATTGCATTCACGTTGTCGAGAAAATCGACGAGTTTCGACCTAGGTCTTAGACGCTTATTCGACCACCGAAGTATCCTAGAGCCGCCATATGTGTCAGGAAGTGAAGTTATTGGATTAGGACCGTAGTGCTTAAAATGCTCCCACAACCATGATTGGAGAAAGGCGACATGGACATACGAGTCCACCTTCATGTACCCATTAGAAGCATACATGTATGCTGCTAAGCAATCCAGATGGGTGTACAAGGAGCCAAGGAATAAGTTACCTATGGGAAGGGCCGCGCCTTTCGCCAATTTGACAGCAAAGTTGATGAGATTTCGTCTTATTTCTTTCCTGCCAGAACCATCATCAAAAATATCTCTGGATAACCACAAGGCTAAAAATGCAGCAACATGGAGCGTGTTGTCCAGCACAAAAGCCGACTCCGACTCCTTGGGGAACCATTCAGACACCCACCAAGTATAAAAGCACTTCTCCTCATTGTCCTTCTGAACATATTTTTATGACTTCCTAACCAGAGTAGCGTGCATTTCCTCTTCCTTCTCGGACAAGACGACATCAAGATTCCCAATTATTGGAAGATTCAATAGGACGGCTACGCTATCCAAAGTAATGGTCATCTCGCCCCATCTACATATGGCAGTATGAGTCTCCATACACCACCTAGAGTTGAAAGTGATCAGACCTGCAGTGTCTTTCCTAATCTGCAGTGCCGCAGACGCCATGACAACATTCATGATTTGTGCTGTAACCAGATTAGCTTTGACGTGGTCACGAATTATCAACAATATCATCCATCACCCGTAAGAGCGCAATGATCTTTGTCAAATTTTAAAGTCGATATAATAAGCCGGATACTCTTTCCTCTGGAGATAAAACCGTATCACACGCAATGGTGAAATCGAATGGACCACTCCTTCGTTTTCTGAGCCAGTCAGAAAAGTTGCCACATGACTGGGATACAACCTTACAACTGTGCAAGATTTTGCGAATAATTCATCATCCATATTCGGCTTGTCCTTGGAGTTGTTAGCATTTCTCGGCACGACGGCAGAACTGTTTCCAGGTGACATCTTAACAAGAATATCTTACGCTACTTTTCACTTTTGGAATAACTACAACGGAGCAAAAAACAGGAAAAGGGTTACTACTCTGAAGAAAAACCATGCGTGAGGATTTTGTCAGAAAAATTGGATACAATGATCAAAAACCAACCACAAGTTTTCTACAGGAAAACTTTCTTTGGTCACACGTTATGACACTCACGGCCAAAGAGAATGGGGGCTGACGTTTACTCAGCGCAAAGACATGTCTTGTCGCGAGAAACATGTTTTTGGCCAAGACCCTGCCTTGCTGCTGGAATGATGCTCACAGCCAAACAAAAAAAAACAACCAAAATCTAGATTTTATGGAGGAAGTAGCCAATGGCGTCCATTCTCCCATGCATGCTCGCTTTGCATAATATTTAGCTTCGTTGTTATTAATGTTGTGGCTAACGCTATTACATGCCACAATACTACTGGAAAAGAGGAATCATTCATACCGAGGTATTTCTACAAATTTATGGAAGATATACCTATGACTAGGGTTTACACCAATATAGAAGATCAAGCAAAAGAAGAAACACTGGGATACGTACCTGAAATATGCTCGCCTGCTTTATTGCTACTGCTCTGTCGCTAGGACCAAGACGTGGAAACAAAGCCAATAATACGAGATAAAGAGGATAGGTAACGCCTCTTATAGGCATAACTCTTTGGAGTTCGAGTGAAGAAAGGTTTCTTATTTTTGTCTATACACGGAAAGAGGAAACCAGACCCGCGCTAGCAAAGCTCCATGGCGCCAACAGGTCGCGGCCAAGCTAGCGCCAACAGTCCGCGTCCCAACCAACACCACACCCAATGCAGTGCCATTAGTCCACGTCCATCGCCATCGACCTAGTCAGCCAAAGCGGCGACATCCACCTTTCCGTAGCCAGCCAACGCCCATTCCACAGATCAAGTTGCAGTGCCACCTCTGCCGATCAGTATCCAAAGTTGCAACGCTGACGTCAACACCCTATGTCCTAGCCGAATTTATGCAAAGATGCCAATGCAAAGATCAAAGATTCTTCATATCTCTTCACGTCTTGCTCTTTCGATTTTATCCTTGTCTGTCACCATCTCATGCTTACCCCGCAACAATGCCACTGTTACGATATAAGAAGGGGACTTAATATTGATGGTGGTTTTTATCTTAGGGTTATAATTATAAAACCTTACATCTGATGTGACGTCACTCTGTAAGGAAACGGAGCCATGGGTATCAACCTCTCCACTGACACATTTATTGAGCAACTCAATATTTTCTTATGAAATTTACCCAGAATAGTGCATGTAGCAACAATCCCAGGCATTCTGTAAATTTTGGCACCTTTCACATTCAATTAATATAAGTTTCTTTGAATGCTTCCTGTGTTATATTCCCCGGCTGAACCCTTAATATTGATATGGCATGACAATTTGTGTTCACTCGCAGCAGAGTAACACGAATTTCCAAGTATCAAGGATAAGGTCTTTGCATAAGGTATTCAATCAGAAAGCATTCTCTCTGGAAATGAACTTAAAAGAACTTTGTGTCAACACATAGAATTCAATCAATTATCCTGACTAATTTTCAAAAGTTAGGGTTTTGCGCCTTGCGCAGTATATCAGACCTTGCTTGTTGAAGCAAAGGCAAACTAGGTAATTAATCCGCCATGGATTAGCAGATGCAAAATCTTGCCCAAAATATGGAAACAAAGAGCTGCAGAATAGGAGCAGCAGCAAAGGGAGGCGTGGCCATGCCTTAGGACAATCAGCGGCATTGGCCACGCCTCATCCTAAACCGTTCCCATCTCCCTCGACCAATCAGGTTTCTCTAAAGCCTCCATGCTCACACCAGAAGTGTAGCCACGCCCATGATTGTCTGTCCCCTCTCCTTTCTACCGACTAATCAGGTCACTTTAAAATGCACAATGGGCACTAGAGGTGTGGCCGCGCCTTATGTTTGACCGGCCCCTTTTCTTGACCAATCAAGTCGCTCTAAACTTTCCACCATACAGTAAAGGCTAAACGCACCTTGCTGCGCCACCATACTAACTGGCAAGCCAAACATGCCACTCTGTCGCAGTAACATGCCAATGTGCCACAAATGACGCAATTACGAGTTAATCCACTTTTTGTTCGTGGCCAATGCCATAACGGAATGCAATTAGGATTTCATGACCGAAACAAGACTTTTTCTTCAGTAACGTTAGACGAAACCCTAATTTTTGGACATAATCCACAATATGCCACGAGCCACTTTAACCTTGGCTATGACGCCAAGCCCTAACTTTGTCCACTGCGCCAAACCCTAGCCTTGGCCATGCCGCCAAGCCCTAACTTTGGACACGACGCCAAATCCTAGCCTTTGACATGCCGCCAAGACCTAAATTTGGCCATGGCGCCAAATCCTAGCCTTGGCCATGCTGCCAAGCCCTAACTTTGGGCACGACGACAAATCCTAGCCTTGCCCATGCCGCAACGCCAAAGGAGTGGCCATGCCACAACGCCACAGACGCGGCTATGCCACCACGCCGCGGATATGCCATTATGCCATTAACAGGTGCCAACAGAATGTGGCCATAATCAAGGGCCACTCTCTCTCCTGAATTACAATCTCATTCATCCAAGTTTTCCATCGAACCGACAAACTTGTGGCAACTTTTAGGCGACCCTCCGCCTAAATCTAGTGTCCATGGCTACGCCAGGCGCCACTTGCACCACCATGACACTGACATGCACGGGCCATGCCAGCCATGCTACAATGTCGCTGGCATGCACCAAAGGTGCCATTGTGCCATTACCTGGCGCCAACAGAAGGTAGCCATAATCAACGACTACCCTTCCTCATGAGATGCGATATCAACCATCCAAGTTTTCCACCAAATTACTAGACTTGTGGAAACTTTTAGGCAACCCCCCGCCTAAATCTAGTGGCCATGGCTATGCCAGGCGCCACTTGCACCACCGTGCCACTAACATGCACGAGTCATGCCAGCCATGCTGCAATGCCGCTAGCATGCACTAAATGTACCATTGCGCCATTACCATGCGCCAACAGAGGGTAGCCATAATCAACGGCTACCCTTCATCATGAGATGCAATCTCAGCCATTAAAGTTCGCCACCGAGCCGGCAGGCTTGTGGCAAGTTTCAGGCGACCAGCCAAGACAAGCCTAATAGCATCACACGCTATTTTCCTGGGCAAGCCTCTTGATTTTAACTTTCCACACGTAGCAAAGTGTTAAAACACTCGAGACATCAAACATGTCACAAACTGGGGGATACTTATCAGGGTATTGGTCCGGCGGTTTACAGCGTGCGGCGTCCAATACGCCCGTTACAAGAAAGTATCATGAAGAAGGGCGGTTAGTAGTGGCAAGAAATAATGGTGTAAACGTTTCCTTCATCATGGAAGCATAAATTATGACGTTACACGTTACTCCACTCTTCCACTACTCAATCGTTTCCACTTCCTACGAGACCAGGGTACGTTTTACTACGACTTGTATAAATAGGTTTCACCTATTTCCAACAAACAACAAGTTTTGGTCAGGAGATCAACACAATATCTAGAAATCACTTGATAGATTTTTCATTCAGCTAGCCAGTTCTACTTTCCGATAACATTCGTAAACAACTACACCTTCATAATCAAATATTCTGGTCTCAACACTCTCTTCGCTTCCCTCTCTAAGACCAACCCTTCTCCTTCACTTTGTGACCGAAGCAAGCCTGGAACAGACATTTCTTGGTTTAGGCCAGGGTTGTATAGATTGATCTCTCGAATCAAAAATACTTCCGTGCAGTACATTGTTCAGGGTCTAGACTCGTTTCTCATCCACACACATGAATTTACCAAAACCAGCAGAAACCGTTTTCACCCTCAAACAGTTACGTTCATTATATTCTTGACCAATTTAGTTGGAAAACATTTATTTGTTGGAAACTAAATAATATGTCAAAATATGATCATGTGGAAATTTCCTTGAAGCATCTTACATGATTTGTGTGAGACAATCATTTGATGTCGACTCATAGAGTTTCGTATTGATCATTCGATCACTTGAAAATTACTTTAGGCTAATAGTTTGTGTGAGACATCTATTGTCGTCTTCTAAGAATGTTTCAATGATTGAAATGGGAGTTTAGAAAATAAAAAAATTTTGTCTGGATACAACACAGCATGCATACCTAGTATACAAACTGTTTTGGTATGGTTCAGGTCCGGGAACCTTGTTTGCATACCTAGTATGCGAACGGTTTTAACTGTTAAAGTCCGGGAACCTTGTTTGCAAACTAGTATACGGAAGGTTCTACCTGAGTTAGGTATGTTCGCAAACGGCTGGACAAGACCAAAGTCCGAAAGTTGTAGTTTGCGTACCTGTTTGCAAACTTAGTGGTTTAAGTTCTAAAATCGATTAAGTATGTTTTTCATACTCATGAACAAATACATTTATGAATTAAGGAATGCAATCTTTGCAAACCGTGGCTTAATGTTCATGAATTGATTCTTACGAATCAATTCGATTATGATTCAATTGGTTCATATATATTTCTGTGAAATAGTGAACAATTGAAAAACTCTATGTGGAACACAATTAGATTCATTTGATTTTCTTTCATGATTGATTGATCATCATAGTTGATCTAGAAGTGTTTGATGAATGTGGTTAAGAAAAAACTGTTCATATGGCTAACTTCACTTAACTGTTATTAAGCCAACTCAATATACATGTTTAGGTACGGTTACCTATATCTAAATGAAGGTATATTTCATTTGTGTGTAATAATCTAAGACCATCTAACAATAGAGAGTTATTTCTTTGGTTTTAAGCATACTTAGCTTGAATCTTAAATCAGGTTTTCATCTAACGGTGAACATTGAATGCTTTGTTACTAAGCTATCTTATCTTTGATTGAAAGCAAACCCTTATTTGAAAGACTATATAAGGGAAAACTCTAGCAACTGGAAAATCTAATCCCGGATCTTTCATGTTCCCTAGTTGCGACTAGAGTCGATTCTCGTTTAACTTCATTTGTGATTCGTGAAGCCAGACCCAACTATTTTCTCTGTAGTTGCGTGTTCTGATCTTACTTGTTCTATCATATTGAGTTTTATATTCTCTAAGAGTTTCTCGAGATATATCTCCGATAGGTAAGATACAAATAGTAATCACAAAGCTCTTCGTCTCATTCTTTGTAATTCCGCAATAACTTTTTATACTACTATATAGTTAAGTTATTGTGAGGTGATTGAAATTTCTAGGCTGCTCTTCAGGAGTATAATACCGAATTATAAATTGGTTCATGTTCACCTTGATTTAACATAAGACGGAAAAAACTCCATAGGTATTTATGTGGGAGACATATTTATCTATCAGAATAGACATTTCTGTGGGAGACAGATTTGTTTATAATTCTTAGACTTTGGGTCGTACCAACTCTTAGTTGTGGGTGAGATCATCTAAGGTAATCAAGTGCGTACAGTCCTGCTGGGATTCAGTGGCGTAAGGAACGCGATTGTACCTTGATCAACGTGAGATTGGTTAGAGCTCAACTACATTCCAGGTCGAAGTTAGTTTGTAGTAGGCTAGTGTCTGTAGCAGCTTAATACAGTATGGGGTTCAAATCTGTACTAGGTCCTGGGGGTTTTCCAACATTTGCGGTTTCCTCTTTAACAAAATTTCAGGTGTCTGTGTTATTTCTTTTCTGCATTATATTTGTTTATATAATTGAAATATCACAGGTTATGCATAGTTAAATCAATTGGGAAACCCGACCTTGTTTGTTGGGTAATAATTGATTGACACTTGAACATTGGCTTTTGATACTATTCAATTTATTTCTCACATCAATCGGGCTCAAAGATTCTTATCTGTTTGATTGCAGATTTTACTGGGAATTAGAGATACAGCTCTTGAATATATTTCCTTGATTGAGTCTGACTGTCTAGTTGATTCTCACGAAATCATATTGGAGTTAGTCCATACAGATTGTCGAACGAAATATTGGGTGTGGTTGTTAAACCCCCTCTTTTCAGTAATCATTCTAAACTCTCATTTCAATCATTGAAACATCCTTAGAAAATGACAGTGGTAATCTCACACATACCATTAGCTTTAAGTAATTTTCAAATGATCGAATGATCAATACGAAACATCCCGAGCTAACATCAAATGACTATCTCACACAAATCATATAAGATGTTCAAGGTAATTTTCACAAGATCATCTTTTGACTTAATATTTAGTTTCCAACAAATAAATTGTTTCCAACTAAACTCGTCAAGAATATGATGAACATAGCTAAAGATAAAAGCTTCCAACACGTATTTCGAGAAATAGATAAGCTAGATAAATTCGTCTCGAAATATCAAATGTGTATAATGTAAAAGTCTATATATCTATAAGACTTAGTCTCATTAGAAGATAAAATATAATAAATTTCTGAGTGATAGATAAGTTTTAGTCTCCACATACCTTTTGTTGATGAAGTTCCTCCAAGCTCCTCAGTAGATCTTCTTCATCAATTGGTGGACTCCGTGAAGTCTAAAGCTCAACTACACATTCTCTCCGAATCCGAGACATAGCTATAAGTAGACTAGAAATCAGGTATATAGTTTTGATCAACTAAACTTGACAAACAAGCTTGAGATAGCAACAATTGCGAGTTCGACAGAGCAGTGCTCTAACAATCTCCCACTTTGTCAATTTTAGTGACAAAACTATCAATACATATGGATTACAAAATAAATAAACTTTGTAGCTTCTCCCCCATCATGCTTGATTTCATTGGCTCTTCAACTTTCCTTGAATTCTTCGTTACTCCAAGTACTCCAACGATTCTTAACGTGTTCTATTAGAACACTGCTTGGTCGAACTCGCTACTTATAGCTAAGTCTCGGACTAGGATAGAAAGTGTAGTTGAGCTCAAGACTCCATGGTGATCATCATACAAGACGAAGAACTACTCAAGGAACTGGTGGAACTTCATCGACTAAAAGGTATGTGGAGACTTGAACTTATCTATCTTTCAAAAGTCTATCTTGAGACAAAAGTCGTTTTGCTATATAGACTTTGATTATACACATTTGCTATTTCGAGCCGAGTTTATCTCGCTTATCTATTTCTCGAAATATGTGTTGGTAAGCTTTCGATTTGTCCAAGTTCATCTTTACTAGTGACGAAAGTCATATTAAGTTTCAATTACTTGAAAATTGCTTTGACGAAAAATAGTGTGTTAACAACAACTATATAACGTCCTCTAAGAATGTTTCAATGATTGAAATGAGAGTTTAGATTACATAACCATGGTTGGATATAAACATTGTGTGGTAACTCATACGTGTATAAGTCCTTATTCCTTGAACCAAAGTATGCGTACTTTGCTGTTCAGGAAAACCGAAACTAGAGTCCGCGTATCAAGTCCGCATACTGTGGAAGTTCACATCCCGTGAATTTCTGCTGGAGTTTGTGAACAGAAAGCAAACTTATTCCGGGTACTTAAGTACGCGTACCAGTATCCGTACTTAAGTTTGTTATTTTCTAAAAACGATTATTCGTGAACTTAAACTTATATAAACAAGGAATACAAGTTTGCAAACGGTGGCTATAAAGTTCATGAATCGATTCGAGTGAATCAAATCTTTTTTTTTGCTTTGATTGTGTCTTGTATATTTGAGTCATTTGAGTCATTGAACAAAGCAATTGAACAACTCTCTAACTAGTTCATTTGAGTCATTTTAACTAGTTATGGTAAAGAAGAATATGGTTGATATGAACGTGCTCATATGGCTAATCATTTGGTTAACTACTGTTGAACCAACTAAATGTACATGTTTGGGTATGGTTACACAAATCTAAATAAACGTGCATTTCATTTGTGTGTAACAAGCTAAGTTACTATCTAACGGTTAAAAGATATTAGCTTGAATCTAATCAGGTTTTCATCTAATGGTGAATATTGAATGCTTTGTTACTAAGCTAACATTAATTGCAAACCCTGATTTGAAAGACTATATAAAGGATCACTCTAGCAACTGGGAAACCTAATCCCCACACCTCCTGTGTGATACTAGTTGTATTAGCTAGAGTTGATTCTCCTTTAACCTTAGGTTTCTACTGAGACCCTGTTGGTTAACGACTTGAAGACTTCATTGGGATTGTGAAGCCAGACCGATACTACTTTCTTGTAGTTGTGTGATCTGATCTTTTTTGTTTCTATCGTACTAAGTACAATCGTAAGATTGGATTGAGATTGATTTCTCCGATAGGCAGGTATAAAAGAAGTCGCAAACATCTTCGTCTCATCGTTTGTGATTCCACAATATCTTCTTTCGCTAGTCGATTAAGATTATTGTGAGGTGATTGATAATTCTAGGATGTTCTTCGGGAATATAAGTCCGGGTTATCAATTGGTTCCTGTTCACCTTGATATATCAAAAGACGGAACAAAAACTCGTAGGTATTTCTGTGGGAGACATATTTATCTATTACCGTAGACTTTTCTGTGTGATACAGATTTTTTTATTAAAGTCTTCGACTTTAGGTCATAGCAACTCTTAGTTGTAGGTGAGATCATCTAAGGAAATCAAGTACGTAATATCCTGCTGGTATCAGAGACGTAAGGAGCGCAACTGTACCTTGGATCAGTGTGAGATTTATTGGGGTTCAACTACAGTCCATACCGAAGTTAGTTTGTAATAGGATAGTGTCTGTAGCGGCTGAATACAATGTGTGTTTAATCTGGACTAGGTCCCGGGTTTTTCTGCATTTGCGGTTTCCTCGTTAACAAAACTTCTGGTGTCTGTGTTATTTCTTTTTCGCATTATATTTTGTTATATAAATAAAATATCACAGGTTGTGCGTTTGAATCGATCAATTGGGAAATCCAACCTTTGGTTGTTGATTGAAATTGATTGATCCTTGAACATTGGTTTTTGGTACCGTTCATGTGATTTCTCTTGTATTCAATTAGACTCGCAGATTTCTATTTGCTTGAGTAAGTATTGAATTGAGAGAGGGAGATATAACTCTTTGATATACTTTTATTAAGATTGAGTCTGACTGTCTAGTTGATTCTCTTAAAAGTATATTGGATTTAGTCCATACATATTGTTAATCAAAATATTGGGTGTGGTTGTTAGACCCCCCCTTTTTCAATTGGTATCAGATCAGGAAAACACATGTAAAGACCTTACAAGGCTGTGTTTGTAGCGATCTGACTCTATAGATAGGAATTCTATCTCCATAAACGTACCACCAGTCTTCGATGTCTCAAACTACCTATAGTAGAAAATTGTTATACGTGCTTTTCTTCAAGCTCGTGATTTTCAAACATGGATACGTGTTGTTAATGTCTATGATCCTCCGGTTAATACAGAAGGAGATGTATTTATACGTAAGGATATTGGTAAATATAGTCCAGAAGAAATCCTTGCTGCAAAGCAAAATTCTAACGGCTTAAATGCTATCATACATGCCATTACCCCGGATCTTCAGCACCATGTGACTACGTGCGCTAAGTCTAAAGAAGCCTGAGATATCTTAGAAACTGTATTTGAAGAAAATACCAGTGAGAAAGAAGGTAGGCTTCAAAACCTAAATTATGATTGGGAAAACCTTCGTATGGTAGATGAAGAAACATTTGATGAGTTTAATCACAAAGTGTATGAAATTATTAATGCATCTTTTGCATTGGGTAAGATCATTCTTTAAAAGGACATTGTGATGAAAATTCTCAGATTGCTGCCATCTAGATACGTTTCAAAGAAGCATGCCATCGTTGAAGGAAATAATCTCACAACGCTGTCAAGAAATACTCTAGTTGGGAAGCTAAAGATCTTTGATCATGAGCATACGTCCAAGTCTAATAAGGATGTTGCTTTCAAAGCACTAAAGAACACTAGATTACCTGATAAAAATGAAAGTGTTTACATCTCTGAAGATGATCTTTCTGAGGCTGATTTATCAGATAAAGATCTTGACAAGTCAGTCTCGTTGATCACAAGACAGTTTAGGGATCTTCTTTTGAAGAGAAGTAAACGATTCTCCAGAGATAAATCCAAGTAATCAGAAAAACCACATAATCGTGTTCCTCCTAAAAATAGGATAATGATGAAACTGATGATGAGGATATGCCTCCGTGCTTTAAGTGTAAAGGTTTTGGTCATTTTGCAAATGAGTGTCCAAATCGAAAGACTTAGACTAGGAACAAAAGTCTGGCTGCAACTCTTGATGAAATGTCTGACAACTATGATTCTAATGAATACGAAAAATCAAGTGTTGCACTTCTTTGTGAAAATATTGATTTTGATAATTGTAGCAATACATACATCAATATTGATATTCTTTCAGAAGAAAACTCAACCAATATGGAAGATGAAACTGACCTTTCTACTGGAAACTCTGTGAATAATGTTTCAAGTTCAACTATGTGTCTAGAAGCTTGAACATCTCAGATGCCTGAGTTATATTCAAGGTTGACGTGCTCGTATTGTTCACTCAAAGGTCATGAACTATCAAAGTGTTACAAGTACAAACACAAATTGAGACATGTCAACAAACTTCAACAAAGAGCAAATCGATTAGCAAGCAAGATTAAACTTGCTCAAAAGACCGGTGAGGTATGTAAGATTTTATTTTCGTCTAAGAAGTTAGTTTCCAAGGATAAAACAAGACTATTAGATAAGAAGGTATGGTCCAATCGTTTTGATAGACAGAGGTCTATGGATTCCTCTCAAGAGGAACATGGTGGACAGATTGTTGTTCACCGCAACACAACTTGATTGTGTTGACTTGTAGATCTTGTCTCATGTTCCTGATCAAAAGAGACAAGGTTGTGCACCTCTCAGGCTTTAGGAAAAGTTTTTTTCTTTTCTTAGTTTTTGTTATTAATAAATGAGGGTTATTCTCGACAATTCTACTCTCTCTAGGGTTCAGAATTGTGCGTGCACGAACCTGTTAAAGGTTGTGTAACCTTACATTCCTTTTTCCTTCCCTGAAACTTCTTTTATCTTAAGACTACTTGTTGAGTTAAATTGTGATTTCCTCTCACAAACCCATATGCTTATGGATACTCCAAGCATCATGTCTTCTGATGGAAAATATGTTAATATGATTGTCAAGCCATCAATCATGAAGGAAAAAGAGAAATCTCCGTTGCCTCCAACTTTGAAAAGGAAAAGAAGGAATGTGAGGAATCCAAGAGTTGTTCCTTCAAGTTCTCAGAAGTTTTCTGATGTTGAAGTATTGAAGGAGACACGAACGAAGATTCAACAAACAAAGGCTTTTGTTCTTAAGACTCAATTGAGATTCAGAAGGCCCTGGTTCGACATCAGCCAAGAAGGTTTATTGATATTAGCTCCTATCTTCATGAACCTTATGTTCCAATGGATGTTGACGCCAAAGAGTTCGGGGACGATAAAGAATTCTTCAAAGGTATTAACATCTAGTAAATCTTCTTCTGAGAATTTTATTTTCTTGTTTTGTTTATAAGAATAACTAGAGTTTGGAATAGCCATTATTGTGATTACACATATCTATGTCCAACGTTTTTCATCTTCATGATTTTAGGTTTATTTTTTTAAATTCTAAAATTGTTTGGAAGATGATTTTTGCAGTATTAATCTTTATGGTTTTATGTATTGCAATTTGTTATGGGATATGTGTGTTTACGTTCGTGAACTATCTCTCATACCTTGTCAAAAGTTAAGTCCTTCGTATGTCGATATACATGTATTGATAAAAGAATGAATGAACTTTTGACATTACAAAAGTTTTAAGCCTATTATATGTCAATATGCAAATATTGATGGAAGATAGGATGAACTTTTGTTTATGAGGATTATGTCTATTGTATGTTATTGTGCAAATAGTGATGGAAAATAGTATGAATCCTTGTATATTCTGCAGTATTGATCTTCCATGATACATATTTTATGTATATATACCGTGTGGCTCCGTAAGTTCTCTTATGTTGAGCATTTCCGATTAAATTAATCATGGGTCTACTTGTGCTTAATTTAATTGAGTATTTTTGGATTAAAATTCATATTCATATGTGATTTGTTATGTCCAAAGAAATCCTTCCTTTCTTATGAAAGTAAGGTCTCTCTTGTTGTTCTTTCAGGAATGACATTTTATGGGGAAGAGTTCTTAATTGAACTTGTTCTTAATTTCTAAATCTTTATGGGGAGTGCGGCTGCGGAATATTATAGGGGTTATCTTGTATCTTTATAAACTCTTTGATGAAAGCATTTAGCTTCGGCTATATGATTGCATCTAAAAAGTTGATATGTGCTTTCTTTTGGTCATGAAATGTCTCTATGGAAATTTCATTAGGATCCCACTAGTTTTCTTACCTTTGCCAATTTTATTGACAAAAAGGGGGAGAATTAATGTGTAGTTCGCACTACAAATACATATGGTTTCGAATCATTATGTAAGGGGGAGTGGTTTCCATGTGAGATGGAGTATTGACTAAGGGTGAGTAGTACATATCACCATAGTATTGTTGTCGAAGTTGTGATACAATTGAACTTTGATGTTGTGTAATAATACTATGACACTGTGTAACAATGATTGAGAATTCTTGTTTTCTCATTGTTATGGCTACGGATTTTCAACAAAGATGATATTAAACTAACAACCTTTGGGATCATTAGAGTACTTGGAAGTGACGAAGATTTCGAGTAATGTTGAAGAACCAAGAAGATCAGGCATGTGGAAGAAAATCTACAAAAGTTTATTTATCTATTTTTGTATTCCATATGTATTGATAGTTTTGTCACTGAAATTGACAAAGGGGGAGATTTTTAGAGCAATGCTCGGTCGAACTCGCATGCGTTGATATCAAGCATGTTTTTCATTGTTAGTGATCAAAACTATAAGTCTTGATTTCTAGTCTACTTATAGCTAAGTCTCGAACTAGGATAGAAAGTGTAATTGAGCTCAAGACTCCATGGCGATCATCATACAAGACGAAGAACTACTCAAGGAACTGGTGGAACTTCATCAACTAAAAGGTATGTGGAGACTTGAACTTATCTATCACTCAAAAATCTATCTACTGTATCTCCTATCTTGAAAAAAAAGCTGTTTTTCTATATAGACTTTGATTATACACATTTGCTATTTCGAGCCGAGTTTATCTCGCTTATTAAAAAACTCTGGTGTCTGTGTTATTTCTTTTCCGCATTATATTTTGTTATATAATTGCAATATCACAGGTTGTGCATTGAATCAATCAATTCGGAAATCCAACCTTTGGTTGTTGATTGAAATTGATTGATCCTTGAACATTGGTCTTTGGTACCGTTCAAGTTAATTCTCTAATATTCAATCGGGCTCGCAAACTCCTATTTGCTGATTGCAGATTGAATTGAGAGATAGAGATATCAAACTCTTTGATATACTTTTCTCTAGATTGAGTCTAACTATCTAATTGATTCTCTTGAAAGTATGTTAGAGTTTGTCTATTCAGATTGCTAAACGAATTGTTGGGTGTGGTTGTTAGGCCCCCGCTTTTTCAGTTGGTATCAGATCAGACAAACACGGTTAAGACCTCATAAGTCTGTGTTTGTAGGAATCTGATCTCTGTGGACCTAAGAAGTATCTCACAAATTAACGGACATAGAGATGTCTTCCAAAACTTCTGATTATGCCAAAAATCTTGGTTTTTCCTCAAAGGATAACTCCTTAGTACATTCTTCCGAATCCCGAGGAAAAAGAAAGAAAGTTGACATCGTGTCAGAATCAGAAATGAAACTCAGCAGATCGTTAAAAAAATCTATTAATATCATTGACTTTAAAGATTATAAAATCAAGACCCTTGAAGAAAATAATGATCATCTCATTGATGAATTCAAGAAATCCCTTGAAAGAGAACGTGAACTCTACTGTTATATTGAATCTCTCTCTAACAATGTTGAAAAATTGGTTCAAAAAACTACTCTACATCGTGAAAAGATTAGTATACTTGAAGATACTGTTAGAAAGAACTCAATTAGAGAAAAACGTTTTATCAAGTCTCATTCATCAAAGATAAACAGTCATCATGTTGAAAAAGAGAAACTTGTTGCATCTCTTCGATGTGCCCAATAACTGTGTAACACCTAGAAAAAGGAAAACTCTGTTTTGATGATTAAGTCATCCTCTACACCTTCTTCTAACACTCACAATGATTTACCCTGTGTAAATAAAATTCCCTCCAAGAAATTACCCACTGTGAATCACTTGCAAAATTTGCATGTGCTGGAAAAGGTTATGAGTCAAGGAAATTATGTTTCTAATCCACGATGTTGTTCCTTATGTGGGAAAAAGAATCACTATTCTCTTCATTGTTTTGATAGAAAGAAACAAATCTCACATATTCATAATTTGCTTCTTTCTACTGTCAATGGAGTAAATCGTCCGACGACTTCTACAATGAATTTCTTTCCAACAGAAAACCAGAATTCTTATAAGAATGATCTCTCTTCAAGAAATCATCACAGGTTCTAATTTCTTCTCTATGGTATAAACTCTTGTGACCCAAATGAACACATTCCCTGTGATTATAAGAACAAGTCTGGCAAGTCTAGATCGAGAAGATGGAAGTACTTCAACTCTTCTCCACTGGAACCGATTTCTAGAGGTCCTAGACTTAAACCTCAGAAAAATCCTTCTGATGGATCTTTAAAAGTTTTATAACTAATTCTTATGGAATAAGTTATAATCATTGGAAAGAAGGGAATACACGATACAAACGCACAAAAGATCTGTACAGCTCCTCTATCATAATTCATAGTGAGAACTGTTAAAGCATAGCTCGGTTGAACCCACCAAGCGTTGGTATGTCAAGTTTGGTTGTCATATTTTAGTGAATCAAAACTCATTTAAAGAGTCGCTTGATTATGTATTAGAGTCAACTTCGTATAGGTTAGCTTGAAAGTATTAGGATATGAGACGTTACAAGTATTACGTGAAGACTTGAAGAATGTGAAGAAGTACGGAGCTACAACGACAACATCATCCTTCCACTTGAGGTTAGTAATATTTGACTTGAACTGTTTCATTCCCTAACGTATCTTTCAAGTCGTGCATATTGAAATATAACTGCGAAGCGATGAATTATTATACTCTAGTTAGACGTAGTATTAAGGAATATAATACGAAGTATAACGCTTATCTTTTGAACTTCATGTATAAGACATCGACATAATCGTTTGAATGTTATTGTGATTATGTATGGGTATGAGGTGAAGATTTCTTCCTAGGAAACAATGTTTTACATTCGTTTAAAGGAAGTAAATTCATGAATTTTTTTTGTGAATCGAAAAGGAAATCTCTAGGCTTATTGGTATTGTTACTCATTGCATATATTTTAAACTACCAATATATGTGATTAGTATAACCGCTCATGACTTGTTTATGTTCTTGGTAAAACTATTCACAACGCCTGACTTTTGTATTGGTATGACTTTTATTAGTGAAACCGATCTTAAGTAATCACCTGAGATGGTATGATCGGTTTAGTGTTATTGGTATGAAAAACTCTAGGTAAAGGGGAACCGATCCTAGTAAGAGGTGCAACCGATCACAAGAGGGGAATCGATCCTTGTATGAGGTGCAGCAAGTTTCTAGATATCGGGAGCCGATCCTATGAACATGTGCAACATGTTTTTATACATTGGGAAACGATTCTATGGACATGTGCAACAAATACAAGTTAGATACCAAATATATGTGGGAACCGATCCTAGTACTTAGTCAACCGAATTTTTTAAATCTAGAGTGACTAATTCCAGTACCCACATGGAGGTAGAATCGAAACTTGTTTTGGTAGAACCATGAAACCCATGTTTGGTGATTTGATAGGATAATCAATCACATAGTTCCTGGAAGTCAGATGAACCGATTCTAAACTTGTTTGGAAGCGTGGAAAATCGATTCCAAGATTGTAAGTATGAAAGAGGACTTACAAAGTAAAGATGTCGACATACTTTGAACATGTGCAGTAATGCTTATCTTTTATTGTTCAAAGATATTCCTTAATAACTAAAGGAGAATCCCGGATCGAAAATAAATTTAGAATCTTTTAATTAAAGTTTTTAATTTTATATTTGGAAAATAAAAATTAGTAATGTGTATTTACTAGTTGGAGATTTTCTAAGAGATTTCGGTCAATATTTGGACAAAGCATTTCCAGAAATTATGGAAACTGAATTTGGAATTTATTGCATATCTTGAGAATATTTTCGGTTTTGGAAATTCCTTGGTGTCAAAACTTCCTTGGTCTATAAATATCAAAGTTTCCATTATGAGCAAACTAATCCTTAGAGCCAGCAAAATACCTAGTTGTGTTGTTACTGGTGGAGCCGCCTATTCGGAGAGAAAAGTAACCTAATTAGGCGAAATCTCTTACGTCCGCTCGGTTTAAAGACTTCTTTGGGATTGAGAAGCTCTATTAGTATCGTTGGTGGGAAACTATATAATTGTGGTTTATTATTTGTTTTCGATTGATTTGATTGACTAACGGTTGTTGAACTTTGATTGCACCTAGTTTGTTTATGCTTGAGAATCTTCTCTTCTGATATAAGATTCACTCAAACTAGATCAAAGTTTCGACGGGGATCTTTAGAATGTTTGTAGATCTAAAGACGTCTTGTGATAATCCATTGTTAACAAACTCCATTTTGTGTGTGATTGATCACAAGAGATTCAATTTGATTGAAGGTCTAAGAAGATTTGAAAGATACGTTATTGAAGGTCTAAGAATATTTGAAGACAAAGAAGACTTTGAATATTTCTGATTTGGGTTCATAATCTTTGGTGTGCACAATACTTGTTTCGGGTAAAGAGGATCCAACTATAATCGGTTTATACTTGTGGTAGATTGGATTGATTACTTGAGTAGATCGGCATCAATACAATTCTTTGTGATTAAAAGTATTGATTGAAAAATCTTGACAATTACTTTGTTAGTTGTTATTAGATAGATCTAAGGACCTCACAAAGTTGTTTATTGGGATAAACGGAAGAGCCTTTTGTCGAACTCATAACACTTGGTTGAAAAGAGTTGTTACCGAACAAATTTGTTGTTCCTTTACTGTTTTGAATACGAACCAAAGGAATTGTTCCAAGTAGGTGACTTATTACAAGTCGGAGGCGTGGGAATACAGACGGAACTAGGTGAATTATAGGTTTAGTTGCTTGGTCTCAACTATACGAAGTTGGTTTGATTTTGTATAGCGTCTTAATCCTGAGAGTATTCAATTATGGACAAGGTCCCGGGGTTTTTCTGCATTTGCGGTTTCCTCGTTAACAAAATCTTGATGTGTCTTTTACTTTTCTATTTCCGCAATTATAATTGTTTTTATTACAATTAGAAGTAAAATACACAAACGTTAATTCCTATTTACTTGATAGTAATCCTATTGTGTTTCGTTAATTCTGAACCATTTATCAAGTAAACATAGTTCGTTTTTGTATTGTCTCGATCTTGTATCCATAATCAATCACACAAGTTATCTTATTATCGTATTGTCTCGATCTCGTATCCATAGACGATCACACGAAGTGTGAACCGATTCGTTGTATTGTCTCGACTCAGTCCATAGACAATCACTTTCGGAGAAATGACTTATAGGTGGAAAAGTTTTAGATTGAGGTACATTTGGGTACCCTCGACTTTTCAAGAACACTTCTCATTCCTTCGCCTGATTCCAGGAAAGCTCATCCTTGTATCTATCTTGAGAATTGAAAGGATGATGATCATGGGAGTTTCAAGATTAGTTGTATGTTTTTATGCGTCTTTTTGTTAATTCGATCCTGCTGATCATATCTCGAGCTCTAATTTGAAAAGAAGTTTTCTAAATTATTGAGCCATGATTAACAAGTATTGTTTTTTCTCTATTTAATTTAAAAAAAAAAATCCTTTCCTCTTTTGTGATGGGTCCATGAACGTCCGTGTCTTGTTCATATGGGTTCATAGGGTTTCCTTAACTAGAGATCCCTTCTCCTGTTTATGAACATATATATATATTATATATTGTGTTTGGTCATCCCTAGCAAAAACTTATGGAGAACTCTTCAAGGTCTAAAGAGATTGTGAGTCTTGACATCGAGGAGGACACTCAAGGACGTGATTCGATTCAAGAACTTGTTCTAAAAAAGTTGCTTGCAAGGAAAGAGCACAACTCCTGGATTGATGAATCTGTCAAGGATTTAACTCGTTTTCAGGGAGATTCAAAGGTCGATTTTGCAAACCTTCAACTGCAAATAAATCGTCTCTTGGATGGTCAGGAAAAAATCCTTGCTAATCAACAGATCTTGATAAGGAATCAGAAGAAACTCATCGTGGACTGCGTTAAGCCTAGACAACTTACTCGTATTGTTGATCGTAAAGTTAGCGTCCTAACTCATGTCCATGGATGTCCACGGTCAAGAAATTCAAGGAAATCAATGACACCTTCTATGATGGTTTCATTGAAAGGTATGAAGTTATCAAAGGCAGTAATCAATGTCTAGGAAACTTTTTTTAAGAATTTATTCTTGTATTTTAAACAGGATAACTAGGGTTTGGAATAGCCATTATTGTGAATACACATAGCTATTGCCAACGTTTTCATTTTGCAATGTTTTTAGATTTATTTAAATTCTAAAGTTTATTTGGAAGATGATTTTTGCAGTATAAATTTTTATGGTTTTATATATTGCAAATTGTTATGGGATATGTTGTTTACGTCCGAGAACCTTAACTGTCCCATACTTGTTCAAAAGTTATCTCTATTATGTCTGTATGAAAGTACTGATAAAAGATAGAATGATCTTTTAACCACAAAAGTTAAGCCTTTTATGTCATTATGCAGATATTGATGAAAGAAAGGATGAACTTTTGTTTACAAAGATTAAATCTATTATAAGTCATTGTGCAAATAGTAACGAAAATTAGAATGAATCTTTGATTATTCCGCAGTATTGGTCTTTCACTGATCCACATCTTTGTGCATATATTGTGTTTCTCCGCAAGTTCTCTTATGTTGAGCATGACCAATTGAATTGATAATTTTACCTATGGTTAATTCAATTGAGATTTTTGGATACAAATTCATATTATTATGTGATTTGTTAATGTCCAAATAAATCCTTCTTTTCCTGTAAAAGTAAGGTCGCTCTTGTTGTTCTTTCGGGAATGAGATTTTATGGGAGAGTTATTAGTTGAAATTGTGCTTAATTTCCAAATCTTTGTGGGGAGTACGGCTGTGGAATATTGTAGGGGTTATCTTGTATCTTTATAAACTCCTGGATGAATGAATTTAGTTTCGGCTATATGATTGCATCTAAACAAGTTGATATGTTTTTCTCTTTTGGTCATGAAGTATCTCTATGAAAATTTCATGAGGATCCCACTAGTTTTCGTGCCTTTGCCAATTTATATTGACAAAAAAGGGGGGAGAATTAATGTGTAGTTCACACTACAAATACATATGGTTTACAGATCATTATGTAAGGGGGAGTGGTTTTCATGTTCAGATGAAGTATTGACTAAGGGGAGGGGGGGGGGGGGGTGATACATATCACCATAGTATTGTTGTCAAAGTTGTGATACAATTGGACTTTGATATTGTATAATGATACTATGACATTGTATAACAATGATTGAGAGCAACTGTTTTCTCATTGTTATTGCTACGGATCTTCAACAACAATGATGCGGGATTGGACACATTTGGAATCATTGGAGTACTTGGAAGTGACGAAGATTTTGAGTAATGTTGAAGAACCAAGAAGATCAAGCATTTGGATGAGAAGCTACAAAGTTTGTTTATTTATTTGTTACTCCATATGTATTGATAGTTTTGTCACTAAAATTGACAAAAGGGGAAATTGTTAGAGCATTGCTCAGTCGAACTCACAAGCATTGCTATCTCAAGCTTGTTTGTCAATGTTAGTGATCAAAACTATAAGTATTGATTTCTAGTCTACTTATAGATGTCTCGGACTAGGATTGATTGTGTAGTTGAGCATTAGACTTCATGGCATTCATCAATTGAAGACGAAGAACTACTAAGGCGAGCTTGTGGAACCTCATCAAAAAAAGGTATGTGGAGACTGAAACTCATCTATCACTTGGAAAGTCTATTTATACTCTATCTCCTATATTGAAACATAAATCGTGTTATAATATAGTTTTTTATTATACATATTTGAGATTTCGAGCTGAGTTTAAATCGCTTACATATTTCTCGGAATATGTGTAGGTAAGCTTTTTCTTAAATCAAGTTCATCTAGATCATGTGAAAATAGTCGAGTAACATCTTACATGGTTTGTCTGATACAATCATTTAGTGTAGACTTGGAATGTTTCGTTATAATTATTTCAATAACTTGAAAATTGCTTTGATTCTAATAGTGTGTGAAAACGGCTATTGTCATCCTCTAAGAAAGTTTCAATGATTGAGATAAGAGTTTAGAATACTTAACCATCATTGCATTATAAACATATTGTGCATTCTTGTATGTATGTGATCCATGATTGGAACTAAAGTATGCATACCCGTATGCGTACTTGAAGTTGTGAAATTCCATGTACCAAGTACACATAACGGTACGCATACTTGCGTAAGGTATAGGTCCGGGAATTTCTGCTAGGTTTTGGAAGTGTACTAAGTATGCGTACCCGTTTGCATACTGGCGAACTCAAACTCAGACCGGCTACTTAAGTATGCGTACCCGTTTGCATACTTAAGTGGTTAAAGTTCTAAAATTGGTTGGCTCATGAACTAATACATTTATATATTAATGAATGCATTCTTTGCAAACCGTGGCTGTAATGTGCATGAATTGATTCGAGTGAATCAAACCGATTTTGCTTCAATTGTGTTCTTGCATACTTCTATGAGAATATAGCAATTGAAAAACTCTTTAACTAGTTTCACTTGAGTCATTTGAACTAGTTATGGTTAAGATGAATAAGGTTGATATGAGAGTGTTCATATAGCTAACCTCGGTTAACTACAGTTGAGCCAACATGGTGTACACGTTTAGGTACGGTTACATAAACCTAAATGAGGGTACATTTCATTTTTGTATAACAAGATAAGTTCAATCTAATGGTTGAAAGCAGGTTTTCATCTAACGGTGAATATTGAATGCTTTGTTACTAAGGTAACATTGATTGCAAACCCTGATTTGAAAACTATATAAAGGAGAACTCTAGCAACTGGGAAAACTAATCCCCACACCTCCTGTGTGATACTATTTACATAAGCTAGAGTCGATTCTCCTTTAACCTTAGGTTTTTCATGAAAACTTGTAGGTTAACGACTTGAAGACTTCATTGGGATTGTGAAGTCAGACCCAACTATTTTCTCTGTAGTTGCTTGATATGATATTGCTGTTTCTATCGTGTTTGAGTACTATCTTCTTTAAGATTGGCTCGAGATTTAATCTCCGATAGGCAAGATAAAATGTAATCACAAAAATCTTCATCTCATCGTTTGTGATTCCACAATATCTTGTTTCGCTACCATACGATTAAGATTATTATGAGGCGATTGATATTTCTAGGCTGTTCTTCGGGAATATAAGTCCGTTATATCAATTGGTTCATGTTCACCTTGATTTATCAAAAGAAGGAACAAAACTCGTAGGTATTTTTGTAGGAGACAAATTTATCTATTCTTATAGACTTTTCTGTATGAGACAGATTTGTTTATCAAGTCTTTGACTTTGGGTCGTAGCAACTCTTGGTTGTGGGTGAGATCAGCTAAGGGAATCAAGTGCGTAGTATCCTGCTGGGATCAGAGACGTAAGGAGCGCAACTGTACCTTGAATCAGTGTGAGGTTGATTAGGGTTCAACTACAGTCCAGTCTGAAGTTCATTGTTAGTAGGATAGTGTCTGTAGCGGCTTAATACAGTATGGTGTTCAAATTTGGACTAGGTCCCGGGGTTTTTCTGCATTTGCGGTTTCCTTGTTAAGAAAACTTATGGTGTCTGTGTTATTTCTTTTCTGCATTATATTTTGTTATATAATTGAAATATCACAGGTTGTGCATTGAATCGATCAATTGGGAAATCCAATCTTTGGTTGTTGATTGAAATTGATTGATCCTTGAACATTGGTCTTTGGTACCGTCAAGTTAATTGTCTTATATTCAATCGGGCTCGCAAACTCCTATTTGCTTATTGCAGATTGAATTGAGACATAGAGATATAAAACTCTTTGATATACTTTTGTCTAGATTGAGTTTAACTGTCTTGTTGATTCTCTTAAAAGTATATTGGAATTTGTCTATTCAGATTGCCAAACGAATTTTTGGGTGTGGTTGTTAGAACCCCGTTTTTTCATATGTATTGTGAACTACCAAATAATTCTCCCCATTTTTGCCAATATAGACTGGAAAAAGTACAAAAACTACAGGATCATAATGAAATTTCCAAAAACATAATTTATGACTAAAAGAGAACATATCAACTTTGTTTCGATGATTTCACATAGTTGAAACTTGGTGTATTCATCAAGGAGTTTATAAAGATACAAGATAACTCCTACAATATTCCACATCCGCACTTCCCAAAAAGATATTGCAATTAAGCACAAGTTCAATTAAGAACTTTCCCCCATTTGATGTCATTCCCAAAAGAACAACATGAGCGACCTTACTTTTACAAGAAACAGAGGATTTCTTTGGACATTAACAAATCACATGGATTTGTATCCAGTAAACTCCAATAAATTAACCATAAGGAGACCTTATTGATTAATTTAATCGGAAACAATGAACATAAGAAAACTTACGGAGACATACAGTACTTTCACTTAAAAGTGGATGAGGGAAAGATCAATACTGCGGAATTTTTCAATAGTTCATTTTATCTTTTATCAATATTTGCATAAAGACATAATAGACTTAAATTTTGAGCATATATGAGATAAGCACAGTTCACGAACGTAAACACATATATATCTCATAAGCAATTGCAATATATGAAACAAAAAGATTAAATACTGCAAAAATCATCTTCCAACTAACTTTAGAATTTAAATAAATAAATCTAAAAACATTGCAAGATGAAAATCGTTGAAATAGCTATGTGTAATCACAATTCTTGCTATTCCAAACCCTAGTTCTCCTTCTTAAACATAAGAATAAATTATCATAAGAAGTTTCCTAGACATAAAAAGTTCAGACTTCTTTGATAACTTCATACCTCTCCATGACTCCATCATAAAAGGTATTGTTTATATCCTTGATTCTTTTGACCGTAGAAACTCCATGTTCACGAGTTAGAACATTCACCTTTCGATCAACAATGCAAGCAAGTTGCCTGACCTTGATGCAATCAGAGAAGAGCTTCTTCTGGTTCCGTATCAAGACTTTTTTATTTTCAAAATTTTGGTCTGACAATCAATTAGATGATTTATTTGAAGTTGAATATTTGAAAATTAGACCTTTGAGTCATTCTGATAATGAATTAAATCCTTGACAGATTCATCAATCCAGGAGTTGTACTCTTTTCTTGCAATCATCTTTTTCAAAACAAGTTCTTGAACCGTGCTGCATCCTTTGATGTCTTCTTCCATATCAATATCCACCAGTTCCTGAGATCCTGAAGAATTCTCCTTTTTTTTATAGGGATAGAAAACAATATAATATATATATATTCGTGAACAAGAGAAGGAAAGGAAACCCTTGTTATAGAAACCCTATAAAAACTCTTAAGAATAAGAGTACATGGACGTTCATGGACCGGTTACCGAAAGTTAATGGGTCAACTAAGATCCAAAATAAGGAAATACACTATATGTTTTCATTCATCTCATAGATTTTCATAGATCGATAATTAGAATATTGAATTTAAATTATAGCACATGAAAAAAATTAACAAGATACATTAGTTAGTAGGAGTCAAGATATGACTCAACATTCACATGTGAAGAAAACAAATTTATTTCAAAGATAAAACACACAAACAGATAATATCATACAACTGACTTGAGCCTCCCACAAATATGATCTTTATAACTCTCAAGTTAGTTTCAAGGATGAATTTACCTAGAGACTAGGTAACAGAATGAGATGTAATCCCACTACTTATATTGAGGGAAGAGTTGTAAATATATCCTGAGTGTTTGTATTGTGTATTCCTTACCTTCCTTCGGTTAAATCTTATTCCATAAGATTTAGACATTGAAATTTTTGAATCTTCATCAGAAGGATTTCTTTGAGGATTAAGTATAGGACCTCTTGATATTCGTTCCAGAAAACAAGGATCACGAGAATCCCATCTCCTAGACTTAGACCTGCCAGACTTATTCTCATAAACACTGGGAATGTGTACATGGGTGGTGTAAGGAGTCATACCATTATGAAGAACACGATTCCTGTAAATATTTCTACAGGAGTGACCTTGGAAACCCTTTTTATGATATTTCTGGTTCTTTGTAGGAATGTTATCCATTGTAGATGCCATTTAAAGCAGAAAATGAAAAGTGGATGATCCATGAACCAAGTCTTCCATGCAACATGGAAGTGGTTTAGACACGGTCTTCCACTTCCTTCAACTGTCACCACTTACAGGAGATTCATGTATTGCAATAAGAGGTTTCTAAAACCTATGCTTTGATAAGACTAACAACGATATTCGAATAAGACTCATCACTGTCAAGATTATCAAATACTTTTAGAAGATTTCTCTCGTCTACATAGAGAATCATATTTGCAATAGTTCAACACATCATATCACCAACATATCAATTCTCTGCTTCCCTCTCTATAGACCGACCCTTCTCCTCCTCTTGTGACCGAATTGAACCTAAAATGGCCATTGTATTGGTTAGGCCAGGGTCCTAAAGATTAGTCTCTCTAAATCAAAGTACTCCCGTGCATTACATTTTTTAAAGGTTCATGTGATTTTCTACTTCGAGCACCTTCTTCAGCGAGCACTTGCCTCTCCCACCATTTTTTTACCAGAAACCCCCGTAGGTCGTTTTTACTCATAAACAAATTGGCGAACACAATGGGAGATTAATCTCACGGTGAAAAATTCAAGTTCTCGAAGATGGTCGGTCTTAGGTCAGTATCAACTGATCTCAATCAAAACCTTTCAGACAACAATGTTCCTCGTCCTAACGCTCATTCTCCCACGATCAATGGAAAAGTCTCATCTCTGACCGAGTTGGCACGAGTACAAAGAATCCACAAGAGGAATATGAACCTGAAAAAGGAGACGATAGAAAACATACTCGATTTCCTCGTCAGGTTAACAAAAAATTTGAGCGGCGCCTCTGAACGCGATTCACAGCATGGAGGATTAATTCCTTGGATGATGATTCCCCTCAAATTGATGCCTTCACCATATATGAAAAATCAGTATGCCAGGAAGCCACCAACTTGATCAAAGACATGTGTGAATTCTTACGTTTCTCTAAAGATCAACGTGCTAACGTATTCACCACGCTCAACAAGGTCTCCTCTGATGTGAATTGGAGATATTTACAATGGGAAATCTTTCGATGGACAACATTACTTTCTACGAAAAGAACCGGATGGCAGAATAAGGACACAATCAAGCTTTGTACATGACTGCACGTAGCAACAAATTTAAGTTCAAATGGGCTCATGTCGATACAGGTGTTGCTTCCAATGTTGTTCCTCTCAAAACTCTAAGAGCGTAAAACAAACAAAAGAATATTGTTCATCAACCGATTATGATGCCCTATTTTGAACGGAATAAGACCAGTTCATACGGATACACATACTTGGATCTGAGAGTACGCCCGATCTACTCAATGGTAAAATTCCATGTAATCGAGAAGGAACCCGATCATCACATGATCCTGGGGCGCATGTGGCTTCATTATAACAAAGTTGTCCCTCCACCTTACAACATCATTGTCTCCTTATGCTCCCATTTAAGATGCTGAATATTTCGAACCACGAGAAGGCATCCTTAATCCACCAAGAAGGATATACAACATACCGCTTCCTAGTTGGACATCAATTGAAGAGGATGATCGGCCATCGTCCGCAGTACTGACAAAGAAGAAAGGGTTCTCCAAGACATTAATCTCAGCTAAGAGAGGACGCAAGTTCCTAACCAGCCATGATGCGAAAGAGAAAGTCATCTACCATCAACAAGATTAGAAATTAACAGGGAAGACTGGTGGAAGTTCTCCCCGCCCAGAAGAATGCGATCACCTTGAAGAGTCGTGTGAATAAGTCTAGGAAACTCCACGACAGTTGCAAGATGACACCGATTCCACTACTGATATTCTTGAAATGGTCAATATCGGAACAGATGAGAATCCAAGACCCATCTTGACCAGTTCAACTCTGTCACCTGAAGAATGTGCAGGGTTGGTCAGCATACTGAAAGAATATCAAGATATATTTGCTTGGACATATGAAGAAATGCTGGGTCTAGATGAAAATCCTTGACCACTTTTCCTTTACCATGCCAAAGAGCCATTCTCGGGTAACCATAGGTAGCAACAGTCGCACTGACAGTACCATCATTCTGCTGAATTTACTCTTCACGATGAACCCTAAAACATGAGGGTCGGGAGTGTACCCAGGAAGATGCTCCCAAGACCACACATGCATGAAGAAAGAAGGAATAAAAGTATCGACCTTATGGACCGCGTTAACTATACGAATGTCATGGAAAAGCATATCCAAATGACGGTATAAGCCACCCAAAAATAGTGGAACAAGAGGAAAAGAGATGCCACGAGATATCAACACGGCCATCGGCATGAGCTCGCTATTAATAGTGTCCTGGGGACTATACTCGAATACATCATGACAAAGCCAGAACAAGATGAAGGCCGCCAGTTCGGCACGAGGGTTCTCCTCCTTCCTAAGAGGAGGCATAACCTTCTTGTTGACCAACCGCGGAGCCTGGTATCTGATCCAAAGATGGAAGGAGGCATGTCGGTTACGTTTAACGACAAACTCGGGACTAGTATGCGACGTAGGGGTTGCTGAACCGTGAAGTGCTTCGTGAGCGAGGATCGAACTTGCAAGTAAACGTTTGCCTGTCAGGCGCGGTGGAGGAGGTTTTTCACCCCCAACCGCCTTGGACTTGCCTTTGGCAGCGGACGTCAATTTCCCTTTCTGACTAGCGCTTGCATACTTTTCTTTCTTTTCTTGCTTCACCGGAAACTGATCCATCCTTACTTGCTCATTACGCAAATCTCTTTGCAGTCTAACAGATAAGCCTATAACTCTCTGTCCTCATCATTTAAAGCTTCGAAAATAACTGACTCATCATAGAACTGGGCACCATGAATAGGAAGCCCTGTGAGAGTAACTACATCCTCCAAAACTATAGTAGCTTCCCCACATGCAAAGAACATGGTATGAACAGGAGACATCCAACGACAAAAGAGTCGCGTCATATCACGCCTACACCTAACTACCTCTCGCTTGAGAGATAAGTTAATGTCTTCCTCGATACCTTCCGAACAAAGGCCAACTAAATGGTAGGGGTTGGTTCTTATATAAGATACCCAATGCGGCCATATAGCCAGCATTGCAGACGTGGAACGAATATCAATAGTAGGAAGATCATAATCACCACGATGAATAGCCATGCACGGGAGTTTCTTGAACGAAAAGGTGTCTGGAACATTCGATTCAGGGTACATGAGCCATCCAAGCACGAAAGGATAAAGTAATACGGAGGGATTAAGGAGACGCGAGATAAGGACGTCATCCATAAGAGGAACGCGCTGACCATCGCGAAGACTCCTTAGCTTCAAGGCGCGCTTCAGATCAAGATTATGTGTGATCTCCGCGATCGTGTACGCCTTACCATCCGTTGGTGGGGGTAATTGCAATACTTCTTGGCCCACATATTCAATTCTTCTGATTCAGCGCCCATCTCTTCCTCGGACTCTCCCTCCTCAGATGAACTGCTACTAGCAAAACTACTTGACATGGCACGTGTATGATATGTTCAGGATGAGGTGAAAGAAAATAACATGATGAAACAAAGGATAAAGGAATGGTCCAGTAAGCCTATATATAGGAGATCAGGAGATAAGGAAATGGCGGTTACGAGAACGAAATAACTGAAGGGAATTGTAAAGGTTCTTGACACGTCGCGGAAAACCAACCGCCACTACAGAACATGTATTAATGAAGTAAACTGCCTCTCTTACCTCTAAAATGAGGTAGGCGTGAGGAAACTGATTGTCTATCAGGTTATTTGACAATTAACCCAATAGTCAGGGGACTAATGTTGATACATGAAAATAATTACCCCTTAGCGGGGTTAGGGAGCCCCTAAAGGAAAGGTAAACCCAGTATGAAACATAGAGGACTTGGGGACTAAGGCCTAAGCCCGCTAGAAAGTATCCATAAGATATAAAGGATAAGAAAGGAATTAATAGAATAGGAGAAGGTTGTATTAAGAGGAGTGGAATTAGTGGTAATTAAGGAGGTTTAAGGACATGTGGCATGATGTCATATAATGAAGGGCTTTTGGGAAAAGCCTATAAATTAAAGGAGGTATATAGTACAATGGAAAAAAATCTCTCTCTCATACCATTCCTAGAAAGTGTTGTCATTAGGCGTGACTAGGACGGGTAGAACCAATATCATATTCACCCTTCAACAATGAACACTGACGATTTTGAAGGAGGACCTATAACATTCGGAGATGGGAGTTGTTGCTACATCATCAAAAAGGGGCGATCAAACTAACAGGTGTACCTGAAATCCAAGATGTCAGTTACGTTAAAGGTATGACTGGATAATCTTCTGTATGTTAGTCAAATTTGTGACAAGGGCCATAAAATTGTCTTCAGTGCGAATGGATGTGACATTGTAGACAAGACTGGAAATGCAATTTTTCAGGGAACTCGTGGTAACAATAACTGTTATCTTTTGGATACTCAGTTTAATAATTGTTTCAATTTGACTAAGGTGGAATCTACACATCTTTGGCCTGAGAATTTTGGTCGCATCAATTATCGCCTTCTAACTAAGATTATTAACAAAGAACTCGTTAGAGGTTTTCCCAAAATCAATGCTAAGATTGATGATGTTTGTGGTGCCTGTCAAAAGGGTAAAAAAACAAGAGTTCCACATAAATCATCTCGAGATATTCTCATTAAAGCTCCACTTGCTTTAATTTATATGGATCTCTTAGGTCCTATTTAACAACCTACTGTTGTTGGGAAGAAGTACGCTTTAGTTATGATAAATGATTACACCAGATTCTCTTGGGTGGCATTTTTGGCCCATAAAAATGAAACCTTAAGTGAGTTCAAGATTACTGTTAATAGAATCCATAATGAACAGGGTTGCACGCTAAAGAAAATTAGAAGAGAACGTGGCACTGAATGCAAGGACACCAAAGTGTTTGAATTCTGTGATAAACTGGGTATTATTCAACAATAGTCACCACCCATAACTCCACAAGCCAATGAAGTTGCATAAAGAAAGAATATGAATATTCAAGAAATGGCAAGGGTAATGCTCCATAACAAAAACTTACAGTTGAAGTTTTGGGGAGAAGCTATTTTTACAACATGTTATTTGATCAACTGTGTTTACTTACGGTCCAGAACCCTAAATACTCATTATGAGTTGGGGTACAGTAAGAAGTCCAACTTACACTACTTCAGAGTGTTTGTAAGTAAGTGTTATATTATGAAACATAGAGAACATAAAGGGAAATTTGACTCCAAAAGCGATGAAGGTATTTTTCTTGGCTATGCATCTGACAGTCGTGGTTTTGAAGTATATAATCTCATAACTCATGTTATGATAGAATCGACAGATGTTATCATTGACGATCTGAGCAGTTTCTGTCATGATGACCCTCCTGCTGAATTTCCTCCAATGGAGAAAATTTAGTATCATGATTCCTTTGAACCCAGAGATGTCATGGTAGCGCACGTTCAACAGGAATACCCTGACTAGGCAATTTCTCCTCATCACTAGAAATATCGGGATCTGCAACAGTTGGAACAACTTCTACATATTCCACTGCTAAGACGAGAGGACAACTTCAAAATATTTGCAACTTTGGATGTTATTATCGCAAGTGGAACCAAAAAACATTGATGAAGATCTTAGCAATCCCTTCTGTGTGAATGCAATGCATGAAGAGTTAAATCAATTCCAAAGACAAGATGTATGGGAGCTCGTACCTTGTCCCTATAATGTAAATATTGGGTGTCCATACAGATTGTCAAACGAATTATTGGGTGTGATTTTTATACCCCCGTTTTTCAGTAATGTTTTACGTTCAAGTCCGTTAACCGTTACAAATAGTTCGTGGAGTGTTTCCTATTCACGGACTGCAATAAATCACTCATAACTTCTTCGTTATAACTCAGAATTGAGTGATTCTTGGCTCGTTGAATTCATAAGCTCGTTCACTACAACATAAGGGCGCTTCCAAGGACAATGGTCATTATCACTATAGTTATGGCTCAAATATCCTAGAGTTATACATAAATGTATATTTACCGTCATAGGAATTGTTCCATAGAGAGATCACTTGTTTCGATATATTAGAAAGGTAGAATTGAACAAGAGGCAAAATAAAATCAGTAATCACATACCTTTGTTGATAAAATCCTTGTTGATGTCTTCATTTGATCTTCAGTCTTCAATCTTCGAGGGTTATTCAGTGATGTATGATACTCAACTACACACTTCTAATCCCAGTTCGAAACTTGACTTTAGTAGGCTAGACATCAAGATATTGTTTAGTTCATATAACATTGACAACAAGCTTGAGATAGCAAAACTTGTGGGTTGAACCAAGCATTGCTCTAACAATCTCCCCCTTTGTCAATTTTAATAACAAAACTATTTAATACATTGTATTTAAAATAAAATAATCGTTCAACTCAAAATCCAATATGCTTGATTTTTTGGTTTTACAACAAGCTCTTGAATTTTTATTACCTAAAGTTTTTCTATGGTTTCCATGTGTTTGTTCAGTACCGTTGTTGTTGAAGATCTGTAGCGGTAACAACTTATGAGAATACTCTGAAAGAGCTTGAATAGAATGAGAAATCAATCTACTTAATAGTTGTTATATAGAAACATAGTATTGTTACCTTCTCCAAAGTTCAATTGCACCACAACTTTGAAGCATTCTAGAAATTTCATTCCGCTTCCTACTTGCAGTTTGGTCTAACGAAGTGAATTCAGTAAACAATGTTATTGGTGATATGTTCTCCCCCTTAGTCAATACTTACATCTTTTGCAAAATAGGTAAAACTATAAATTATAATCCACTCCCGCTTACATAATGCTCCGTGAAGCCATGTCTATGTAGTAAGTACTAGTTAATGATTTCCCCTCTTTTTTCAATAAAATTGGCAAATGCGAAAAACAAGGATCACATTGAATTAAACAAAAGAGTATTAATACTGGAAAACACATACCAACATTTAGTGTATACGATTTCACCAAGAAATCTCGGTTTGCGTCAAGGAGACATAAGGAACAAGCATCTCCTACAATTCCACATCCGCACTCCCCAGAAAGATATTACCACTAAACAAAATTTCAAAAGAACTCTGCTCCATTTGATGTCATTCCCAAGAGAACAATACGGCGACCGTTACAAGTAAAGGATTTTTATGGACATTAATAAATTCTCAAGAAATTTTTTATCCATCATCATCATCATCAAAAGTTTACTCCTCTTAGTATATTAAAGACGTGGAGTTAAGATCTAGCTTAACTTTTGAGGAAAAATCATCATGATATGGTGTTCTAATCATAAGAATATGATAACAAAGAACAATTTCTCGAAGAAGTCAAGCAATACACAAAAATAATCACGAGGATAAAGTATTGCGATAATCTTATCTAAAATCAAATTTGTATAGAACATACAAGATGTAATTTATTCTTAGAAGGAATAATCAATCTTTTCCGCAAGAATTTACACCAAGAATGGCTACCAAATGAAAATATATCCTTGACAAAGAAGAAGATGTACATATAAGTCAATAAGATCCTGTTTTGGGGTAAAAACTGATTCTACTATTTTAGGTAATTTGGGGTGTCTTGATGAGAAACGAGTTCAAACCCTAAAAAAATGCACTGCACGGGAATGCTTTTAGGTTTTAGATATCAATCTGTAAGACTCTATCCTAATCGGTCACAAAGTGAAGGAGAATGGTTGATATTAGGGAGGGAAGCGAAGAAGGTGTTGAGATTGTGAAGGTGTTGGCTGTTTATGAATTGTATCAGAATGTTGAAATGGCTTGCACAATGTAAGCTATCAGTTCTGGATGTTTTCTGGATACTGTGACAACACTTGGTTTCTCTTTGTTGTTTGAAAATAGGTCGGAGAACCTATTTATACAAGTCATTGAGCACAACCCTCATCTCGTAGGAAGTGGAGGAAGTGAAGTGATAGAGTAGTGGGGTCGTGTAGGTGATTGTCTCATGATCACGTATTTGCCCACTTCCCTCATCATCGTTAACCGTCCATGCCTCCTGACACGTTCTCGTAATGGGCGTGTTGCACGCCGCAGCTGTAAAACGCCAGACCAATACCCCAGTAAGCATCCTCCAGTTTGTGACATGTTTGATGTCTCGAATGAGTGGATCGATTCGTGGGACCCGCCGCAAGAATAACATACGGTGCTATCAGGTTAAATAACTAAGTTATTTATGTAATTGATATTCATGAAATATCGTGTATGCTCGATGCATGTAATGCATCGTTTTTTAAGTAAGCAGCCTGAAACAATCGATATGCATGAAGCATCGCTGTTTTAAAGCTTGATTGAATAAGTCGCGGATTAAGCGTCTTAAAATGGCAACATTTCCAGTTGTCTTCGAGTGATCGTTTGGAGGCCGCATGGGGGGGGGGCACCATATGGTCGATCACTCCCTGTGGCAGAGTGGCGGACAGTAATCATTGAGATGCTTCATTGATCGCCTAACTTTTAATCCAATCCGTCCGACCAAGCTGGCAAAGTTGGACGGACGAGATGATTTACGGCACATATTTGCTGTCGTTGATGGATTTTAGGGTTTTTTAGAGGTGCGCAACATCCCTCTTTGGATTGGTCGAATCCAAGAAGGGGCGCTATTTTTGAGTGAGCCGATCGGGTGTGCGTGAAGATAGCTCACTGACGTGCATGACTGCCCCTCTCGGTCCCACAAATATTCGATCTTGGCCACTTAATTTGACCGGTAAAGATGAGTGATCGTGATCGATTTGCGACAGAAACATATTGCCGCAAAGAGGTGTAAAGGCCATGTGGCATGCTACCTTTGGGGCACGCGTTTCGAGGCGTCAAGCCTTAGTCTGCGTAGGCCGGCCGGTCACACGCAAAGGTGGGCCCACGATGAACATGTTGACATCCTTGGTACCTTTTGAGTATATATCTACACCGTTCGTTTAGGCTGGTGAAGATGGATGGTCAGGATCGATTTACGACAAATGTGTATTTCTACAAACCCTAATTAGGGTTTTGAAACAGTCGCGCCCTCACGACTTCGGCCAAGCGGTTTGGCACGCTGTGGGACTCCTGTGGGGAGATCGATCATGTGGGGCCAACGTTGGGCCGGTGGTGAACACATATGTACCTTCCTGGTGGTCCCAAATGCGATCTATGCCATCCAAATAGGCTGACTAAGTTGGATGGTCGTGATCGATTGAAGACGCCAATGGACTTCCGCGACCCTTGAAAGCATCACGCTCGCCATGTTTTGAGCAAACGTTCATTTCTCCATGACCATGCCGTGAGAAAATCGATCGGGTAAGTGTAGAGTAGGCCCACCAACGTGTGTGTTAGCGCTTCCCCAATTATTCATGGGATGATCTAATCCGTCCAACCATGCTGGCGAAGTTGGACGGTCATGATCGTTTTAAGACTGCCTTGAACACCTATGTTTGATTGAATATCTACAAAGAAGAAAGGCCACCCAACTTAGGGTTGGCGTTTGACGGTGCTAGGATATGTTCGTGTGATGTCCGACCGGCTAGGGTATAACTGGGCCCGCCGGTGGTCATCACGACAATCGTCTATTCTTGACAGGGTTTGGCTAGGCTTGTTAAATTGTGCGGCTAACTTGTGTGGCCGCGATCGTTTCTAAGACTGATGTTAACAGTCTAGATTTTCTTTAAGAATAAATGTGTGTTCAATCACGCCAACTTTAATTAAAATTGTGTGAACACATCGATCTCTTTGTCAGAGAAATTTAACTCGTATGAGTATTTTTGTGTAGATCCCAATACTAACACTTTGGGAGATTCATGCTACTCTGCTGATAGTGAGCATTGATCGTCATGTCATGTCAGTATTGAAAGTTCTACTTGGAACATAGCACGCAAAAATATCAGGCGAGTCATGCATTAGTTAATAATGCTGGCATAAAATAGAATTCACAAGATACTTGGGAATACTACTGTGCTCACCATTCTGAATGAATTTCATATATATATACTGAGTTGCTCAATACATGTGTAAGTAAAGAGGTTTGAGCACTCGTTACTTTCAAGTGGCCTTTATTCCTTTGCAGGATTACAGCGCTAAATATAGGGTTTTACGATTTTGACCCTGAACTAAAACCACCATCAACATTAAGTCCCCTGCTTAGTACGTAACAGTGACATTGTTGCGGGGTAAGCAATAGATGGTGACATACAAGACGGCATAAGGACGAAATAGATGAACTTATCGTGAGGAGTTCACCGTAGGCCGTGTGGAACGTCATTTGGTACGGCCATGGGGCATCGGTGCGGCGGGTCCATCATTCCTTCTTCATGTACGAAACAAGAAAGGAATCCTTCCCTCATTAGGATTCTACAAAGCATGTGTATAAAAAGGGTGTCGACCCTATATCCTCTTTTTATTTATTCGTCATTGCTTCGTCTGTAACAACTGATGTTCGTTCACAACCGCCGTTAGCAGCTTCACCAC
Source organism: Papaver somniferum (assembly GCF_003573695.1). Classification (NCBI taxonomy): domain Eukaryota; kingdom Viridiplantae; phylum Streptophyta; class Magnoliopsida; order Ranunculales; family Papaveraceae; genus Papaver; species Papaver somniferum. The sequence goes on along the minus strand of NW_020620825.1, from coordinate 8,905,802 downwards.
CGATCGTCCCCCGATAGCAAGGTAAAAGTCTCTTCATTCTTTATTTTCTTTTTTTTTTCCGCGAGTATTAGCTTCAATTGCTCGTGTTATTCCCATAGTTTTGGGAATTTCGTTCGAACCTTGAGTGAATCCCCTTTTGTCGACAGCGTTAACACGAGAATAGTCATCGCCAGCAGAGGTGCTCACACCAGCGGAGCATGATCAGATCAGTAGGAGCATTTGCGGTAGGTGCCGTCGTTCATTGCTCTCTTTACTTTTTGTATATAAACCCTAGCTTTGGATGAGCTAGAGTTCAAACAGAGTAGTTTACATCGCTAGAATCATTGGTAAAACGAGCAAAGAACCCTAAGTAGATGCCATTCGTTCGCTCCTTTCTCCACCCTTTCTTTTTGCATGAAAAACTTAGGTCTAGGTTGCGGGCTTTACGTAATTCCGAGAATTTTTTTTCCAGTAGATGAAGACCCTGTTGGGCTCGACGAGCGTTCGTACCACAACCAATAGAATGATCGAGTAGGTTAAGAGCATGTGACGACCAAGAGAATGAACGAACATACCAAAAGGCTGATCGAGCATGTGGATGCTCTAGTCGACCCTGATGTGGACGTTCAGCCCGTGATAAAATACACATATTTTTAATCGTATTTGCTAGTTTGTTTATCCATACACTTCTTTATTCATGAGCTTTCGACCATTAGCAACCATGTTGAATTTTGATGACGGATTGCGTGCATGATTCTTCTTTTAGCATGAGGTAGTGACTCTTTTTCGCTTCATTGCAGTTACTTAGAAGTGAACTTAAGAGATTCTCGTTAAAGATGTCACCTCGAAATACTTCTGCCGCCAAGCCAGGAAATCCCATCAATGCCAAAGATATGCCAAATATAGATGATGAGATATTTGTCGTACCTTTTCCAAACGTTAGAACTCATCCTGGCCATAAGTGGACCCTTCTTACAGGCTCGGAAAATGAAGAGGTTGCTCCATCGGATTCTCCAACACATGTGATAAGGTTCTGTCTTCGGAAGAATGAATATCCATCTTCTCCTATTGATTTCAAGGTTTCCCACACTCCGCTAATCTCTTATGAAGGATGGATGAGGCATATGTTGAGTAATGAGCATATCAAAGACAACTTGACCAAGGCGCAGATCGTTGAAGCTATCATGGCGTCTGCAACACTTCACATTAGGAAAGACATTGCAGGTTTGATTACTTTCATTTCTCGATGGTGTCCTCCCATGCAAACGTCCATATGTATATGAGAAGAAATGACCATTACTTTAGAAAGTTTATCCATGTTGTTGAACCTCCCAATTACGGGGAGCTTCAATTATAAGTTATCCACCGCGGAAAGCGTCATGCTCGATGCTTTACTTCAGAAGGCAGAAGAATATAACCAACAGAAAAAGGGTGAGAAATGTTTTTATACTTGGTGGGTGTCTGAATGGTTTCCTACAAAACCAAAGCCGGGCCAAGCACTGGACGATGAACTGAGCGTCGTCGCATTTCTGTCTTTGTGGCTGTCTAGAGACCTCTTTGATGATGGCTCCGGTAAGAATACCATAAGACGAGATCTCATCATTTTTGCCATTAAGTTGGCAAAAGGCGTGGTCCTCCCGTTAGGCATCTTATTCCTTGGATCGTTGTACTCTCATCTGGATTCTTTGGCAGCAGACATGCATGCTTCCAACGGATATAAGAAAGTGGAATCGTATGGCGTGGTTATGGGAATACTTCAAAGGTTATGCTCCTGTTCCTGCAACATCTTTTTCTAGTTTGTATGGTGGTTCGAGAATACTCCGTCGGAAAAACAGACGTCCAAAACCTGGGTTGAGACTTATTGATTTTCTCGATAATATGTACGCCATAGATTTCCGCCCGTGGGGGCGGTTCATTCTTCAGTGATTCAACCGAAAACCTTTTCTACTGCTCTTAACACTGTGTTGCATACCGATGGAAAGGATATGAGCTCCGGAGAGATTATATTCATGCGAAGTTGCACATCGGGATACGTTCCATCCTTTTTTGATGAATTCCTTACTGTGGTTCCTTATAATATTGACAGAGTCGTCCGTCATATGGGAATCGATCAAGGCATCCCGTTCGATCGTCCGCCTATGCCTTCAGTGGAGCTTGTACCGTCTGTTCTTGATGCTATCATTTTTTCAACGAAGCAAAGCCTTCCGTTCCTGCGGCTCGGAAGAAAACCAGCGGCGACTGGTAGGTACAAAAATTTCTGGAGGGAAGAACTGAAAGTTTTTTAAAATTTCTCGGAGGAAGTTGTGGCAGTTCCTCGTGGCGAGCCATCCACCGAAATTTTGAAGCAGCATAAACGCTTGAAGCCGTTTCCAGGAAAACGAATCAGGGCTGATGTTTCTGTTGACTGCAGTCCCCAGGATGTAGGAGCAAGGTCTAAAAGGAAGGAATGTGGACCTGTGGTTTTCAATTCTTCTCATATGCATGTATCTTAAACTTCTCTTTTTTGATCCGCTGATTTTATTCATCTTGGGAAATCTTCACTAAATGTGATTCTTATTCAAAGTCAGGGTCTCAGGAAGGAAAACGAGGCTGGCACGTAATCATAGCGCATCTTTAGAGAAATAAGGCGATACTGAGCCTCTTGAGGATGAAGATGAGGATGGCGAAGGTTCGGTCCATGACGAAGGAAGCGTCTCCAGACGTAGTAGGGAACTTGAACGTTTCAGTGAACCGGGAGATGAGACTGTAACAGATGCCAACCTTGAGGTTGAGGGAAATGACAATGCAGGAGCTACTGGAGATGTTGCATCCGTGGTTGTAGATGTGCTTCCCTTTAAAGAGCTTCCTGAGACCGAAAAGACATTAGTTGTGTGCTCCACCGCTGTTGGTGTCATTTTTGATCCTACTTTTGATGCCCCTTTCGTGGATCATGTGCTGGTTGGAGGATTCAACGTGCCCGCTAAGTACGAAGATTTATACACCAAGATATGGAAGAAGCATGGTCATATCGCCATTTCCAAGAAGCTTAAAAGTCGCTTTACGTTAGTCAAACGTGTTGGAGAAGCTTTATTCTCCATTTATGGAATGAGCATCATGACTGGGCGCACCGTTTCTGAGGAGGTAATTTCAAACTGGAAATTCCACCGAAATGTGTTCGTGAAGTATGAGTTTAACGCCTCCTGGTTCTATGAAGGATTTTCTGAAATCCAGAAGTTGCAGGGCGAAATGAAGGACGTTCCATCCATGGACTCCATTACTCAGCAAGAGGAAGAAGTCGAGAGATTTTCCCAGGAGTTGAAGCTGAAGCAGACTGCCCTTCAGAACATGAAAAATGATTTTCCCAAGAAGAACGATTTGTTGTTGGACGACTCCCCTTGAACAATTTATGCTTTTCCTTTTATTTTTAGGCGTCTTTAAGTGACGTGAGGAATTTCTTTCATGGTTTGATGATGATTTTTTTTTTTTTTTTTTTTGAACTAGCAAGTGATTGCTTTTATAGAGATATTTGAATTTGATTTTGGGATAATTTATGAGTAGTTTTCTCTGAGCGGAATTATGACTGGGTTAATAGAAATTCTAGAAATTTTCATTTTTGAATGCAAGTAATGTACTTTAGAAAATTGTGTATGTTGCATGAAGAATGCAAACATCGCACGAAAGGAAAAACATGTAAAGAGAAACATAAGATGGAGATTGGGAACGATAATGACTTCATTCTCAAAAAAATGGGACACATGTGAGTCCCCAGTAAATTTCCAAATATTTCTTGCACAAATAATTGTTTTAATGAGACTTACTTGTTGACGAGGTTCCAACGAAATGAAATTGGTCTTTCCCAGATAATTGCTTAAAATCCAAGTTGCGACCCGTGTTGTTGTAACACGCTTCTGCTAATGACTTCTGCTAATGAAAGTCCCTAGCTAATTCGGTCTCTCCTGTGAAACTGCACACGTCGGCTTGTGGAGAGAGGAAATGTTCTCGATTCATAAGCGTAGCTCCCTTGAGTTGATTTTCTCCCAGACAATGCATTTCAGGGATTTGCATTCACTGGTGGAGTGATGGATGAATATGTGGTTATAGCAATATCACGTATCAATCATCTCTTGATCAGTTGGTGAACGCCATACAGGAGGTAGTTGAAATACTCCATCTTGCACCCAAGCCTCCGACAGCTCCAGAACCTTTCTCATTGAAAACGGGAAGTGCGGGTATTCTGATTCCAACTTTTCTTGTGTTTGCAGCTGTTGTCGTGAGAATTCTTGCTGGTTTTGACACGAGGATCGTTTCGAGGGTGTGGTTGAGATGTGCGTTGACACAGACGCGGGCCGTTTAGTTTGGCGGTTTTTCCGAAGCGTAACTCTTCCCGAGGGTCCCACATCAATGGTATTGCGACGCGGTTGAAATGATCACCGTTCATTAGTGAAGCTTTTGTCTCCATGGCGGTCTTGACAAATTTCCCCTTCTTCTGGTGCTTCTCTGTTCGGTAAAGTCGTGGAGGTTGGGGCTGTGGATTGATGAACAGCTCTCCGAACTTCTGCAAGCGTCTTGAGATATATACTCTCCAACAGAGTTTCATAAGCCGGGCCTTCGTTCTTATTCCGCGAGTATTGCGACACCCCTGGTGAATTTGTCTCCCTGTGAAACTTCTTCGACCCCTCATCGCTGGCTAAGTTTTGTTGATTGTTTCCCTTCGTCTCATATCCGACGTGGTTACGTGTCTGGTCTGTACCACTGTTGCTAGAAGTGCGGATCTCAGATAAAGACCCGACATTATCTTTATCGTTAATGGTGTTCTCCAGGCGAGTGTTAGCCGTCTCCTTCCACAACTGGTTTACCATGCTCCTTAAAAGACAAAGCATCTCGTTTTTCTGTTTGGAGATATCATCCTGACTTGTGAGGACATCTTTTAACACCCTAGCTATGTCTTCCGCGGTGATTGCGCTTCGATCATTCATGGCTTTCGGAGAGCTTGGATGACAAGGATGTATCACAGAGTGGAAGTTGATATTTGGGATTTGAAATGAAATTGGATTAATTTTAATACCTAAATTTCGGTTTAGGTCCTACACATCCTAGCTATGACCTCACAATACCAATAATAGTAAGAGAGAGAGTTGCATTTCCATTGTACCTTGTCCTTCCTTATATAGGCTTTTCTAAAAACACCTCTTTTTATGACATCATGCCACATGTCCTAAACCTTCTTAATTACCACTAATGCCATTCCTTAATATAACCTCTTCTTTCTTTGTTAATTCCTCCTTTGTCCTACTCTTTGGGGCATCCCCAACCCGCTAAGGGGTGTTATTTTTCATGTATCAACATTAGTCCTCTGACTATTGGATTAATTAGTGGATGATCCAATAGTCAAAAGATCTTTTGGGGCGTCTCCTGATGAGTGCCTAATATTGTATATATTTATCCCTTTTTGTTGGCATTTAACTCATCTTTTGCGCAGTAATTCTACATTTTATCCCATATTCTGTATTTTCATTGTTTTCAAGAATAAATATTTTTCTTACTTAATTTTGCATTTTTAGGTTGTAAATAAAGTTTGGATGAATTGCGGAACGAAAAGAGCAGAAAAGTAGTGACAAGCCGGGAGGAATTACACAAGGAAGCCGCGAAGAATGGTGTGCATAAGCCCAAAAGACTAGAAATGGGCTCAAGAAGGAAGAATTGCTCTTAAAGAAGATATGGGCTTGGCATACCCAAGGCCCAAAACCCTTACCCAAACCCATTTTCTATTACCAAAACCGTCTCCATTCTCATCCGTCAGATTGGATCCAACTCATCATCCTACGGTCGCTCATTCATAGATCATCAAAATCTGAAGTCTCTGCCAAACGCCACAGCGCATAAATTCCAAGCCTTCAGATTAGATTGTAGTTGAATCCAACGATCGCTTCTATGCATGTTCATCAAAATTAGATACTCCCGCTTTACACTACAGTACCTAACATCATCTAACACCGTTGACTTCGTTGTATTTCACAATCCGACGGTCGAAGTGATTCTTCTCTTATATTACCGTTAGATCTACCAACCATATTTGCATCCAACGCTCAACTTTTCTGATCATCATCTCCGATGTACATGATCCACAGTGAAAATTCCTATACCCTAAAAACTATCGAGAGTTTTTTCTCTCATTCCCTTCTTCTCTTCCGTTCTTCTCCCCCATTCCTCTGCAGAAACACCCATTCCACCACCATCACCTCCACCTGCTACTTCCATCATCCATCGCTCCTGTCACCACCATTTCTACCACCAACTCCTCTGTCTCAATCACCTATACATCCCCCTACTCTCTAGCCATCTATTACATCAGCCCATTACCCCTCTTTCTCGCTGGAACCCTAGGCGTGAAGAGTTGATGAAATAGATGAGGCTATAGATTGAAATTGAGGGCAGAGAAGGATCGAGAGAGAAGAGAAGAGGCATGGGTCACCACCAATTCATCGGATTTGGTGAGTAAATTTCGGATTTTCAAAACCCTAATTTCAAAATTAGGGTTCACAAAAATTGGGTATTTTGTATGTTATAAATAGAGAGTGTGTAGAGCAATTTAAGGGTGTTCTTGGACTAGCCAAGTAACCACCCAATTTGGGTTAGGTTCACTTCTAATTTCTAATTTCAAATTCCAAATCAATTTTCTATTTCAGTTACAATTAAGTTTGTTTTAATGTCAATTTCAATTTCAACAGTTCAGTTTAGGTTTAATTTTGTGTTTAGCAAGTTTGATCTTGATTTAATTTTCAACTGTTAGTGCAATTAGGTTTATGTTAGTTTAATTTTAATCTCAACTCCATTTCCATGCCCTATTTAGCTTATACCCCTGTTTTGTCTGATGTTTAGGATATTTGATCTCATGCAATGTTTTAATTATGTTTAATTTTAATGTCAGGTTAGTGCCATGTTAGTTCACTGTAAATGTTTAATGTTAAGTATGTTCACTGTTAGTGGTGGAAGTTTAGGTTATAATTCTTGTAAATTGAGCTAATTGAGAAATGGAGGAATTTAGTGCTCATTAGCAAGCTTCTTCTCCTTCTATTCCATTTATGTATGCCCTGGAACATAGGCAGGCTAGAACCTCCACCTAGCTCCATTAGGGACAAGGATTTAACCAAAAACAGCCACTGCCTAGCATTTTTTTTCCTGCTCTTCTTTGTTATCTATCTGTTTTTGTGGCTTCTTATCACTGTTTTTATAACTGTTTTGTGTGAATGTTAGGCTAAAGCCTTTTGAGGCATTGGATTGATTGAGCAGTGGGGAGAAACTAGTGCTCACTAGTGACTGTGAGCAAACTAGTTCTCTTCCCACTCTAGTAGTATGCCTAGGCTCACCTTCACCATTTCACCTTCACCATCACCCCTGCCCTTGGCTTAGGCCTTGGTTTACTTCCATTGTTCTTGTTTAGTTCCATTGTTCTGTCACTGTTACCTTTGCTTCACTGCTTTTACTACTTGCTACTGCCTTGTTTTCTTCCCCTTGGCCTGCTGCCTTTTCCTTGCTGCTGCTGCTGCTTTCTTTTCCTTGCTGCTGCTGCTGCAACTGGGCTGCTTTTTCTTTTCTGTTTTCATTTCACTGTAAATAGCATTGCATTGTAAATAGCATTGTCTTCTCTAGCTTCCTTTGCCTCATTAGAGACATTGTCTTGGCTTGTTAGCTTACTGCCCTGCCTTGGCCATTGTCTCCTAATTGCATTCTGTTTTGCAAAGGACCAGCTCATTGTAAGGCCAAAGGCCCAGTCCACTGTTGAATCAACCAAAGCCCACTTCATTACCAAGCTCAGTTCACTCCAAAAAGCTAAGGCCAAGTTCAGGTGTAAACCAAAAGCCTAGCTTAACCTGAGGCCCATCCAACTGAGCCCAAGGCTCACTTCACTTCAAGAATATTGAGCCCATACCACTTGAGTACAAAGGATCAGTTCACTTCATTGGTACTCAAAACTCATTGGTACCAAAGCCCATAGCCCATTGTTATCACCTTAACTCAAAAGCCCAATAGCAATTTAGAACCCAAAAATAGCTAGAAAACTCCAAAACACACCCAGTCTCTGTGGATCGACCCGTACTTGCACGAGCTACAACTGACGACCGTGCACTTGCGGTATTACTGTAGGCCCGTTTTCATTGCTCTTCAATTTTATACACTTTCCCGGGCCCACCAAGTTTTTGGCGCCGCTGCCGGGGATTGGTGCTGTGTTTTTCTTGTTGTTTTATTAGCTATTTTTGCATTTCACTGCATAGCATTTGCATCTGCATCTGCTTCACTTCATTTGTTGTTGGACCTGCTGTTCTGAACCTGTTTTTCCTCTGCTGGGACGCCACCAAGGAAAAGAACCAAAGCCCAACTGGGTTTTTGCAACAATATCAGAGCAGCTGGGCTGTGCTTAAAAGGTAACCCATTTAAGAGAACCCGAATTGTGGGCTTCCAATTTTTTAATTGTGGGCTTGTAATATTAAAGCCAATTTTTGGGCTTCTCTTATTTTCTGTTGGGTTTGTAATAATTTTTGTGGGCTTGTTTGTTTAATTTGTGGGCTTGTACTTAATTTTTGTGAGCTTGTTTAATTTGGACTTGTATTTTGTATTCTGGGTTTTTAAACCCAGCTGAGCTTGTAACCGATCACGCTAGTTGAACTCGTTAGTGGGCCGAGTACCCAAATTCTAGGCCGAGATTTTGGACTCAGTTCCACCAAAAGTTTTCAAACCAGCTGAGCCACAGCAAACACAAAACCAACAGTGGGCTTGCTCCCATTCAAAAACCAAATTTTATTTTCTTTTTCAAAAAAAAAAAAAAAAAAAAAAAAAAAAAAAAAAACCAAAAATTTCTCCCATAAAAACCAAAGTTTTCCAAATGTTTCCCTAAAAAACCAAAATTTTTCTTTTTCCCGCCAAAACCAAATGTCTCCCGACAAAACCAAATGTCTCCCGACAAAACCAAATTTTTTTTCCAAAAAGTCCAATCCCATTAAAAACCAAAATTTGCTTGTAGATAATGTGTTAGTTAAATTTCCTTTTGTATATATTTTGTGCTCATCCATTGTGACTCCGAATATGTTGGAGTTTTGCCTTGGATATCGGAGTTTTAATTCTGCTTTCGCCGAAATCGGGTATTCTCTCTCCTTTTACTCTACTCAGCATGTCCCTTTCCATATGTTGCATTTTAATTCGTTCCATATTTTGAAACATTGAGGACAATGTTTAGTTTAGGTTTGGGGGTATAGAGTGGATACCATGATAATATGCTATAATTGAAAACGAACTCCTTCTTCTTTTGAAAAAATCGAAAAAATTATAAAAAATTAAAAAATTGAAAAAAAACATAAAAATGGAGCTCATTTACCTTGAAATGTTGACTCTTGTGCAAATATGTATTTTTTTAGGAGTCTTAGTCTAGATATTTAGGCACCCTGATTCTAGCACAATTCACATAGTGATAAGAAACTTGCACGCGCACGATCTACCAATACATGTATAGCCTCGATCTTCAAGGTGTTTGATAGGAAGTTACGATTGCCAATCACTTTAGAATACTGAACGAAACTTGACTAGCTTGTTCTTTGGTTGGTTGGGATAGAAGGTGGAGGTTACATTAAGAAAGACAACCATCGAATTTAACTGGGTGCATCAAAAAGGGCTACCTCTTGCAAAGTGTCATGTAATCTTTTGTTTCCTTTTGTATATGTATCAAAAGTGTTTCTATGTCCAAAAAAAAAAAAAAAAAAAAAAAAAAAAAAAAAAAAAAAACGATGTATATATTCAGAAAAAAAAAAAATATATCAGAAAAATACAAAAAAATCAATTATTTATCAATTCCATCCTCTCTTGTTCCAAAAATAAAAGAGAGTAGTCAATGTAAATAAGAGTCATGTAAATAGTCATTTTGTTGTTTCATTGTAATAAGCAAGGAGGGTGTATGCCATTGATGTACAACGCGAGTAATTGTGAAATACCTCCAACTCATTCACAATTCTCGTAAAGTCCGGACAGCTAGCTAGATTTCGACCTTGGTTCTTAGCCTGAGAAATTATCTCTTGGTGATTAGTAGTCATAACTTCAGATCTTTCTTTACACATGTGTAGATACACTTTACACTCTTATCACATGTCTTTTTTTGTTATCAGTGCTAGGATTGTGCCTTCGATAGCTAGATTGACATCTCCATTTTGCTGTGAGCTAAACTGACTTGCACATGTCACATTTGATGGAATCTGAGCTTATATTTTGACCTAGAACTTTGTAGGTACGTTCTAAGCAAACCTTCACGAGACTTCAACTCGTCCACTAGGGACACTTAGTGGTTTAAAAGGCTTAGTGCATACGCTAAATGCATTCGAGAGACCAGCGACAGTGGTATAGTTAGGATTTCCTTAGTTTTGTTTTACTTGAGGACAAGTAAAATTCAGGTTCGGGGGTATTTGATGAGTGCCTAATATTGTATATATTTATCCCTTTTTGTTGGCATTTAACTCATCTTTTGCGCAGTAATTCTACATTTTATCCCATATTCTGTATTTTCATTGTTTTCAAGAATAAATATTTTTCTTACTTAATTTTGCATTTTTAGGTTGTAAATAAAGTTTGGATGAATTGCGGAACGAAAAGAGCAGAAAAGTAGTGAAAAGCCGGGAGGAATTACACAAGGAAGCCGCGAAGAATGGTGCGCATAAGCCCAAAAGACTAGAAATGGGCTCAAGAAGGAAGAATTGCTCTTAAAGAAGATATGGGCTTGGCATACCCAAGGCCCAAAACCCTTACCCAAACCCATTTTCTATAACCAAAACCGCCTCCATTCTCATCCGTCAGATTGGATCCAACTCATCATCCTACGGTCGCTCATTCATAGATCATCAAAATCTGAAGTCTCTGCCAAACGCCACAGCGCATAAATTCCAAGCCTTCAGATTAGATTGTAGTTGAATCCAACGATCGCTTCTATGCCTGTTCATCAAAATTAGATACTCCCGCTTTACACTACAGTACCTAACATCATCTAACACCGTTGACTTCGTTTTATTTCACAATCCGACGGTCGAAGTGATTCTTCTCTTATATTACCGTTAGATCTACCAACCATATTTGCATCCAACGCTCAACTTTTCTGATCATCATCTCCGATGTACATGATCCACAGTGAAAATTCCTATACCCTAAAAACCATCGAGAGTTTTTTCTCTCATTCCCTTCTTCTCTTCCGTTCTTCTCCCCCATTCCTCTGCAGAAACACCCATTCCACCACCATCACCTCCACCTGCTACTTCCATCATCCATCGCTCCTGTCACCACCATTTCTACCACCAACTCCTCTGTCTCAATCACCTATACATCCCCCTACTCTCTAGCCATCTATTACATCAGCCCATTACCCCTCTTTCTCGCTGGAACCCTAGGCGTGAAGAGTTTATGAAATAGATGAGGCTATAGATTGAAATTGAGGGCAGAGAAGGATCGAGAGAGAAGAGAAGAGGCATGGGTCACCACCAATTCAGCGGATTTGGTGAGTAAATTTCGGATTTTCAAAACCCTAATTTCAAAATTAGGGTTCACAAAAATTGGGTATTTTGTATGTTATAAATAGAGAGTGTGTAGAGCAATTTAAGGGTGTTCTTGGACTAGCCAAGTAACCACCCAATTTGGGTTAGGTTCACTTCTAATTTCTAATTTCAAATTCCAAATCAATTTTCTATTTCAGTTACAATTAAGTTTGTTTTAATGTCAATTTCAATTCAACAGTTCAGTTTAGGTTTAATTTTGTGTTTAGCAAGTTTGATCTTGATTTAATTTTCAACTGTTAGTGCAATTAGGTTTATGTTAGTTTAATTTTAATCTCAACTCCAGTTCCATGCCCTATTTAGCTTATACCCCTGTTTTGTCTGATGTTTAGGATATTTGATCTCATGCAATGTTTTAATTATGTTTAGTTTTAATGTCAGGTTAGTGCCATGTTAGTTCACTGTAAATGTTTAATGTTAAGTATGTTCACTGTTAGTGGTGGAAGTTTAGGTTATAATTCTTGTAAATTGAGCTAATTGAGAAATGGAGGAATTTAGTGCTCATTAGCAAGCTTCTTCTCCTTCTATTCCATTTATGTATGCCCTGGAACATAGGCAGGCTAGAACCTCCACCTAGCTCCATTAGGGACAAGGATTTAACCAAAAACAGCCACTGCCTAGCATTTTTTTTCCTGCTCTTCTTTGTTATCTATCTGTTTTTGTGGCTTCTTATCACTGTTTTTATAGCTGTTTTTATAACTGTTTTGTGTGAATGTTAGGCTAAAGCCTTTTGAGGCATTGGATTGATTGAGCAGTGGGGAGAAACTAGTGCTCACTAGTGACTGTGAGCAAACTAGTTCTCTTCCCACTCTAGTAGTATGCCTAGGCTCACCTTCACCATTTCACCTTCACCATCACCCCTGCCCTTGGCTTAGGCCTTGGTTTACTTCCATTGTTCTTGTTTAGTTCCATTGTTCTGTCACTGTTACCTTTGCTTCACTGCTTTTACTACTTGCTACTGCCTTGTTTTCTTCCCCTTGGCCTGCTGCCTTTTCCTTGCTGCTGCTGCTGCTTTCTTTTCCTTGCTGCTGCTGCTGCAACTGGGCTGCTTTTTCTTTTCTGTTTTCATTTCACTGTAAATAGCATTGCATTGTAAATAGCATTGTCTTCTCTAGCTTCCTTTGCCTCATTAGAGACATTGTCTTGGCTTGTTAGCTTACTGCCCTGCCTTGGCCATTGTCTCCTAATTGCATTCTGTTTTGCAAAGGACCAGCTCATTGTAAGGCCAAAGGCCCAGTCCACTGTTGAATCAACCAAAGCCCACTTCATTACCAAGCTCAGTTCACTCCAAAAAGCTAAGGCCAAGTTCAGGTGTAAACCAAAAGCCTAGCTTAACCTGAGGCCCATCCAACTGAGCCCAAGGCTCACTTCACTTCAAGAATATTGAGCCCAGACCACTTGAGTACAAAGGATCAGTTCACTTCATTGGTACTCAAAACTCATTGGTACCAAAGCCCATAGCCCATTGTTATCACCTTAACTCAAAAGCCCAATAGCAATTTAGAACCCAAAAATAGCTAGAAAACTCCAAAACACACCCAGTCTCTGTGGATCGACCCGTACTTGCACGAGCTACAACTGACGACCGTGCACTTGCGGTATTACTGTAGGCCCGTTTTCATTGCTCTTCAATTTTATACACTTTCCCGGGCCCACCATCTCCCTGTGTCCACAACGAGCTTTGTTATCTCGTCAGACCCGTGATCGTGGGCGACATTTCGACTTCTCATCGTGCAAAACCCTTGTTTCTTTCAGTTTCTCATGGTTGTCGTTCTTATTCATAACTTCCACGTTCGGCCTTGAGACCTTCCTATATATATGACTGTCAACTTCTTTCTTTTTCAACATTATTCTTTCTTCCCTTTCTCTGAACACGCCCGAGCACTCGCCATGTATAGTAGTTCCTCTAGCAACTCGTCGTCTAATGAAAGTAGCGAGTCCGAACAAATTAATAGCGCCGTCTCTGATGAGGCGGAGAATCCCGGTCAGGAAGAGATCATTTTTCCTGTCCCAGCGGATGGCAGGCTGTACACGCTCGCCGAGTTTACGAGTGGTCCCGCTTTAAAGCGCACCCTAAGGCTAAGAGAATTCTGTGGAGGTGAACGCGCTTTCCCTCTAGAAGATGTTTTAGTTCCTCGTCTCTTAAATCCTCCTGTGTTGCCTTTCCCTGCTTCTCCTGGATGGATTATGCGACCTGAATCGGAGAGCATGGATGCATTTACATTCAAAATTGTTCCTCGGATGGCCATTCATCGTGGAGATTACAACCTTCCTTCTATTGATATTCATTCCAAGTCCAAGACTTATCCAGTATGGCCACATTGGGTAGCTCGTATTCGTTCTAACCCTGATCATTTTGCTACGCTTCAGAAGGCCGTAATTGAGGAGGCTATACACTCGTCTCTCAAACGGGAGGTAAATAGATGTTTCCACGACATAACGCGGCTCTTCTGTCATTGGACTCCCGTTCATACTCTCTTCACAGCGTGGGGAGAAGCTACTATTGTCCTGGAGGACGTAGTCGCCCTTACAGGGTTGTCGATTCATGGTAGTCACTCATATGAGGAGGAGGCTGTCTTTGGAACGCTAAATGATGAAGACAAGAGGTTGTATACTTATCTGCTGAAATGCAAGGACGATTCTCTTCGTGAACTGGTGCAGAAGACCCAAGCGCCCCCATAGAAAGTTAAAGGCGAGGAGGTTGTTCATGCAAAGGGGATGTCATCGTCCGCCAAGAAGGGGAAAAAAAGTGGGTAGAGGATAAAAAGCCGCCCCCTAAAAGCTCGTCTGGTGACCGCTTGCTGTCTAGTTCTTTCTGCGCGTATGAGGCGATTCATGGTTCGTCCAATCCGTCATAAGCCGACTCTGAATGGGTTGTAAAAGTTAATCGGCGTGCGTCTTTTTCCCTCTGGATGAAGTATTGGGCTCCTCAAGTTGTTGATAAGAAAGTGTTCCCTTGTAATCTTAAGGAGAAGAGTCCTCGCGCGGAGTTAGCTGCCTTCATATTGTTTTGGCTGTGTCATGACGTGTTTGAGTACAGTCCCCATGATATTAAAGGCGAGCTTGTGCCGATGGCGGTGTTGTTATCTTGCGGGGTTTCCTTTCTGCTTGCCCCAATTTTCTTGGGCGGTTTGTATCGCCACCTTGATTTGTTTTGTCGAGATATCCAGACTGTGGGTTCGTCTCATAAGATCAAGACCTACATCCCTGCTTCCTTTGTGCAGGCCTGGTATTGGGAACACGTTCCCCCGTGTGCACCAGAACCAAATGATCTTTCCGTCCATCGTGAAGGAGACGTTAGGCAGGATGACGGTTCGATTAAGAAGGTCCCGGTTGCTTATGGCTATCCGCGGATCGGTCTGTGGCATTTGAAGGGGAAGGTGCCAAAGGGAGACTTGGGCAAGCACTTGGATGTGTCCAAGGACTTTGAGCCATTCCCTTATCAGGACAGTCGTTCGGGTCCAGCGCATTATGATTTTCTTGCTCCTTTTGACACCGAATTGGATTCCTCAAGACCCTTATCCGAAGCTGACTTCGATTCGGTGATGGTTGTATTACCTGGTTACCTTCCTGGTTTCTATGCTGGTAAGTTTATTTCCATGGCGTATAGTCCTGATGGCGCGGCTCGACAGGTATGGTTCGATCAAGGAGTCCCTCATAGATTCCCTCCTC
Source organism: Papaver somniferum (assembly GCF_003573695.1). Lineage (NCBI taxonomy): Eukaryota > Viridiplantae > Streptophyta > Magnoliopsida > Ranunculales > Papaveraceae > Papaver > Papaver somniferum. The sequence goes on along the minus strand of NW_020620825.1, from coordinate 8,890,593 downwards.
CGGATAGTTCTAACACCGAGGATATTATCGCTAGTTTCAATCGTTACGTTTTCAAAGGGCCGACTCGCTTGTCTGATCGAGGGATCAATTTTTCGTTTAAGCAAACCATCTCCGCGCGGCCTTCAACAGTTACTGAGAGGGCTCATGAGTACCATGATATTTTAAAGCGTCAGGCTCTAAACTTCCTTTTGCGTGAATCGTCTCCCCCTCGTGAACTGACCATTCAAGACCTTCGGGAGCTCCATGCGTTCGGAAGGATCAAACTCGATGATGTTGTGGCTGCTAAACATCGCTTGGTCCCCGCCAACAAAGGTCGCTCGGACCCCGTGGTGACCTTTTCGGCCCCGCATGACGATTATGAACCCATGAAACCAAAGAAGGGATCGTTCTCCGATCGAAAGCCCCCTCGGCTGAATGTGAGGACGTCCTCTAGTCCTTCAGTTCCCCAGGTACTCATTATTTCCTTTGTCCTCCCCTCTTTTCTATTGCTCATTGCTATGTTCTTCGGCTTGATCTTGATTGTGATGGGTGGTGGAAATCATTTTCCCCAGGGAGCCCTTCCTTCCAATCGCCTAGGGTGGAGGGTCCCTTCTTATGTGATGGAGGAGTACCTGAACATGCCCGAATGCGATTGGACGGAGGGTAGTTTGAAGAAAAAGGCTAGGAGGGAGGCGAATCAGTCTTCTGCTCCGCGTTCTTGTTCCTCTACTAATATTGCATCTTTTCAGCCTCGTCAAAGCCATCGGAGGAGTGCATCACAACCTCCTAGGGATACGTGCGGAAGTCCGACTCCTTCATTTGTAGACCAGCTGAAGGACTTAGGGATTAGCCTTCCTTCAGGAGCCGGCTGGGTGTCACCATGTCTTCGTGTATCGTCAATTCACCCTCTTAGGGATATAACCGTCCGTCGAAGGGGTGAGTTTCCAGTATCTCCCAGTGACGTTCTGCAATCGATGAGTTCTTCTGGGTCTAACCGGTCAAATTTTGGTGGGTCCTCATCCCACGTGGCGTTAAACGTTAATGAGCCTGCATGTAGTTTCTTATTTAATACGTGTATTTCTTTTTATCATTCCACTCTCTTCTCCTCCTTTTATAATCTAAATTGGCCTTGGTGCTCATTTCTCACTTATCAGGTTCCACCAGTGACTCTGAGTCTTCCTCTAGTTCCTCCCCGTCTCATTCCAAAGTTGCTGATACTCCGCTAGGTTCGTCAATTCCCGAGGTTGGTTTTCTCACCCCCCCCCCCCTTTTTTGTTATTTTGCTCCTTATTTCTGGTTTGACGTATCGCCATCAGTGCTAGGATATGGGTAAGAAGCGGAAGGAAACTGCGAAGCCCGATATGGACGGTACTAGGCGCATCATTCCTGGTGGTGATGGATCTGTTAAGCATACCAAAGTGGATGGCGGAGGCTCATCCGTTCCTCCATAGGAACCAACTAATGCTCTTACTATCACATCAAACACCCATGTTGTGATGGGGGGGCCTGAGGACCCGCAGTTTTGTTTTCCTTTAGTGGTGAGCATTGCCGAAGCTGGTGTGGACCCTTCTACTCATACCCTTGTCCACGGATTTTGGGTCCCTACCATTTATGTTGCCAACTATAGGGACATTGTCGAGCGTGGCGGCGGTCATATGGAAACAGTGGGTTTATTGGGGGTCCCTATCCTCTGTTACATGACGCGGATCTTCTGGAAATCGCAGACCAACTCACGCACATAGGGGATGATCCTGTTGATGAGGCAAGGCTGCGCAGCTGGGAAGCTTCTGTGCAATATGCACTCAATGTCAAGTTTCCTATTGCATGGCTGAAGGAGCTTTTAGTGAAAGTGAAAAGCTGCAATGATCCTCGCGGTCGTCTTACTAGCCAAATCTCTCGGTTGGAGGAAAGGCTGAAGAAGTGCTCTGAGACGACATCCAGTAAGAAGATGGTGTTTAACCAGCTACTTATCGATGTTGGCACGGCCAATGACGAGGTACTGCGAGCCGAAAATGCTGAGGCTAAGGTCCGCGATGAGCTTGAGAGGAAGCGGCAGGAGTTGGAAAAGTTTTGATTTTCTTGCGGCGCTTTTGTGTTACTTGTTCTTTTGTTTCTGTTTAAACTTGATGTTTTATTGTTGGATGGTGTTTGGATTGATTTCTTCCGCTAGTATTTTATTATGGAATGTTTCATTGGTATTTGTATTAATTTCTTTTTTTGTTGGTATTTTGTTGACTGTTGTGTTTGTTGATGGGTTGCTGGGTGGAGTGGACATTCGCTGAATGCGCCTACTCCTTCCCTCTTCCCCCTCTTTTTGTTTTGCGGAGGTGGTATGATAGACGTTGATTAAACGCGCCTACTCCCCTTTTTTTTTCTTTTTATCCAAGGGGTTGTGGGCGGGGCGGGCGTTGACTAAACGCGCCTACTTCCCCCCCCCCCTTTTCTTTTTTATCCAAGGGGTTGTGGGCGGGGTGGGCGTTGATTGAACGTGATTACTCCCCCATTTTCTTTTTATCCAGGGTGTTGTGGGAGGGGTGGGCGTTGATAAAACGCGCCTACTCTCCCCTTATTCTTGTTGCTGAAATTTCTCGATCAGGCGCCTTTGGCATCCTTGGACCTTTGGTACAATTTGTCAGTCAATCGGGCGCCTTTGGCTAGTCTGCGACCTTTTGTCAGTCGACCGAGTTTCCTTGGCATGTTGGGGCCTTTTGTAAAGTATGTCAGTCGATCTGGCGCCTTTGGCTATTCTGAGACCTTTTGTCAGTCAATCAGGCGCCTTTTGCTAACCTGAGACCTTTTATCGGTCGATCAGGCGCCTTTGGATAACCTGAGACCTTTTGTGAAGCTTGTCAGTCGATCAGGCGCCTTTGGTTATCCTGAGACTTTTCGTCAGTCAATCGGGCGCCTTTAGCTAACCAGAGACCTTTTGTCAGTCGATCAGGCACCTTTGGCTAACCTGAGACCTTTTGAAAGTTTTTTTCAGTCGATCAGGCGCCTTTGGCTATTCTGAGACCTTTTGTCAGTCAATCAGGCGCCTTTGGCTAACCTGAGACCTTTTGTCAGTCAATCAGGCGCCTTTGGATAACCTGAGACCTTTTGTGAAGTTTGTCAGTCGATCAAGCGCCTTTGGATATCCTGGGACCTTTTGTCAGTCGATCAGGCGCTTTTGGATAACCTGAGACCTTTTGTGAAGTTTGTCAGTCGATAAGGCGCCTTTGGATATCCTGACACCTTTTTTCAGTCAATCAAGCGCCTTTGGCTAACCTGAGACCTTTTGTCAGTCGATCGGGCGTCTTTGGCTAACCCGAGACCTTTTGGAGTGTTTTCTCGCCAATTCTAAAAACGTCTGTTATTATTATTATTATTTTACCAGAATAAAGTTGATTACAGATCGAACACCCTCACTTGGGTTCCTCTTCTTCTGAGTCAATGGCATGGGAATGGATCATGCGCGATCGTTTTTTTTTGTTCTCTCGAGCTCCCCGGCTATCCGTTTTCGTTCAAATATGCTTCGAATGGCGAAGCACTCCTCCGTTGGATGTCCCATTCTTCGATGATAATGACGGTAATTAGTTGAGCTCTTTTCCATTTTATTGATGTCCACCATGGTCGGAGGTAATTTAATTTCGCCTTCAGCAACCCATTGGTTTAAGAGTTTGATTATTCGATCTTTACTGCATGGGAGAGGAGGTGGAGCTTTGTTGTCTCGCCTTCCTATTCCACCCCTTCCTTGATTCCTACCATATCCTTGTGGACGATTCCAATTTTCTCTTCTAGCACTAGATTTCTCATCGTAGGAAGTTCCTAACACAGCGCCGATTGTGGTACGCCAGGTAGATTCTTTGGGTACGTCTTCTATAAAGTTGACGATCCTGTCGGCCGCTTCTTCTAGCTCTACAAAGTTTTGGAACTTTAAATTAATCAAGATTCCTTTGAAATCCGGGGTCATTCCTCGTACGCAAATATCCACAAGTGCCTCCTCATTGATATCTTCATGACAGTCTAAAGTCAAGCGTCTGAACCGCGAGATATACTTTCCTATGTCTTCTCCTACTCGTTGTCTGCTCATGCTTAGATCTATTGCAGTGATTTTCCTTTCAGCTGAATAAAATTTTCCAAGAAAGAGTGTAGACAAGGTCTTCCATGAATCAACACTTTCTTCTTTTAAATTGTCATACCAAGAATATGTCGTGCCCGTAAGTGACTTTGGCAATTCTTTTAAGCACAATTTTTCATCATTGGCCCTGTCGTTCATAGATGACAAGAATCAGCTGAGATGTTCTCGTGCATTCCCTTGTCCTTCATATGTTTTAAATTTTGGAGAGATGTAATCTTCGGGGTACGAGTACGTTAGGATATGTGCGGGGTATGGGTTGCTTACGCGGCAATAGTTGTCTTTTTTTACCACATAGTAGTTCTGCTCTAGGTTTTCGACGATTTTATCTTGTGACGTTACTGCTGTTCTATTGGCCTCGTGTTCTTCTTTTCTCGCCTCTTCTGGGGCGCTTTGTCCTGCTACGACCGCTTGGGCTATCCAATTTTCCAATTCTTGTCTCCTTCGAGCATGCTGTTTCAATTATTCTTGCATGCTCTGTAGTGCAAGCGATGCGGGTTCCGTTGATCGAGCTGCATGATTTGACGATTGCTTGATGACGCTTAGGATCGGTGTTTCCTCCTTGCTGGCATCATCCTATAAAGTTACTTGATAAGGTTAGTGGGTTGATTAGCCGCTTGATCTCCTGTAGTGCCCGGATCGACGCCTCTTATGTTTGTCATTTGTGAGCTAGGAACGAGCCTCCGGGTGTGGTCGCCAAAGGTTAATAACTAAATTTCGGTTTAGGTCCTACCAGTCTTAGCTATGACCTCACAATACCAATAATAGTAAGAGAGAGAGTTGCCTTTCCATTGTACCTTGTCCTTCCTTATACAGGCTTTTCTAAAAACCCCTCTTTTTATGACATCATTCCACATGTCCTAAACCTTCTTAATTACCACTAATTCCATTCCTTAATATAACCTCTTATTTCTTTGTTAATTCCTCCTTTGTCCTACTCGTTGGGGCATCCCCAACCCGCTAAGGGTGTTGTTTTTCATGTATCAACAATTGACGAATGTGTTTAGACCTACAATCCACCCTGAGAAGATTGATATGAAATTGAAAATTGATTTTGCAACCGAGAGATTAATATCCCACTTCGCCAGCTGTTTTGGAGTAAAAACTGATTCTACTGTTTTTGGTAATTTGGGGTGTGTTGATGAGAAACGAGTTCAAACCCTAAACAAATGCACTGCACGGGAATGCTTTTAGGTTCGAGAGATCAATCTGTAAGACTCTATCCTAAACCAAGAAATGGCCGTTCCAGATTCAGTTCGGTCACAAAGTGAAGGAGAAGGGTTGATCTTAGGGAGGGAAGCGAAGAAGGTGTTAAGATTATGAAGGTGTTGGTTGTTTATGACTTGTATCAGAATGTTGAACTGGCTTGCACAATGTAAGATATCAGTTCTGGGTATTTTCTGGATACTGTGACAACACTTGGTTTCTCTGTGTTGTTTGAAAATAGGTCGGAGAACCTATTTATACAAGTCATTGAGCGCAACCCTCATCTCGTAGGAAGTGGAGGAATTGAAGTGATGGAGTAGTGGGGTCGTGTAGATGATTGTCTCACAATCACGTATTTTCCCACTTCCCTCATCATCGTTAACCGTACATGCCTCCTGACACGTTCTCGTAATGGGCGCGTTGCACGCCGCACGCTGTAAACCGCCATACCAATACCCCAGTAAGCATCCTCCAGTTTGTGACATGTTTGATGTCTCGAATGAGTGGATCGATTCGTGGGACCCTCCGCAAGAAATAGCATACGGCGCTATCAGGTTAAATAACTAAGTTACTTATGGAATTGATATTCATGAAATATCGTGTATGGTAATGCATCGTTTTTTAAGTAAGCATCTCGAAACAATCGATATGCATGAAGCATCGCTGTTTTAAAGCTTGATTGAATAATTCGCCGATTAAGCGTCTTAAAATGGAAGCATGTCCAGTTGTCTTCGAGTGATCATTTGGAGGCCGCATGGGCGGGCCACCATCTGGTCGATCACTCTCTGTGGCAGAGTGGCGGACAGTAATCATTGATACGCTTCATTGATCTCCTAACTTTTAATCCAAGCCGTCCGACCAAGCTGGCAAAGTTGGACGGACGAGATGATTTACGGCACATATTTGCTGCCGTTGTTAGATTTTAGGGTTTTTTAGAGGTGCGCAACATCCCTCATTGGCTTGGTCGAATCCAAGCAGGGGCGCTATTTTTGAGTGAGCCGATCGGGTGTGCGTGAAGATGGCTCACTGACGTGCATGCCTGCCCCTCTCGTCCCACAAATATTCGATCTTGGCCACTCAATTTGACCGGTAAATATGAGTGGTCTTGATCGATTTGCGATAGAAACATATTGCCGCAAAGAGGTTTAAAGGTCGTGTGGCATGCCACCTTTGGGGCGCGCGTTTCGAGGCGTCAATCCCTACTCTACATAGGCCGGCCTGTCACACGCAAAGGTGGGCCCATGGTGAACAAGTTGACATCCTTGGGACCTCTTGAGTCTATATCTACACCGTCCGTTTAGGATGGTGAAGATGGATGGTCACGATCGATTTACGATAGATGTGTATTGCCGCAAACCCTAATTAGGGTTTTCAAACAGTCGCACCCTCACGACTTCTGCCAAGCGGTTTGGCACGCTGTGGGCCTTCTTTGGGGAGATCGATCATGTGGGGCCAACGTTGGGCCGGTGGTGAACACATGTGTACCTTCCTGGTGGTCCCAAATGCGATCTAAGCCATCCAAATAGGCTGGCTAAGTTGGATGGTCGTGATCTATTTAAGACGCAAATGGACTTTCGCGCCCCTTGAAAGCATCACGCTCGCCATGTTTTGAGAAAACGTTCATTTCTCCATGACCATGCCGTGAGAAAATCGATCGGGTAAGGATAAAGTGGGCCCTCCAATGTGTGCGTTAGCGCTTCCCCAATCATTTATGGGATGATCTAATCCGTCCAACCAGGATGGCGAAGTTGGACGGTCGTGATCGTTTTAAGACTGCCTTGTACAGCCTATGTTCGATCGAATCTCTACAAAGCAGCACGGCCACCCAACTTAGGGTTGGCGTTTTACGGTGTTAGGAGATGTTCGTGTGATGTCCGATCGACTAGGGTATAAGTGGGCCCGCCGGTGGTCATCACGACAATCGCCTATTCTTGACAGGGTTTGTATAGGCTTGTTAAATTGTGCGGCTAACTTGTGTGGCCGCGATGTTTCTGAGACTGATGTTAACAGTATAGATTTTATTTAAGAATAAATGTGTGTTCAATCACGCCAACTTTAATTAAAAGTGTGTGAACACATCGATCTCTTTGTCAGAGAGATGTAACTCGTATGAGTATTTTTGTGCAGATCCCAATACTAGCAATTCGGGAGATTCATGCTACTCTGCTGAGAGTGAGCATTAATCGTCATGTCATGTCAGTATTGAAAGTTCTACTGGGAACATAGCACGGAAAAATATCAGGCGAGTCATGCATTAGTTAATAATGCTGGCATAAAATAGAATTCACAGAATACTTGGGATTAGTACTGTGCGCACTATTCTGAATGAATTTCATATATATATACTGAGTTGTTCAATACATGTGTAAGTAAAGAGGTTTGAGCACTCGTTACATTCAAGTGGCCTTTATTCCTTTGCAGGATTACAACGCTAAATATAGGGTTTTACGATTTTGACCCTGAACTAAAAACCACCATCAACATAACCGTGAACCATAAGTTCACATGGAAAAAAGAGAGGTCGTGAATTGTTCAAGATATAATCATGTTCAATAACACTCAAGACTAAACAAGTTGTCTTAGAAGCGATTCCTATTCACAAATTGCAACACTAAATAAGTGTTCTTTTAATAAATCACTCATAACTTCTTCGTTATAACTCGGAATTGAGTGAGTTTTTGCTCGTTGAATTCATAAGATTATTCATTACAGCATAAGGACCTTTCCAGGGATAAAGGTCATTATTACTAAAGTCGTGGCTCAAATAACCCCGAGTTATACATATGTTGATGGTGGATTTTCAGCAAGGGCTAAAATCGTAAAAAGCTAAAATCGTAAAATCATGATACTGCATATTTCTGACCCGGCTTCAGGGACGCATGTGATGATTCGTGTTTTACGATCCGTGAACCGTTTCACAATCTCTGATCGAGTACCTCTCAGAGCCACGATGAATATGTTTCTCGAAAGGCCTCTCACTTGTTGAGCGTTCGATGATACGCATTTCATCGTGCCTCTCTATGTAGAAGAAAGATTGGGCGGTCCTCCATACATAATTTTTCGTTGAGAGAGGAAAACGCCTTCAGGACGTCAGCGACATTCGTTGTTCCCTGGCTACATAGATAGACCTTCCTCTACATAGAAGAACGATTGGGCGTTCCTCCTACATAATTGTTTGTTGAGAGGTAAAAACGTCTTCAGGACGTCGACGACACTCATTCGTTGTTCCCTGACTATGTAGAGAGACCGTGTATAGATTCAGGCGGCTCTCCATACATAATTGTTTGTTGAGAGGGGAAAACGCCTTCAGTACGTTAACAACGATGCACGTTGTTCCCTGACTATGCACCTTTTAGGACGAGTATGATACTTCAACTATCTCATATCTCGATTCTACAATAGATTAATTCTACCGTGACATTCACCGACTGAATTCCTAGAAGATAATCTATTTTATTTTATTACTCTGTTCCCCGGGCGATCCCATGGATTAGTAATAGATAACCACTTTATCTCATTACTCCGTTCCCTGAATTCCCTGACTAAATTTCATGGATTAGTAATAGATGGTCAACTCATTTTATTACTCCGTTTCATGAATCATTCCCAGCTGAATTTCATGAATTAGTAATAAATACTCCACAATCGGGCTTCTGAGCCACCATCGAGTAAGTCCCAAGAAAATTGTGTAAGTGTACTTGACAAATAATGCACAAAATAACACCCTAACACACGAACGAACGAGAGACCCATGGAAATAATAAAATAATTAATAAAATAAGCTAAGGCGTGGGACCATCCGGCCGGTCATGCCACGGCCGGTCCTCCCTTTTATTTTATTTTCTTTTTTCCCTCATCTCACAGGGTTTCCCTCACTTGAGAAAACTCCCTCGTTTGTGAGAAACTCTTGGATTTCCATTCTTTCATCGAACAAAAATAGGGAAAAGGTGTCACAGGACCGGGCCACTAGCCTTGGCCGGTTCCACAACTCACAATTCCTTATTTTCACATATTATTATTTCCATCATCTCATGGAATTCCATCATTTGACCGAAAACCCTAGTTTTTCAATATTTTCTCAAATAATGCTCAAACCGTGGAAAAGCCAAAAGGTCAAACGGTCATACGACCGACCACAGGCTTCCGAAGTCAAAAATAAAATATTATTATTTTAATAATTTCAAATTATCTATCACATGAGCAAAGTTCTTCTTGCTCATTCGAGCAAAACCAAGAGTTTCAGTCAAGATCAAACTCTTCAGAAAATTCAAAATATTGCTTGAACGATCATTAGAAAATACCAAAACTCTCATGACTGAGACGCAGACACCGTGGTGACACGGGCATGCTGCCTTGACCGATCAAGGCTGAACCTAAGGATTGCAAGGAGCCGGTCCCACACATTCTCACAATTTTGACCTAATTTGCTAGCAATCGCTCATATTGGGTCCAAACTCTCTTCAACCGACTTGGGACTCGCTCAAATGACTGGCAGCTGGTTCCACGACCACCAAGGGTCATCCCCAAGCCCTCTTTGGCGGTCCCTCACCTCTTCACAATTAGGTTTTACTACCTAACGCTCGCTCGGGTACTATTATAATAAATGATCAACACTAGCATTTGATCATTCTTTCACCATCCGGTCAGCAAAGGACCCTGTAGCACGATCACTCAAGCACTTGGGAACCACATGGTCGTCCATCATCCGATGTGGTCGGTCCCTCCTTTACTCAATAGCTTATTTTCAGTAATTTATCAATTGACGAATAATTGATCGAAAATTAGGGTTTCGAACAAACGCTCGCTGAATCACAATTCTGAGCAGTTCAAACACTAATAGTTTTATGATTGATCTGGAAATCACCATCTAAATTAATTATATAATATTAGGCCCTGCCAATATTTGGTCACACTACCAATGATCCGTCGAATGAGCAATACTTGCTCATCTGCTCGAATATTGATCCAACTATCAATATTCAGTAATTCACTGAACGAGCAATAGTCGCTCAATTGTTCAAATATTGATCCAGTTATCAATATTCAGTAATTCATCGAGTGAGCAATACTTGCTCAAACGCTCGATTTACAGTAATTTATCGATCAATTGCTGGAGTAATATTTACTCAGACTATCAGCAATCATTTGAGAACTGTGTCCTAGCAGACGCTCGATCCATGAATGCTCCACTGAACAAATTTAGACCCATTGTATAATCAAATCAAACGACTAAATAGTCAAATCCACGTTCGTGAGACATCCATCACGTCACATGGGGGATATCCATTAGGGTTTTGGTATGGCGGCACACATCACGTGTGTTCATCCACGTTGAGAAATGTGAGTAAAGTCGTGCAAGCAGTTGAGAGAGTTAACAAAGTAGTGGGTGGACAATTAACCGACCTTCTCACGTACAAGGAACTGGTGAAACCACGATTTCCCACTTTCCCACTCTTTCACTCGAGCAACTGTCACACTTACTGGAGATCAATGTGTTTTACATTTTTTAGAAACATAAATAAGTCTCTGAGTCCATGATTAAAAGGAAGTACGAAAAACACACAGAAAATAAATGATATATTGAACAAACAATCCATCGTCTAACCAAGAAATCATCGTGTGACCAACGCTCTTTGAATCACTCAAACTTATTCCTTATTTGCAGAAACCCACAACACATTCACAAATTGTCATTGATCTCACACAATTCTCAGCTTCCCTCCTATAGATCAACCCTCTTCCCTCTTTGTGACCGAATTGACTCTAGAATGGCCATTGACTTGGTTTAGGTCGGATTCCTACATATTGATCTCTCGAACTTAAAAGCAGTCCCGTGCAGTGTATCTATTTGAGGTTAGGCAGTTTTCTCGGTTGAGGAGTCTTCGATCGCTCGATCGTCTCTTCGTTCCCTAAAAAACCAGCAAATCGTTTTTCCACATCAACAGATTGGCGACCGCAGTGGGAGATTAATCTCTTAGTTTCAATTTCACATTTTCACAAAATGGTTGATCGTAGGTAAGCTTCAGTTACAAATCCTAACAGAAACAACGCTAGCACTAACAACAATAGTGGTACTCCATAAATTACTCCTGCTTCTAACATCAGTTCTGGTGATACTACTCCTCCTCAAACCAATATTGGAGACTATCCCCTGTTATTCCACTCTCCCGGAGAAATTAGAGAAAATCTTCCTACCATAGCTGATCGCATGAAGGCGCAAGAGACTCTCGCCAAAAATCAGATTGACTTGGCTGCAACACAGAAAGAGCTATGCAATTATCTCAAAACTCTCACCGGCAAGATGTCAGAGAAAACTTATGAGAAAGGAAAAGACAAAGAACCCTATTCGGCTGGTGATCCTGAAGTCACTCCAATCCATATAGTAGATGATGATGAAGTCTACAAGGCTGCAGATAACCCACCAATAAAGGAACCTTCAGGCTTCATCACCTGTGAGGACCTGGAATACTTCATGGGGATCGAGGAAAAGACAAAACACCATCTTTCCACTATCATCAACCTCCATATCCTGCTGCTACTAAAAGAATTCCTCTCCCGAAAGGTTACACCTCTCCAATGTTCACAATGTATAACAGAACGGGGAACGCTCGAGAACATGTTTCTCAATTCTTGGAAGCGCTAGGAGAACATGAACATAATCATGTCGTCCGTTTGAAGAAGTTATCAAAGTCTCTGACAGGCCGAGCATATACTTGGTACAACAACATTGCACCAGGGAGCATCACTGACCTTCTACCGGAAATACTTCTTCGTCTCAGAGCATATCACTCTCTCTGATTTAGGAAGAATGTCTCAGAAGAATAATGAACATCCGAACGATTATGTGAAGAGGTTCATAGTCCAAGCTTTGGATTGTCATGAGCCGAATGTCACTGAACAACAATTGGTGGACTAGTGCATCGACGAAATGATCCCGGTCTATGGAGCCTTGCTGGAAAATCTTCGGTTCCATACTTTCTCAGAGCTTCACGAAGCATCCAAACGATCAGCGAATAATGCACCTGCTTTACTGGAAAGAGCAAAGTCTGCAAGGTCGAGGAACCTCGAAGCATCCGACGCTTAGTCAATAATCAGTACAATCTCCAGCCTTCAACAAACGTTGTTGCTGAAAGGAATAAATGGAAAGCCGAGACACAACATCAGAGCGCTTCTCTAACATCCCAGGCTCCTCTGAAGGCGCAAAGAAAAGATAACCAATCCTGAAATGCACAAACCTCGACCCGGCATCAACGAACGGGGAAATGATCAGACAGACTCAAACTTATCTCTTCTCATGAAGGATAGTGGTCGATTTACTGGAAGTCTGGGTTCAAGATGGTGCAATCAAGTTTTCGTTTGTCAGGAGAGAGCGAACTGAAGAAGAAATGGAGAATCCCAGGTCGCCTTCATAGGTTCATCGATCATCTAACAAGTAACTGCAATATTTTGAAGCACATCTTCAAAGAGAAGGTTGACCCATAATAGCTTCAACTGGGAACTAAAGGAGTACACAAGAATCATCTCCCAGTCATAACCTTTACACTCTCTGAACAACCAGTCAAAGAAACAGTTCAATCGTTGATCGAGCATGTCTGTGAATTGTTATATTTGTCTAAGGCACAAAGGAAAGACATGTTCAAAGCACCGAATTACATTGTGTCAGACATCTGTTTATCCCAGAAATACTCCTTGAACCTTCATCCACATACAAGGAGATGCACGACTGGGGACTGCTTACCACAGTCCATCTCAGAGGAAATGAATTCATAAGAATGTTGATCGATGCTGACACTGCCATCAACATCATTCCACTGAAAACTCCCAGAGCCGCAGGAATCACTCGACAAGAAGCTACTATGATCCCAGATACCTTGAAGGAATGCTAGGAAATACTTATGGCTACATCACTCTCAAAGTGAACATAAGTTCAACCTGGACAGAAACCAAGTTTCATATAATCAGGAAGATCCAGGATATGACATGTTCTTCAAAAGAGCGTGGATCCATGCTGAAAAGATGAGTACTGACAAAGCTCCTTTGGTTGCACATCTATCAAATGAAGAAGGTTCTGATCCAGAAGATTTGGCGGACATTCCATCATCAGAGCACTTGGAGTAATTTCGAACTTTGACGAGGTTGAAGCAAGAACCTGCAAAAGATACATAGACATTCATCAAGAGGTTCCACACTCATGAAAGTATCATTCATTCCATGTTTATGTCATTTATTTTCTCACATGCTATCCTAGCATGGGGACTCAATTTTACTAGAAACTCTGCTATTGAAAGACAAATGGTAGCTTCACCGCATTAGTATTTTACCAAGTGGTTGACTCTGACATTTCACCGAATCAAGCACTGAGACATTCATTACCGAGATGATGTTCAAGCATGGAAAAGAAAACTTTGGGAATTTCTCCATAGCCTTGCAGGAGTGTTCATCTGTGCCACAAAATCATAAAGCTCCGATGTCTGCACAAGTGTTGAATCCCACTACCGCTGCGAACGGAATGCTGAATCAACAGAAGATACACGGGGCCGAGACGGTCAAGCCTAAGACATTTGACTCTTGAACGCTCAAGCATATAAGAAGCCTTCAAATTGTACTCCCAATCAAAGAGTACACCTTCTATAATGGCGCATCTAGCTTCAACAAAAATATCCCGAAGATGACACGATGATCCAACACCAACACGATCAATCGATAAGTTTCCACTATCCCATGATAATACTTCTGGAGCAGAGGCAACATCATTCATCCATCGATGGCACGAACTCCTTAAACATGCACTAGGGACTTGCTCTTATTGGAAAATATTCAGGACATAACAAGTCATGGAAACCTGATGTGATTCCATGAAACGTCAGCAATAGATACTCTCTACATCAGAATCCCCTGCATGACTAAGGAACTTCCTCTCTTCACCAATCACATCCTAAAGACCGCTGTTGTTATCTGTCACAACAACGGCGATTCACTGACGAATCCCGTCACAGTAAATTCATATTGTTCAGGAGAATTCGGGTTGAACTCCCAATAAATATTCATCTTAGGGATTCTCAACCCACCAACTATTTCGTGAATGCAAAGGATTACTGGATGGAGGAGCAAAGACTATATCGATAAATCATGGTCCTAGCCTTTTCAGTCTCTGGAGAAACTCCGACCATAGTATCGGCATCAACAAGAATTTCTGTAGAAAATTCAATCGTGATCTCAGCATCAACAACGGTCTCAGGAGCAACATCCTCATGACAGGGCTTCATCAACTAACCATTCTCTGAAGTATTACTCGATGAAGCGGACTTCTCCAAGCACCAATGATTCATATCAAGATGGGTAGACGTGATAACATGTTCACATGAAAGTCTTCCCAAAGCTTGCACGACTGGTGGGCACAAGCCAAAGTCTTCTACAAGATGTTCTCATCACCTCTACAAATGAGATACAACATACTTCAGGCCATGGGTTCACAAAAACGTACCAATATGTGAGGAATAGGACAATGCTTCCTCAATGAAAGATGTTATTCTATGTCTCTTCTACAACATACCAATAGGGCGCATCAATCAGACATACGAGCAGAAAGATATGGCTTCCACATTCAGGTTTGTGGAATCTGAAAATTTGCACGGGATTACAAGTTGTGAATGTGCATACGTCATTGACTGCTCTAGACATCTCCAAACTAAGGGATTCTTTTAGCATATGATTCCTAAGTCTCTTAGCTTTGAAAGTTGGGGTCAAGCACCGAATTCTGACGTCGTATGAGGTTCCTACAGCTTCCAGAGCATACAACATGCAAGCAGCAATTCTTGGACGGGATTCATAACCTCCACGGTCGAACGATGACCACCAGGTCCTTCTGCTAAGCCCTTCATCAAGGTACCTCCAACTTAGACCACATAGGTCTTTACATCAATTTTTCTATTTGGATCCTCTATCTAGGTCTCGCCAGAAGAATGGAAAACGAAAGGGAGAGATTTAACAAAATACTGGGGACTGACGGTCGTCATGACGATCAATTTCACAGTCCAAGGCACCAAGCTCTCCTATGATAATCCTTCATCATAAAACGAATTATACAACCAGGACATACAACCGTGGCCATTACATTATCCTCTCTTGAGAGCAACCTCAGTTATGGTCCCATGACCAGGGTTTCAGAAGTGATGCTTCTACGACTGGCAGAAACAAAAAACGGTACTGCAAGCACCAGGCTCATGTATCGAACAAGGGTTTCAGGTTGTAAGTTAATCAATGACATTTAAATCCTTCATCAAGCGTTCAATACACAAGCAAATGGTCTAAAGACACAAAAGAGACGTTTTACAGCAAGACTGTCTGAGGAGATTTCACACTGCCCCGTATAAGACGACTAGCTGTGATCAACTGGCAAGGAATCTAAGGTTGAGTTATATGTCATTCTATTTGTATGGATGTCCTCTACAACATATCCAAAATTCACAGCAATTGATTAAACAATCAAAGATATGTGGCCAAAATATTGGACTACATGCCAGCTGAAACTTTTCTGGAAGTCTCCTGAAAGTTTACTGTTTCGCCTATTTCGGGACCTAAACATACTCAAAACTCAAAAATATTCTATGTTAAGGCTTGTAAATTTCATGGGCATGAAAAAACATAGGTAGATCGCGAAAATCTGATATTGGACGAAGATTCTACAGCGTTTTCATTAAAAGGGCGAGTTCTGAATTTTCTGGTGACGTATTTTAGTAAAATTTTCATTCATTCATATAGGTGCTCGTTCATTCATTCAAAAATCATAAATATCATACTTATATGAAGAAATATATGATGGGTACTTACTGGAGTGGTCCCTAAAGTGATCAAAGGACCGGAATTTCCAACATCACCATTGGAAACATCATAACTTTCAATCGGTTTCGAAATCCAGGGGTTTCTTCTTCACCATCCTCTGAGGACGAATGGGCATCATCAGTACTCCCTCGTTCCATGGAAATCTCCTCCTGGATATATCAACAACAATTAGTGATATTTCATTCAAGGAGTGCTATAAACGATTATACGAAGAGGTACTTTCATCGACTTCTTCTTCGGCGCTCAGAAATTGTTTGTTTAGCAGCAATGAATTGAAAACCGTCAAGGCTTGATGGACTAAAGTTCTGAAACGAAGTAACAAACATTGGTTCCATGATCCTAATTGCACGTACAAGAAAAGTCATGATATAAGAAGCGCTAATAACTCACCAAAAAAACAGCCCGAGACTTTACAGTGTTCGATATCATTCTATAATCCTTATTTCTGGATTCTCCACTCCGAAGACTTACTGTTATTTCTGAGTAATCCAC
Organism: Papaver somniferum; assembly: GCF_003573695.1. Taxonomy (NCBI): domain Eukaryota; kingdom Viridiplantae; phylum Streptophyta; class Magnoliopsida; order Ranunculales; family Papaveraceae; genus Papaver; species Papaver somniferum. The sequence goes on along the minus strand of NW_020620825.1, from coordinate 8,873,960 downwards.
ATCAATCGAATAAGGACCCATTTGTCGAGCTGCTATATCGATGTTATATTCCTCCATCAGACACTTCCCGTGCATTACTGATACTAAGTAACATGAGCACCATTTCTTGAAGTTGCATCTGTAAATATGTCATCTCTGGAAGTTTCATCTTTGGAAGTGTCTTTATGGGAACCAGTCATTCCTGCAAAGTTGCTATGATGTCCATACAACATTCCTACTTCAGTATATCATCCGTAGATGCAAATTTCATCAAAGCAGTGGAATTAAAGCACAACAAAAATAATAAAGGTGCTCACTCAGCGTCTACAAAAATGGTAACTCTCAACTCTTACATGTTTACAATTTCACTAGCTATAGTGATTATGACGCAAAATCCCTAGAATTTGTTCGTCTCTTGAAACCTGCAAAGATGAATAAAATATATTATTCTAAATCATGACATGTTTTTTATAAAACTGTGAGTGATTCACGAAACTACTATCATGTGAGAAATTCACATAATTTTCACTCTGTGAGCCACTCCCACTAGGTGAACATTTATTAGTTTTTGTGCATACACCGACAAATCACATAATCCAAACAAACAACATTTTATCAAAAAAATGTTACCTCTAACAATGGCTGAAAATCAAAATTTGGTTTTACATAAATTTTTACTGTGAGAGCATTCACTGATTTTTCAAAAATTGGACAGATGTCCATTCTACAATTGTGAAAACTCACATACATACATTATTTCACCATGTATAATTGTGTACTTTCAACGGCTATCAAAATCAAAACATTGATTTTACAAAAATATATTTTAACATGAAACTCATGTAAATTTGAAAAAAAATATATATATTTTGCTCCCTCGCGCGAGCATTTGTCTTTGAAACGAGTATATTTTCAAAAATTTATGAAAGCTCACATATCGAAAATAAAAAATTTCATGAAAGCTCATAAAAAACATTTTATTACTAACAGAAGCACGTCTATTAAAAAAAAAACTTTTTCCTCTCGTACGAGCATCCACCTTTGAAACGAGAGTTTATTCCATTTTGTGAAATCTCACAATTAAAAAAAAAATCTCTCTTATGTTAGGGATCATTGTTTGTTTCTTAAACTAATGAACGAACGTAACGTATGTTCCTAAAACAAGGATTTATTTTTTTGGGTCTGGGCCTGCAAACGCTAAACATACCAAAACGTCTGACCGTCCGAATCAGCAGTGCTTCGTTTCTCTGTGACCACGGGACGACGTTCTATCACACGTCAGGGTCCTCACCTATGGTTTGCTCGTACATGACACCATTGGATCAAACCGGGGATTCTGAAAATGCCTTTGTACGACTAAGTCTGTTTGCTTATCTCGTTTAACTGGAAAATCACCATCTAATGCTTACTGCGGAACATGACTGTCCCAACACTAAGCAGGGGACTTAGTGTTGATGTTGGATTTTCAGCAAGGGCTAAAATCGTAAAATCATGATACTGCATGTTTCTGACCCGGCTTCAGGAACGCATGTGACGATTCGTGTTTTACGATCCGTGAAACGTTTCACGATCTCTGATCAAGTACCTCTCAGATCCACGATGAATATGTTTCTCGAAAGGCCTCACACTTGCTGAGCGTTCGATGCTACGCATTTCATTGTGCCTCTATATGTAGAATAAATATTGGGCGGTCCTCCATACATAATTTTTTGTTGAGAGGGAAAAACGCCTACAGGACGTTGGCGACACTCGTTGTTCCCTGACTACATAGAGAGACCTGCCTCTACATAGAAGAACGATTGGGCGTTCCTCCTACATAATTGTTTGTTGAGAGGTCAAAACGCCTTCAGGACGTCGGCGACACTCATTCGCTGTTCCCTGACTATGTAGAGAGACGGTGTATAGATTCAGTAGGCTCTCCATACATAGTTGTTTGTTGAGAGGGAAAAACGCCTTCAGGACGTTAACAACGATGCATGTTGTTCCCTGACTATGCACCTTTCAGGACGAGTATGATGCTTCAACTATCTCATATCTCGATTCTACAATATATTAATTCTACCGTGACATTCACCGACTGAATTCCTAGAAGATAATCTATTATATCTTATTACTCAATTCCATAGCTGATCCCCGGCTGATCCCATGGATTAGTAATAGATAACCACTTTATCTCATTACTCCATTCCCTGAATTCCCCGACTGAATTTCATGGATTAGTAATAGATGCTCAACTCATTTTATTACTCCGTTTCATGAATCATTCCCAGATGAATTTCATGAATTAGTAATAAATACTCCACAATCGGGCTTCTGATCCACCATCGAGTAAGTCCCGATAAAATGGTGTAAGTGTACTTGAAAAATAATGCACAAAAGAGAACCCAAACACACGAACGAACGATCGAGCGACCCCTGGAAATAATAAAATAAGCTAAGGCGTGGTATCGGTCGGCCGGTCATGCCACGGCCAGTCCCCCCTTTTATTTTATTTACTTTTATTTTATTTTCTTTTTTCCCTCATCTCACAGGGTTTCCCTCACTTGAGAAAACTCCCTCGTTTATGAGAAACTCTTGGGTTTCCATGCTTTCATCGAACAAAAATAGGGAAAAGGTGTCACGGGACCGGGTCACCTAACCAGCCGGCCATGCCCTGGCCTTGGTCGGTCCCACACCTCATGATTCCTTATTTTCACATATTATTATTTCCACCATCTCATGGAATTCCATCGTTTGACCGAAACCCTAGTTTTTAAATATTTTCTCAAATATTGCTCAAACCATGGAAAATCCAAAAGGTCAAACGGTCATACGACCGACCACAGGCTTCCCACATCAAAATTAAAATATTATTATTTTAATATTTTCAAATTATTTGTCACATGAGTAAAGTTCTTCTTGCTCATTCGAGCGAAATCGAGAGTTTCAGTCAAGATCAAACTCTTCTGAAAATTCAAAATATTGCTCGAACGAACGTCAGAAAATACCAAAACTATCAGGACTGAGACGCAGACACCGTGGTGACACGGGGATGCTACCTTGACCGACCAAGGCCGGCCCTAAGGCTTGCAAGGATCCGGTCCCACACATTCTCACAATTTTGACCTAATTTAATAGCAATCGCTCATATTGGGTCCAAACTCTCTTGGGACTCGCTCAAATGACTTGGGAGCTGGTCCCACGACTACCAAGGGCCGGCCCCATGCCCTCTTGGTCGGTCCCTCACCTCTTCACAATTATGTTTTACTACCTAACGCTCGCTCGGGCATTATTCTAATAAATTATCAACACTAGCATTTGATCATTCTTTCACCATCCGGTCAGCAAAGGACCATGGAGCACGCTCACTCAAGCACCTGGGCACCACATGGTCGTCCATCATCCCATGTGGTCTGTCCCTCCTTTACTCAATAGCCTATTTTCAGTAATTCATCAATTGACGAACAATTGATCGAAAATTAGGGTTTCAAACAAACGCTCGCTGAATCACAATTCTGAGCAGTTCAAACACTAATAATTTTATGATTGATCTGGCAATCAACATCTAAATTAATTATATAATATTCGGCCCTGCTAATATTTTAATTAATTATTATTTGGTCACACTACCAATGATCCATTGAATGAGCAATACTTGCTCATTTGTTCGAATATTGATCCAACTATCAATATTCAATAATTCACTGAACGAGCAATAGTCGCTCAATTGTTCAAATATTGATCCAATTATCAATATTCAGTAATTCATCGAGTGAGCAATACTTGCTCAAACGCACAATTCACAGTAATTTATCGATCAATTGCTGGAGTAATATTTACTTAGACTATCAGCATTCATTCGAGAACTGTGTCCTAGCAGACGCTCGATCCATGAATGCTTCACTGAATAAATTTAGACCTGTGAATATCAATATTCCGTGGAGCACGTGTCACGATCTCGGTGGTCGCATACAAGATTACTTTATATCCCTTGCTGTACAGAGGAACCTGAGCAGCAAAAGATACCTTCGTATATCTACTTTATCTTCCCCCAAGAAGAAACGTCTCGACGGTCAAGATGGATAAAGTAAAACCTAGCCTAGGGGAGGCAGCTGGCGAAGGGACAGAGTTAGATAACAAATCTAATCAGCATTAAACGCACAAATCTCTTATCTACACACATAATCAAAGCACGTGGAGAGAGATGATGTGGCGGGACACGGTAGGAGAAAGCTAGCGACGAGCAAAGGTACAATCTGTACTGAAGTTGGGAAGTTCCCGAAGGAACGTGGGTCAGATGAGGTGGCAGAGTTTGACTGGAGGAAACATGTGGTGAACGAAGGTACCATTTGTACTGAAGGTATATCCGGATGACGATGGAATCCAAGATAATAAAGATATACCTGGAGTCGAAGGGGCTATAAATACCAAGCCTCACCAACAAATTAAGGCATTTAATTCTTGAGAAGAAGATCTAGTCTTAAGCTTATACCTCTTTAATGTTTAGAACTTAAGTAGATACAACAACTTGAGTTCTCTCTATTACTTTGGGAAGCATTTAAGATCTCTTGTAACCACCTAAACTTAATACAAACAATCATTCATTTCCCCGTGGACGTAGACTAAATACTCGAACCACGTAATCTCTTGTGTCACATGATAACTTAGCTTTATTTATCTTGCTTATTATTCTTTTTTATTGTTTTTATCTTGAGTACCATTTATTTACTTAGCATCATCAGTTCAACAGAGGTATCCATACTACTTAGTATACGATTCTCTGAGCTGTATACATTACGTAGACTATGGGAAAATTAGTAGTCACAAGACCTATTGTCTAATCAAATCAAACGATTGACTAGTCAAATCTACGTTCTTGAGACATCAATCACGTCACATGGGGGATATCCATTAGGTTTTTGTCTGGCGTCCTACAACACGTGTGTTCATCCACGATGAGAAATGTGAGTAAACTCGTGCAAGCACTTGAGGGAGTTATCAAAGTAGTGGGTGGACAATTAACCGACCTTCTCACGTACGAGGAACTGGTGAAACCACGATTTCCCACTTTCCCACTCTTTCACTCGAGCAACTATCACACTTACTGGATATCAATGTGTTTTACATTTTACAGCAATATAAATAAGTCTCTGAGTCCATGATTGAAAGACAGTACGAAAAACACACAGAAAATCCATGATACATTGAACAAACAATCCATCGTCTAACCAAGAAATCATCGTGTGACCAACACTCTTCCAATCACTCAAACTTATTCATCATTTGCATAAACCCACAACACATTCACATATTATCATCGATCTCACAGAATTCTCAGCTTCCCTCCTACAGATTAACCCTCTTCTCTATTTGTGACCGAATTGACTCTGGAACGTCCATTGATTTGGTTTAGGCCGGAGTCCTACAGATTGATCTCTCGAACTTAAAAGCACTCTCGTGCAGTGCAACTGTTTGAGGTTAGGAAGTTTGCTCGGTTGAGGAGTCTTCGATCGCAATCATCTCTTCGTTCCCTAAAAAACCAGCAAACTGTTTTTCCCTATCAACAACATAAATGTATATTTACCTTCATATGAATTATTCCATAGAGTGAGCGCTTGTTTCGATAGATTAGAAAGGTAGAACTGAACAAAATTCCAAATGAAATCAGTAACCACATACCTTTGTTTATGTATTCGTTTGATCTTCAGTCTTTGATAATTGCATAATTCACATATATTTGTGTCCATTCCATGCTAGTAATTGCTTATATTCGTGCAAATTATTGTATATTACGCTTGTTTTCTTGTATTTGTCTTTTAATAGGTGAATCATCCAGAAGAAGCGAATTGGCACTTAATTGTGCAATATAAGAAGTTATCTACAAGTGGAGAAGTGACAAAGACCATGTGGAACCCGTCCGACCCTAGTAGTCCTTGTGTTTTGGGGTAAAAACTGATTCTGCTGGAAATGGTAAATTTGGTTGTGTCGCCGAGAAACGAATCTAAACCCTAAACAAATGCACTGCACGGGAGTACGTTAGATTCGAGATATCAATTTGTACAATCTTGGCCTAAACCAAGAAATGGCCATTCCAATCTTGCTTCGGTCACAAAACGAAGGAGAAGGGTTGATCTTAGGGAGGGAAGCGAAGAACGTGTTGAGATCAGAATGATTAACTCTGAAGGTGTGGTTGTTTTATGACTTGTATCATAATGTGGAACTTGCTTTCGGAATGTAAGATCATAAGTTCTTGGTGTTTTCTGAATACTTGTGTTGATAACTGTTGTTGTTGGTTGAAATAGGTTGAAAACCTATTTATATAAGTCATAGTTGAACGCACCCTGATCTCATAGGAAGTGGAAGTAGTTGAGTGATGAGAAGTGGGGATCGTGTAAAACTGTTGGAAACCACGTCTTACCATGATGGAAGATTGGTCGGTTTATACCCACTACTTCTGCGCGCTACTAATTGTCCGCCTTTCCGGACACTTTCTTATGATGGACGTGTTGCACGCCACACGCTGTAAACTGCCAGACCAATACCCTGATGAACATCCCCCAGTTTATGACATGATGTCTCGAGTATTTTCGTGGAAAATATGTAGCAAGTTGCTGAGTGGGTCTTGCTTGCAAAACCTGGCTATTTGACCAATCACGTGCAAGTTACGCGGCGGGCGGCCATATCTTAGGAGTCAAGTCATGAGAATTACCGCAAGAAATAGCATGACATGCTTTTTAAGTCAAATAATTATATTATTTTTGAAATCCATATTTATAAAACATCGTTTGTAATCGATGCGTATAAAGCATCGCTTTTAAGCAAGCAACTTAAATAATCGATGCTCATAAAGCATCGTTATATAAAGCTCATTTAAATTAGTCGTTGAGCTTAATGTCTCAAAAGGATCATGACCGGCCATCTACAGGAATCTTCCAGGAGTTATTCGTGCACGCCAAAGATGATCTGGTCTGTCCTTATAAGAGAGTGATGGCTGGTATCCATTTTGACATCCTATTGGTCGGCCCAAGTTAAATCTAGACCGGTTAAATTGGCTAGCTAAATTGGATGGATAAGATGATTTGCGACAGTTATTGGTTGCCGCTAATTTATTTAAGACTCCTATAAGAAGCGCGGACAACCATCTTTGGGGTTGAGAGCCGTATGGGTTGGTTGTGGATTGTCCGATCGGCCCTCATGGAAGAGGGGCGGCCGGTGATGATGACAGCATCTTATTGGTCGCACAAAATTAGATGTGGACCGATCAATTTGTCCAGCGAAGTTGGGTGGCTAGGATTGATTTGCGGAAGTTATACACTGCCGCTGGTCGAACCTGAGGCTTTTAAAACCGTGTGGTCGGCTCTCTTTGGGTGAGTGGATCGCGGCGTTCCAGGCAAGCTTGGAGCAATGCAATTGGTCGGAACTATAGTTTGGCCGCCAGTGAACAAATTCGTACCTTGTCAGTCGATTAACATCAAATATAGGTTGGTCGACTCGGCTAGCGAAGTTGGACGGGCTAGATCGTTTTGCAACAGTAGTGTGCTGTCGCGAACATAAATTAGGGTTTTTTGTCCGTGTATCCAACATATTTCAAGCCAACGATTTTAAGTGTTAGCTGTGAGCAGTTTGATCGGCCAGAGCTATAGCTGGGCCGCTGGTGAGCACATCCGTACCTTGCCCGTTTATTAGGATTAAATCTAGGTCGCTCAATTCGGCTGGCAAAGTCGGACGGTCACGATTGATTTAAGACCACCATATGCGGTCTTAATCCCTTTGAACCCTTTTTATCCGCGCAACTGGCCTAATTTTGGCTTGCGGTTATGGTTGTTGCCGGCGTGCTATGAGAATTCTGATTGGTTGGAATAAAAGTGGGCACGCCAGTAAGTATCATGGAGATTGTTTGGTTGTGTTGGGAGAAGGTCGGGCTCGTCTAATTGTTTGGAAAAAACATATGGTCGTGATCGTTTTGAGACTAACATGGGCAGCCTATGTTCAATTCCTTAAAGAATTAGGCGTGCGACCAGCCAACTTCCACTTTTAATCAAAAGTGCGTGCTGCGCATTTAAAGCGTTTTGATTGGTTGATGATAAAGAGGGGACAGTAGGAAATAATATGGGGCGTGGCCAGTCGGCCACGGGCAGCGCCTGAACAGACGAGGGTACCCAATTATACCTCAAACTAAAACTTTTCCACCTATAAGTCCTTTATCCGAAAGTGATTGTCTATGGACTGAGTCGAGACAATACAACAAATCGGTTCACACTTCGTGTGATCGTCTATGGATACGAGATCGAGACAATACAACAACGAAGTATGTTTACTTGATAAAACGTTCGGACTTAACCAAGCACAATAGGATTACTTATCAAGTAAATAGGAATTAACGTTTGTGTAATTTACTTTAAATTATAATAACAACAATTGTAATTGCGTAAAATAAAAGTGAATGACACAGCAATATTTTATTAATGAGGAAACCGCAAACGCAGAAAAACCCCGGAACCTTGTCCAGAATTGAATAATCTCAGGATTAAGCCGTTATACAAAACCAAACATACTTCGTATAGTTGAGACCAAGCAACTAAACTTATAGTTCACCTAGTTCCGTCTATATTCCCACGCCTCCGACCTGTAATAAGTCACGTACTTGGAACAATTCTTTTGGTTCGTATTCCAAACAGTAAAGGAACAACAAATTTGTTTGGTATCAACTCTTTTCAACCAAGTGATATGAGTTCGACAAAGGCTCTTCTGTTTATATCAATAAACTTCTTCTTCAGGTTCTTAGATCTATCTTATTATCAACTACCGCAGTAATTGTTAAGATTTTGCAATCAATACTTTTAATCACAAAGAATTGTATTGATGTTGATCTACACAACTAATCAATCTAATATACCACAAGGATAAACCGATTATAGTTGGATCCTCTTTTACCGAAACAAGTATTCTGCGCACCAAAGATTGTGAATCCCAAATCATAAATCTTCAAAGTCTTATTTGTCTTCAAATCTTCTTAGATCTTCAATAAACACCTGCACACAATTAACTTGAATCTCTTGTGATAAATCACACACATAACGGAGTCTATCAATAATGGATTATTAAAATACGTCTTTAGATCTTCAAAAAGTTTAAAGATCCCCGTAGTTTGAGTGGATCTTATATCGATAAGATTCTCAAGAATAAAAAAACTAGGTGCAATCAAAGTTCAACCACCGTTAGTCAATCAAATCAATCGAAAACAAGAGATAAACCGCAATTATCTAGTTTCCCACCAACGGTACTAATAGAGCTTCTCAATCCCAAAGAAGACTTTAAACTGAGCGGCCGTAAGATATTTCGCCTAATTAGGTTACTCTCCTCTCCGAATAGGTGTCTTCACCAGTAGCAGCACAACTGAGATAGTTCTTGCTGTACGAGGATTAGTTTGCTCGAAATGCAAACTTTTATATTTATAGACCAAGGAAGTTTGGACACCAAGGAATTTCCAAAACTGAAAATATTCTCTAGATATGCAATATATTCCAGATTCGGTTTCCATAATTCCTGGAAATGCTTTGTCCAAAATAATGACCGAAAATCTCTTGGAAAATCTCCAACTAGTAAATGCACATTACTAATTTTCATTTTCCTAAAATAAAATTAAAAACCTTAAATAAAAGATTCTCAATTTATTTTATTCGATCTGGGATTTTCTTCCTTTAGCTATTAAGGAATAACTTTGAACAATTAAAGATAAGCGTTACTGCACGTGTTCAAAGTATGTCGACATCCTTAATTTATAAGTCCTCTTTCATACTTACAATTTTGAAACTGATTTGCCATACTTACAAACAAGTTCAGAATTGGTTCATTTGATTTTCAAGAATTACGTGATTGATCAAGAACACTCAATCACAAATCATGGGTTTAACGGTTCTACCTCCATGTGAACATTGTGCATAGTCACACTAGCTTTGCAAAATTCGGTTGACTAGGTACTAGGATCGGTTCCCCACATATATACTTGTACTTGCTGCACATGTCCATAGGATCGGTTCCCCTTTGCCTAAAAACGTGTTGCACATGTCCATAGGATCGGTTCCCCTTTCTGCTAAAAACTTGTTGCACCTCATACAAGGATCAATTACCCTTTGTGATAGGTTGCACCTCTTACTAGGATCAGTTCCCCTTTACCCAGAGTCGGTCATACCAATAACACAAAATCGATCATACCATCTCAGGTGATTACTTAAGATCAGTTTCACTATAAAAGTCATACCAATACAAAAGTCAGGCCTTTGTGAATAGTTTTACCAAGAACATAAAAAAGTCATGAGCGGTTATATTAATCACACATATTAGTAGTTCAAAAGATATGCAATGAATAAAAATACTAATAATGCCTGGCGATTTTTCTTTCGATTCACAAAACAAGTTCATAAATTTACTTCGTTAAAAAAATGTAAAACATTGTTTCCTAGGATGAAATCTTCACCTTATACCCATATATAATCACAATAGCATTCAAACGATTATGTCGATGTCTTATCTACAAAGTTTAATGGTTAAGCAATAAACCTCGTATTGTATTCCCTAAAACTATGTCTAAATAGAGTATAATCATTCATGCTTCGCATTTTTGTTTTTTATATGCACGACTTGAAAGATACGTTTAGGGAATGAAACAGTTCAAGTCAAATATCACTAACCTCAAGTGGAAGGATGATGTTGTCGTTATAGCTCCTTACTTCTTCACTTCTTCAAGTCTTCACAATACTTGTAATGTCTCATATCCTAATACTTTCAAGCTAACCTATACGAAGTTGACTCTAGTACATAATCAAGCGACTCTTAAATGAGTTTTGGTTCACTAAAATATGATAACCAAACTTGACATACCAACGCTTGGTGGTTTCAACCGAGCTATCCTCTAACAATCTCCCCCTTTCTCAATTTTTTACAAGAATTCATTACACATACGCTTGATTCCCTAATTCAACAATACAATAATCTGTATACATTCAATTCTTAAATGCCGATGTTGACATTATAATAACAAAGATAATACTCCCCCTAAATGTAAGATAGGTAGATTTTATCAATCCGCACATCTTTGTTATTTCCTTCGTAGTCCATATAATTACAAGTATATGATATGTTACTCCCCCTTAGTCTATGCTTTCACTCTTTCGTTTAGATAAACGTTTAATCACCAATATCTTTTCCCTTAGTGATACCAATCAATATAAATCAATACCAGTATCACTTATTTACTCCATATATTTCTCCCACTTTTTGTCACAAAATGACAAAGAAACAAAAAAATAAAGGACAAACCGAAAGGATCTTACAAATCTCAAAATAGACTTGCAAACCTATAGAGTTAAGCACGAGGGTTCCACACACCATTTTTGATAACCAATATTAAAACCGAAACTACAAAGTAATTTGTTTTGATATGTTACCAAGGAAATAATTGCCCGGAGCAATTTTCCCTAATAGTTTAGCAAACTAATCAAACAACTAAGCACCTTAGTTTCTTTGCTAAACCGATTGTACAAATACAATCACTTGTTCGATAAGACCAAAATAAAGATAACTCTATTTTTCTCATGAGGTTCTAATTATCCATATATCTTCGACCTTTAAATTTTAAACAAGACAAGTACTAGGTTAGTTAACTAGCATTTCTTGTTAAGGCATTCGATTAGACTTGAATAACCGAAACCTCCACTTTGATAAGTCTAACTAAGATCAGAATTAACTTAGTTTCTCTTATCCGGAATCGAATTGGACTAAACAATTCATCCCGTAAACCTTTTCTTTCGTTAAGACATAAACAATTCATACAAACCAAATAAATAAACTTGCATAATTATTCACCTCAACCGAAAGCAATTGAAACAACATAGACATTAAAGCACCGTAATTGCACCGAAATTTTGTAAGCCTAAACAATTGATACCACACAATAAAGCAAGATAACAATAGTTTTTCTTAACCGGAACCAATTGAATCATACACATCCATACACAAATAATGGAATAAAACATCAATTGTACCGAAATTTTGTTAAGTAAAAATAATAAATTTATAATATAAAATCAGGATTTTCTTAAACAGGAAAACGACTAACTAACAAACTCGTTACCTCAAATTTCGCATCCTCTTCTCCAATATGTTTGCATCTTCGTCCAGGGAGAATTTGTATCGAAATATCATTACGTTGTCATACTTATGCAAAACAAAAGAATAAAAACAACCAACCTTTACCAGAGAAAGGTTGAAAATCGGTTTTTAACTATTGCAAGCAAAAGTTGAAAACCCCGAAACACATATGCTTTTATGCTAAACCAAAACTGATTCAACGTATTGTTACTTTTTCACATATTGTTTCTATCAGAACCCCTCATAATCCTTTGATAAATCCTACCAACATGGGATAGAACTTAATCCTGCTAAATCAAAAAGTCACCCAAACCATTAGGGTTCACATCATATAAGATCGAATATTAAGGTCCTAAAACCGAAATCAAACATCCCATAAATCAATTTGCAATACACCATAAAAATTCAACATGAAATAAAGTATTGAAATTACCTCAATCTTTTATGAAATTGAATTACGAAACCAACGCAACAAGAATGAGGTCATTCCGAGTTTGGGCGAAGAAGTTATAGGCAAAATATTTTTACACTCCTTCGTATTGCACCTCTCTCTAGGATCGGTACCCATGTGTTGGTAGTGAAGGATCACAATACTAAACTATTTTCGACATAACTTTTGCATACGATGTCCGAATTACGTGATTTTTGGCTCGTTTTAACTGTAAAAACAAGAGATACACATATATGATCAGTAGATATCAACATCATAAAGTTTAAATTACCGTTTCTATCAAAAGTTCAAATATAGATAGAGAGGGTATGAGAATAAAAGACAAGCAATCTCCCTAAAGATGTTCATTAGTCATATAATAACCGAGAGATCATGTGATTAGTTTTTCGTGCTTCCTCACCCTTCATAAGAATGAGCACAAAGGTGAGCATGCACATTCCAACACAACTAGGTTGTGTTGAGTTGATCCTTGTCTTGTTCATCGCGAGTGACTAAGACCGAATCATCATTCTTGACATCTTGCTTGGTTTGTTTTCTCTTGTTCCATATCTTGTTTTCTTCTTTGACTTGTGATGAGAGTGTCATAATCACAACGTTCACTAGTATAAGAGATTTCAGACATAATGTCTTTCTTTAGTCTTTCAAGAAAACTCTTGTAATTATTGTCACCAACAATTAACAACTGAGAGTCATTCTTGTGACTAACTTTTGGCCCCTTCTTGGATATGAAGGACTTCGGGACCAATTAGAGTTAGGTTTCGCAGGAGAAGTTTTCTCCTTCATATCATTAGGACGATTGTCCTTTTGAAAATTTTGCGAAACATCCTTTCTCCAATTTGGAACATCAGATCTTGTCTTTGTATTTAAAAAGTCATCTCTCTTTCTATAATTGGGTTTTTTTATGAGATGACCTTGTCGAGTGATATGAAAAATTTGAACTATCATCATAATAATTCTTTTGCCTAAAGTTAGGACAATAACGATCTGAGTTTTTATGAGGAGCAAACTTAGCCAATTCGTTTTAAACAAAAGAAAGTGCATCTTGCATCTTACGAAGTTTGCATCCCCATTGCAAGTGTCCTTTATTACCATAATAATAACAATGCTTAGTATAAATATATGAAATATAAGTTTTAATGTTACCTTTTTGTGGATCCTCTTGCATTGGAGATCGACGAGTTTTCTTCTTCTTCTTCTTATCTTTGTTCAACGTTGTTGCATTCTTGACATTAGCAGAAATGCCTTCTTTAGTTATTGTTGGTTGAATATTATTCTTAGGCTTGACAGACTTTTCTTCTTTACAAGAAATATGAGCATTTTTGTCATCAGTGGAAGCCTCTGATTGAGAAGAATTTGTAGCTTTAACGAATTTTACCTCTTAGCTAATATTTGAAGCATCTATTCTCTTATATCCCAATCCTCGTGTATCACGATGATTTCTACTTGCTTCTAACATTGAGGTTAACTTGTTTGAGATTTCATTGGATTTTTTCAGTTCCAAATTTTCTTCTTCCAACGTCTAGATTTTATCAGGAGCACCGGCTAGATCAGCCTCAAGGTGTTTTTCTCGCGAGAGATATACTCCTTCTTTCTCTTGAAAACTCTTTTGTTGAGAGTTAATCCTTGCATCAGATACAACAAGTTTCTCTTCCAACAAGTGAATTTTTTCAAGAGCAACATCATGCTCTTTCTCTAAAAAAAAATTTTAAAAGAGAGACTAGCACTGGATTTTTTCTTCAAAACCCTGTACTTGTCGAGAATTAAACATTACTTCCGATTCAGCACGTTTCTTTTCCGACAAAAAAAGTTTTCTTCGAAGATTTTCACATTCTAATTTCTTAGAATTTAGATAGTTTGTACGATCTTTAAGATGATATTCAGCGGTGCGAGAACCACAATATTGTCCTTGAAAAACTTTTCTCAAATTCTTGTCATGTCGACATAGAGGAGTTAAGAGATCAATGACATCATAAGTTTTGAGTTTACTCTTTCCCAAAGGCTTCAGTATCTTGGAGTATTTTGAGATTTCATCATCCAAATCTCGATCAATATCTGAGTCACCATCATCGGATATTTCATCCAACTGATTTTATAGGATGATTCCCAGTTATCACCAGTTTCTACATCATTAACAAGATGAACTTGTCTAGTAGATTCTGTATCATGAAGGTCTTCAGATATTGAATCGTAGATCCCATCATCAAGTGTTAATTCAAAACTCTTGATGTCTTGCTTTACGGTAACTGAATCATTATCAGGTTTTATAAAAACCATTAGATTCAATTTCTTATAGGTTGGATCGCACCAAACACAGATTGTTAGATCTTTTCGTGTTTGCCTGCTCTGATACCAATTGAAAAGACGAGGGTACCCAAATATACCTCAAACTAAAACTTTTCCACCTATAAGTCCTTTCTCAGAAAGTTATTGTCTATAGACTGAGTCGATACAATACAAAAAATCGTTCACACTTTGTGTGATCGTCTATGGATACGAGATAGAGACAATACAAAACCGAAGTATGTTTACTTGATAAAGGTTCGGACTTAACCAAACACAATAGGATTACTTATCAAGTAAATAGGAATTAACGTATGTGTAACTTACTTTAAATTATAATAACAACAATTATAATTGCGGAAAATAAAAGTAAATGACACAGCAAGATTTTGTTAACGAGGAAACCGTGAATGCAGAAAAACCCCGGGACCTTGTCCAGAATTGAATACTCTCAGGATTAAGCCGCTATACAAAATCAAACCAACTTCGTATAGTTGAGACCAAACAACTAAACCTATAGTTCACCTAGTTCCGTCTGTATTCCCACGCCTCCGACCTGTAATAAGTCAAGTACTTGGAACAATTCCTTTGGTTCGTATTCCAAACAGTAAAGAAACAACAAATATGTTTGGTATCAACTCTTTTTAACCAAGTGATATGAGTTCGACAAAGGCTCTTCTGTTTATCTCAATAAATTCCTTTATCATGTTCTTAGATCTATCTTATTATCAACTACCAAAGTAATTGTTAAGATTTTGCAATAAATACTTTTAATTACAAAGAATTGTATTGATGCCGATCTACACAACTAATCTATCTAATCTACCACAAAGATAAACCGATTTTAGTTGGATCTTCTTACTGAAACAAGTATTGTGCACATCAAAGATTATGAATCCTAAATCAGAAATCTTCAAAGTCTTATTTGTCTTCAAATCTTCTTATATCTTCAATAAACACCTGCACACAATTAACTTGAATCTCTTGTGATCAATCACACACAGAACGGAGTCTGTTAACAATGGATTATCATAAGACGTCTTTAGATACACAAACAGTCTAAAGATCCCCGTCGAAACTTCGATCTAGTCTGAGTGAATCTTATACCAGAAGAGAAGATTCTCAAGCATAAACAAACTAGGTGCAATCAAAATTCAACCACCGTTAGTCAATCAAACCAATCGAGAACAAGAGATAAACCACAATTATCTAGTTTCCCACCAACGGAACTAATAGAGCTTCTTAATCCCAAAGAAGACATTAAACTGAGCGGTCGTAAGATATTTTGCCTAATTAGGTTACTCTCCTCTCTGAATAGACGGCTTCACTAGTAGCAGCACAACTGAGATAGTTATTGTTGTACGAGGATTAGTTTGCTCGAAAAGCAAACTTTCATATTTATAGACCAAGGAAGTTTGGACACCAAGGAATTTCCAAAACCGAAAATATTCTCAAGATATTCAATATATTCCAGATTCGGTTTCCCTAATTCCTGGAAATGATCTGTCCAAAATAATGACCGAAAATCTCTTTGAAAATCTCCAACTAGTAAATTCACATTACTAATTTTCATTTTTCTAAAATAAAATTAAAAACCTTAAATAAAAGATTCTCAATTTATTTTATTCGATCTGTGATTTTCTTCCTTTAGCTATTAAGGAATAACTTTGAACAATTAAGGATAAGCGTTACTGCACATGTTCAAAGTATGTCGACATTCTTTCTTTGTAAGTCCTATTTCATACTTACAATCTTGAAACCGACTTCCCACACTTCAAAAGAAGTTTAGAATTGGTTCATCTGACTTTAAAGAACTACGTGATTTATCAAGAACACTCAATCACAAATCATGGGTTTAACGGTTCTACCAAAACAAGTTTCGGTTCTACCTCCATGTGAGTACTGTGCACAGTCACACTAGCTTTCCAAAATTCGGTTGACTAGGTACTAGGATCAGTTCCCCACATATATATGGTATCTAACTGGTACTTGTTGCACATGTCCATAGGATCGGTTCCCCTTTGCCTAAAAACGTGTTGCACATGTCCATAGGATCGGTTCCCCTTTCTATTAAAAACTTGTTGTACCTCATACAAGGATCGATTCCCCTTTGTGATAGGTTGCACCTCTTACTAGGATCGGTTCCCCTTTACCCAGAGTCGGTCATACCAATAACATAAAATCGATCATACTATCTCAGGTGATTACTTAAGATCGGTTTCATTAATAAAAGTTATACCAATACAAAAGTCTGGCCTTTGTGAATAGTTTTACCAAGAACATAAACAAATGTAAAACATACATAATGCCTTTCTTAAAACATACATAATCCTTTGTGAATAGTTTTAACAATACCAATAATGCCTGGCGATTTCTCTTTCGATTCACAAAACAGGTTCATGAATTTACTTCCTTAAAACAAATGTAAAACATTGTTTCTTATAATGAAATCTTCACCTTACACCCATACATAATCACAATAGCATTCAAACGATTATGTCGATGTCTTATCTACAAATTTTAATAGTTAAGCAATAAACCTCGTATTGTATTCCTTAATACTATGTCTAACTAGAGTATAATCATTCATGCTTCGCAGTTTTGTTTTCAATATGCCCGACTTGAAATATACATTTAGGGAATGAAACGTTTCAAGTCAAATATCACTAACCTCAAGTGGAAGGATGATGTTGTCACTGTAGCTCCTTACTTCTTCATTTCTTCAAGTCTTCGCAATACTTGTAATGTCTCATATCCTAATACTTTCAATCTAACCTATATGAAGTTGACTCTAGTACATAATCAAGTGACTCTCAAATGAGTTTTGGCTCACTAAAATATGACAACAAAACTTGATATACCAACGCTTGGTGGGTTCAACCGAGCTATGCTCTAACAGCGTTGCTATGGAAAACCTTCCGGACAAGTGATGTGGCCATGCCTCCTTTTGCTGCTATCTTGATTTTTCGCAGTTTCTCTTTGTTTCTTGCTTTATACTTTTGGTAGGATTTTTCTCCTACTAGTCCATGGTGGATCAATTTCCTAGCTTTCCCAGGTTTGGTCTCGACCAATAAGGTTCGAGATATTGCGCAAACCGCAAAAAACCAATTTTTGCAAATTGACTAGGTTCGAAAATTTAAGTTTGCATGCTGACACAAAATTAATCAATTTCTGGTGAATTTTGCGCGCTGACACAAAATCACTTATTTTTATCTCAAAGAGCAGCGCAACTTGCGTGCTTCCGATTGAGTACCTTCAGGCGTATCTTAATCCTGACACTTCGGGAAATTCATGTTACTCCGCTGCGAGCGAACATTAACTGTCATGTCATGTCAGTATTAAGAGTTCAACTGGGGAACCATAGCATGGGAAAATACTCAGCAGGCCATGCATTAGTGGATAATGTATCTAGGAGCTTCAAATAATCATTAGGCTCTATACTAGTTAACAATTCATCTAGGAGCTTGAGTTTTAATACAATATGAAGAGAGGCATAGGAACTCATCATATTTCGATATATTTTTCAAATTCCTTGCGGAATACAAACATATCAAGTTCTACTACTTTTGATGCCGGATCAGGTAGTCAGACTTTTACAGTTTTCGCCCTAAGCTAAAAACCACCATCAACATTAAGTCCCCTGCTTAGCACCTAACAGTGACATTGTTGCGGGGTAAGCACTAGATAGTGACATACGAAATTAAAGTTGAAAAGACAAAGTAGGTAGATATTACCAGGAAAATTCTAATCGGCCTTCAGCAACAGTATCGTGCGACCAGTAGTCTTCATAAGTAGATATTACCAGGAAAATTCTATGGGGTATGAGTGTTATGGGCCCAGCCATCTATTCCCTTTCATGGATCAAGAAGGAATCCTTCTTCTGTTCGAACTCTGGAAACTCCGTTTGTAAAAAAGGGGTATCGACCCTCTTCCGTTTTTTGTTGCTCGTCCGGTTCCGTGCTTTCGTCTGCAGCATCCGGCTCCTCGTCGTCGTTGTCAGCATCTCCATCACGAGTGTGCCAATCATCAGAGGCAAGGTAAGTACATCTTGTTCTTTTTTTTTTCAAGTATGAACTTTTGTTGTACGTATAACTTTCACGGTTTTGAAATTTCATCAAATCCTGAGTGAAGTCCATCGATCCTCTTCGAAATGTGTAATAAGGTCATGTCTCCAGAAAAATGAGCATCTAGCCTCTCCAGTGGATTTCAAAATTTGCAAACTACATTGCGCTCAATTGCAAGAAGCCTTGAATTTAAGTTGTTTGGTGTATGTACCGCTGAGTCGCAACCAATATGTTCTTTAAACTCCTAATCATTGACTGGAACGAAATTGGGTTCATTCTGACTCTTTATCTCAAAGGCTCGTTCTTTCCCTTATGATTACGATGACGATATGCTTGGGATGCTTGTATGACCAAAATATTCCAGAAAATTGGATGGAGTAGACCAGCTGAGAAGCGTTCCGTCTCCGACGTGCTGCTATTAAGTCTTTAAAGACTTCGTATTAGGAGACACCCTTTGAACTATCTTCTGAATCTTGGATTATTTTATGGAATGGGATACGATTGAGCAGTCCCCAGTTACACTTCTGTTTAATTACTAGAGTTGTATTTGTGAATCGGCTTGGGAATACAATGCAGTCTTGTAAGGAGTTGTAGATGTGTGCTAGATCCGATGGCGTGGCCGGATATATGAAAATATCTCTCCGGCGTACTTTTGGAGTCTTTGATGCACGTGTACAGCTTCATGATGAGGAATTACTGCGGCTCGTAAAGATTTGACAGTGATGATACTGATATCAAAAGTAATCTGGTCGAGGGACGTGAAGACATCCCATGCTGGCAGTCCCCAAGTGTAATTATTCTGAGCCTATTTTCTCTTAAAAGATGTAATTCTATTGCATTTGCTGGTAAGGTGGTTGACGAATTAATGAAGGCGGCAATCTTTTGGATTCGTCATTTGTTATTCAATGAGCGGGATTCTCATTTGATAGATATGTATTGTTGTAGATGGTGGATTTTCAACAAAGGTCAAAATCGTAAAATCATGATACTGCATGTTTCTGACGCGGCTTTCAGGCATGTGCAATTCATATTTTACGAGCCATGATGAATATGTTTCTCGAAAGGCCTCCACTAGCTGAGTGTTCGATGCCTCTCGTTTCATCATGACCTCTATGTAGAATAACGTAGTTGGGAGGTTCTCCGTAAGATTGAGAGCAACAACGCCTTTAGGACGTTGGTGACTCGCTGTTCCCTGACTACATAGAGAGACCCACCTCTACATAGAAGAATGATTGGGGGGGTTCTACATAAGATTGAGAGCAACAACACCTTCAGGACGTCGGTGACACTCACTGTTCCCTGACTATGTAGAGAGACCGTGTATAAATACAGGTGGTTCTCCGTAAGATTGAGAGCAACAACGCCTTCAGGACTTCGGAAACACTCGATGTTTCCTGACTATGCACCTTTCAGAATGGGTATGACGCTTTAACTGGCTAATATCCCTTTTGTGATAGATTAATTCTACCGTGACATTCACCACTGAATTCCTAGAAGATAATCTATTTTATCTCATTACTCCGATTTCATGATCGAATCCAGGCTAATCTCATGGAATGGTAATAGATAATCTCATAACTCCGATTTCATGATCGAATCCACGGCTGATCTCATGGAATGGTAATAACTACTTTCATTACTCTGATTCTATGGTTGATGTGATTTTCAATTGAGTTGTAGTAAAAAGTTCGTTGAGACTTGTGAAAGCAAAAGATTTTAGATTTAATAAAATTTAAAAACAAACAAAACTTAATTCAAGATTATTAGGATAACCAAGACATGATTCCACTATCACACATGAATAAATTATGGCAAATAATCCTTCCATATCTTGTTTTCTTCTTTGACTTGTGATGAGAGTGTCATAATCACAACGTTCACTAGTATAAGAGATTTCAGACATAATGTCTTTCTTAGTCTTTCAAGAAACTCTTGTAATTATTGTCACCAACAATTAACAACTGAGAGTCATTCTTGTGACTACTTTTTGGCCCCTTCTTGGATATGAAGGACTTCGGGACCAATTAGAGTTAGGTTTCGCAGGAGAAGTTTTCTCCTTCATATCATTAGGACGATTGTCCTTTTGAAAATTTTGCGAAACATCCTTTCTCCAATTTGGACACATCAGATCTTGTCTTTGTATTTAAAAAGTCATCTCTCTTTCTAATTGGGTTTTTTTATGAGATGACCTTGTCGAGTGATATGAAAAATTTGAACTATCATCATAATAATTCTTTGCCTAAAGTTAGGACAATAACGATCTGAGTTTTTATGAGGAGCAAACTTAGCCAATTCGTTTTAAACAAAAGAAAGTGCATCTTGCATCTTACGAAGTTTGCATCCCCATTGCAAGTGTCCTTTATTACCATAATAATAACAATGCTTAGTATAAATATATGAAATATAAGTTTTAATGTTACCTTTTTGTGGATCCTCTTGCATTGGAGATCGACGAGTTTTCTTCTTCTTCTTCTTATCTTTGTTCAACGTTGTTGCATTCTTGACATTAGCAGAAATGCCTTCTTTAGTTATTGTTGGTTGAATATTATTCTTAGGCTTGACAGACTTTTCTTCTTTACAAGAAATATGAGCATTTTTGTCATCAGTGGAAGCCTCTGATTGAGAAGAATTTGTAGCTTTAACGAATTTTACCTCTTAGCTAATATTTGAAGCATCTATTCTCTTATATCCCAATCCTCGTGTATCACGATGATTTCTACTTGCTTCTAACATTGAGGTTAACTTGTTTGAGATTTCATTGGATTTTTTCAGTTCCAAATTTTCTTCTTCCAACGTCTAGATTTTATCAGGAGCACCGGCTAGATCAGCCTCAAGGTGTTTTTCTCGCGAGAGATATACTCCTTCTTTCTCTTGAAAACTCTTTTGTTGAGAGTTAATCCTTGCATCAGATACAACAAGTTTCTCTTCCAACAAGTGAATTTTTTCAAGAGCAACATCATGCTCTTTCTCTAAAAAAAAATTTTAAAAGAGAGACTAGCACTGGATTTTTTCTTCAAAACCCTGTACTTGTCGAGAATTAAACATTACTTCCGATTCAGCACGTTTCTTTTCCGACAAAAAAAGTTTTCTTCGAAGATTTTCACATTCTAATTTCTTAGAATTTAGATAGTTTGTACGATCTTTAAGATGATATTCAGCGGTGCGAGAACCACAATATTGTCCTTGAAAAACTTTTCTCAAATTCTTGTCATGTCGACATAGAGGAGTTAAGAGATCAATGACATCAAGTTTTGAGTTTACTCTTTCCCAAAGGCTTCAGTATCTTGGAGTATTTTGAGATTTCATCATCCAAATCTCGATCAATATCTGAGTCACCATCATCGGATATTTCATCCAACTGATTTTATAGGATGATTCCCAGTTATCACCAGTTTCTACATCATTAACAAGATGAACTTGTCTAGTAGATTCTGTATCATGAAGGTCTTCAGATATTGAATCGTAGATCCCATCATCAAGTGTTAATTCAAAACTCTTGATGTCTTGCTTTACGGTAACTGAATCATTATCAGGTTTTATAAAAACCATTAGATTCAATTTCTTATAGGTTGGATCGCACCAAACACAGATTGTTAGATCTTTTCGTGTTTGCCTGCTCTGATACCAATTGAAAAGACGAGGGTACCCAAATATACCTCAAACTAAAACTTTTCCACCTATAAGTCCTTTCTCAGAAAGTTATTGTCTATAGACTGATCGATACAATACAAAAAATCGTTCACACTTTGTGTGATCGTCTATGGATACGAGATAGAGACAATACAAAACCGAAGTATGTTTTATTGATAAAGGTTCGGGACTTAACCAAACACAATAGGATTACTTATCAAGTAAATAGAATTAACGTATGTGTAACTTTACTTTAAATTATAATAACAACAATTATAATGCGGAAAATAAAAAGTAAATGACACAGCAAGATTTTGTTAACGAGGAAACCGTGAATGCAGAAAAAACCCCGGGACCTTGTCCAGAATTGAATACTCTCAGGATTAAGCCTATAACAAAATCAAACCAACTTCGTATAGTTGAGACCAAACAACTAAACCTATAGTTCAACCTAGTTCGTCTGTATTCCCACGCCTACCCTGTAATAGTCAAGTACTTGGAACAATTCCTTTGTTCGTATTCCAAACAGTAAAGACAACAAATATTTTTGGTAAACTCTTTTTACCACGTGATGAGTTCGACAAAGGCTCTTCTGTTTATCTCATATAACTTTCCTTTATCATGTTCTTAGATCTATCTTATTATCAACTACCAAATAATTGTTAAGATTTTGCAATAAATACTTTTAATTACAAAGAAATTGTTATTGATGCCGATCTACACAACTAATCTATCTAATCTACCACAAGATAAACCGATTTTAGTTGGATCTTCTTACTGAAACACGTATTGTGCACAATCAAGATTATGAATCCTAAATCAGAAATCTTCAAAGTCTTATTTGTCTTCAATCTTCTTATATCTTCAATAAAACCCTGCACACAATTAACTTGAATCTCTTGTGATCAATCACACACAGAACGGAGTCTGTTAACATGGATTATCATAAGACGTCTTTAGATCCACAAACAGTCTAAGATCCCCGTCGAACTTCGATCTATCTGAGTGAATCGTATACCAGAAGAGAAGATTCTCAAGCATAAACAAAACTAGGTGCAATCAAAATTCAACCACCGTTAGTCAATCAAACCAATCGAGAACACAGAATAAACCACAATTATCTAGTTTCCCACCAACGGAACTAATAGAGCTTCTTAATCCCAAAGACATTAAACTAGGCGGTCGTAAGATATTTTGCCTAATTAGGTTACTCGCCTCTCTGAAAGACGGCTTCACTAGTAGCAGCACAACTGAGATAGTTTATTGTTGTACGAGGATTAGTTGCTCGAAAAGAAACTTTCATATTTATAGACCAAGGAAGTTTGGACACCAGGAATTTCCAAAACCGAAAATATTCTCAAGATATTCAATATATTCCAGATTCGGTTTCCCTAATTCCTGGAAATGATCTGTCCAAAATAATGACCGAAAATCTCTTTGAAATCTCAACTAGTAATTCACATTACTAATTTTCATTTTTCTAAAATAAAATTAAAAACCTTAAATAAAAGATTCTCAATTTATTTTATTCGATCTGTGATTTTCTTCCTTTAGCTATTAAGGAATAACTTTGAACATTAAGGATAAGCGTTACTGCACATGTTCAAAGTATGTCGACATTCTTTCTTTGTAAGTCCTATTTCATACTTACAATCTGAAACCGACTTCCCACACTTCAAAGAAGTTTAGAATTGGTTCATCTGACTTTAAAAGAACTACGTGATTTATCAAGAACACTCAATCACAAATCATGGGTTTACGGTTCTACCAAAACAATTTCGGTTCTACCTCCATGTGAGTACTGTGCACGTCACACTAGCTTTCCAAAATTCGGTTGACTAGGTACTAGGATCAGTTCCCCACATATATATGGTATCTAACTGGTACTTGTTGCACATGTCCATAGGATCGGTTCCCCTTTGCCTAAAAACGTGTTGCACATGTCCATAGGATCGGTTCCCCTTTCTATTAAAAACTTGTTGTACCTCATACAAGGATCGATTCCCCTTTGTGATAGGTTGCACACCTCTTACTAGGATCGGTTCCCCTTTACCCAGAGTCGGTCATACCAATACATAAAATCGATCTACTATCTCAGGTGATTACTTAAGATCGGTTTCATTAATAAAAGTTTACCAATACAAAAGTCTGGCCTTTGTGAATAGTTTTACCAAGAACATAAACAAATGTAAAACATACATAATGCCTTTCTTAAAACATACATAATCCTTTGTGAATAGTTTTAACAATACCAATAATGCCTGGCGATTTCTCTTTCGATTCACAAAACAGGTTCATGAATTTACTTCCTTAAAACAAATGTAAAACATTGTTTCTTATACGAAATCTTCACCTTACACCCATACATAATCACAATAGCATTCCAAACGATATGTCGATGTCTTATCTACAAATTTAATAGTTAAGCAATAAACCTCGTATGTATTCCTTAATACTATGTCTAACTAGAGTATAATCATTCATGCTTCGCAGTTTTGTTTTCAATATGCCCGACTTGAAATAACATTTAGGGAATGAAACGTTTCAAGTCAATATCACTAACTCAAGTGGAAGGATGATGTTGTCACTGTAGCTCCTTACTTCTTCATTTCTTCAAGTCTTCGCAATACTTGTAATGTCTCATATCCTAATACTTTCAATCTAACCTATATGAAGTTGACTCTAGTACATAATCAAGTGACTCTCAAATGAGTTTTGGCTCACTAAAATATGACACAAACTTGATATACCAACGCTTGGTGGGTTCAACCGAGCTATGCTCTAACAGCGTTGCTATGGAAAACCTTCCGGACAAGTGATGTGGCCATGCCTCCTTTGCTGCTATCTTGATTTTTCGCAGTTCTCTTTGTTTCTTGCTTTTACTTTTGGTAGGATTTTCTCCTACTAGTCCATGGTGGATCAATTTCCTAGCTTTCCCAGGTTTGGTCTCGACCAATAAGGTTCGAGATATTGCGCAAACCGCAAAAAACCAATTTTTGCAAATTGACTAGGTTCGAAAATTTAAGTTTGCATGCTGACACAAAATTAATCAATTTCTGGTGAATTTTGCGCGCTGACACAAAATCACTTATTTTTATCTCAAAGAGCAGCGCAACTTGCGTGCTTCCGATTGAGTACCTTCAGGCGTATCTTAATCCTGACACTTCGGGAAATTCATGTTACTCCGCTGCGAGCGAACATTAACTGTCATGTCATGTCAGTATTAAGAGTTCAACTGGGGAACCATAGCATGGGAAATACTCAGGGCCATGCATTAGTGGATAATGTATCTAGGAGCTTCAAATATCATTAGGCTCTATACTAGTTAACAATTCATCTAGGAGCTTGAGTTTAATACAATATGAAGAGAGGCATAGGAACTCATCATATTTCGATATATTTTTCAAATTCCTTGCGGAATACAAACATATCAAGTTCTACTACTTTTGATGCCGGATCAGGTAGTCAGACTTTTACAGTTTTCGCCCTAAGCTAAAAACCACCATCAACATTAAGTCCCCTGCTTAGCACCTAACAGTGACATTGTTGCGGGGTAAGCACTAGTAGTGACATACGAAATTAAAGTTGAAAAGACAAAGTAGGTAGATATTACCAGGAAAATTCTAATCGGCCTTCAGCAACAGTATCGTGCGACCAGTAGTCTTCATAAGTAGATTACCAGGAAAATTCTATGGGGTATGAGTGTTATGGGCCCAGCCATCTATTCCCTTTCATGGATCAAGAAGGAATCCTTCTTCTGTTCGAACTCTGGAAACTCCGTTTGTAAAAAGGGGTATCGACCCTCTTCCGTTTTTTGTTGCTCGTCCGGTTCCGTGCTTTCGTCTGCAGCATCCGGCTCCTCGTCGTCGTTGTCAGCATCTCCATCACGAGTGTGCCAATCATCAGAGGCAAGGTAAGTACATCTTGTTCTTTTTTTTTTCAAGTATGAACTTTTGTTGTACGTATAACTTTCACGGTTTTGAAATTTCATCAAATCCTGAGTGAAGTCCATCGATCCTCTTCGAAATGTGTAATAAGGTCATGTCTCCAGAAAAATGAGCATCTAGCCTCTCCAGTGGATTTCAAAATTTGCAAACTACATTGCGCTCAATTGCAAGAAGCCTTGAATTTAAGTTGTTTGGTGTATGTACCGCTGAGTCGCAACCAATATGTTCTTTAAACTCCTAATCATTGACTGGAACGAAATTGGGTTCATTCTGACTCTTTATCTCAAAGGCTCGTTCTTTCCCTTATGATTACGATGACGATATGCTTGGGATGCTTGTATGACCAAATATTCCAGAAAATTGGATGGAGTAGACCAGCTGAGAAGCGTTCCGTCTCCGACGTGCTGCTATTAAGTCTTTAAAGACTTCGTATTAGGAGACACCCTTTGAACTATCTCTGAATCTTGGATTATTTTATGGAATGGGATACGATTGAGCAGTCCCCAGTTACACTTCTGTTTAATTACTAGAGTTGTATTTGTGAATCGGCTTGGGAATACATGCAGTCTTGTAAGGAGTTGTAGATGTGTGCTAGATCCGATGGCGTGGCCGGATATATGAAAATATCTCTCCGGCGTACTTTTGGAGTCTTTGATGCACGTGTACAGCTTCATGATGAGGAATTACTGCGGCTCGTAAGATTTGACAGTGATGATACTGATATCAAAAGTAATCTGGTCGAGGGACGTGAAGACATCCCATGCTGGCAGTCCCCAAGTGTAATTATTCTGAGCCTATTTTCTCTTAAAAGATGTAATTCTATTGCATTTGCTGGTAAGGTGGTTGACGAATTAATGAAGGCGGCAATCTTTTGGATTCGTCATTTGTTATTCAATGAGCGGGATTCTCATTTGATAGATATGTATTGTTGTAGATGGTGGATTTTCAACAAGGTCAAAATCGTAAAATCATGATACTGCATGTTTCTGACGCGGCTTTCAGGCATGTGCAATTCATATTTTACGAGCCATGATGAATATGTTTCTCGAAAGGCCTCCACTAGCTGAGTGTTCGATGCCTCTCGTTTCATCATGACCTCTATGTAGAATAACGTAGTTGGGAGGTTCTCCGTAAGATTGAGAGCAACAACGCCTTTAGGACGTTGGTGACTCGCTGTTCCCTGACTACATAGAGAGACCCACCTCTACATAGAAGAATGATTGGGGGGGTTCTACATAAGATTGAGAGCAACAACACCTTCAGGACGTCGGTGACACTCACTGTTCCCTGACTATGTAGAGAGACCGTGTATAAATACAGGTGGTTCTCCGTAAGATTGAGAGCAACAACGCCTTCAGGACTTCGGAAACACTCGATGTTTCCTGACTATGCACCTTTCAGAATGGGTATGACGCTTTAACTGGCTAATATCCCTTTTGTGATAGATTAATTCTACCGTGACATTCACCACTGAATTCCTAGAAGATAATCTATTTTATCTCATTACTCCGATTTCATGATCGAATCCAGGCTAATCTCATGGAATGGTAATAGATAATCTCATAACTCCGATTTCATGATCGAATCCACGGCTGATCTCATGGAATGGTAATAACTACTTTCATTACTCTGATTCTATGGTTGATGTGATTTTCAATTGAGTTGTAGTAAAAAGTTCGTTGAGACTTGTGAAAGCAAAAGATTTTAGATTTAATAAAATTTAAAAACAAACAAAACTTAATTCAAGATTATTAGGATTAACCAAGACATTGATTCCACTATCACACATGAATAAATTATGGCAAATAATCCAAAACTCTAATTATCTTTTAAGTCCCTTATTTCTTAATTCACAAATAATCAAACATATTCTCAAATATTAATTGTATTCCCCAAGCATAGACTATCAATTGATTAAACAAGTATAATCTATCAAATTTAATCACAAGTAATTAAGAAAATTATGTAAACATTTAAAAACTCTGCAAAAGCAGTGATTGAGTGAATTATAATTAAAAATTAGAGAAAATGAAATAGTTACCCATTATTCATGCGTGAATAGCTTCCTCATTGCCTTGGTTGTGGGAGAATTAGCTCACCATCATGTTGGAAAGACACTCAAAATTCATTTTTATTGCTCAAAGGGTGTTTACAAAGATGAAATGGAGAAAAACTATTAAAAACCGGGTTTGTAACAGTTATAAGTGTTACAAACCGAACTGTTACAAATAACGATATATGTAAACTGTCACTGATGCTGTAACATACGACCCTCACCCCTCTGTCGTTGTCACTGTTGATAAACGACTGTCTCTGTGGGTCTTTTGTTCTTCGTGTTCTTCACAGCATCAGAAATGGTGATTTCTGCAACTTGATTTTCTCGACTCTGTGATGCTCTATAACCTCCCAAACTCTCTGTCGCCATCTATGACTCCTCAGGATCCTTTTTATACCCAGTAGCACCATCGAATCTCGTAGTTAACTCAATAATAATCCTCTTTTACTCCCATGCCATTTATGTGAAATACTTTCTTCTTTTTTCTCTGTACGCATCTGCTGGTGATTCCCATGCATCAAAAACTCTTCAAACACGTGCCATACACTTCCTAGAATGAGTAGAACTCTTGCAGGGAATAAATATCCACGTAACTTCCACAAAACAACTCGAGAAAATCCCGAGAATATTGCCTTCTCTGTTTTGAATAATGACCGAAAATATGAAGATTTTGGTTCCTTTTTTAGCTCTCAAACACATCAACTGTTTCCCATTCTTTCCAAACCTGATGGATGCAAATCCTGCGAGAATTATCTTCTCCCAATTGCCAGAAATACCACCACCAACCCCCAGTATCTCTCTTCCCTGTTTAATCCAAAACCCGATTATTCAACCCAGATTTCTCGAATCCAACGGAAATACCTTCTCTGTATAGGCCTAAGAAGTTAATCCAAATCAAAAACAGCGATTGAATCTCTTTAGAAATAGCCCAAAACTCGAACCCCACTCTGGTAGTAAACTGTGCACTTTTCCCGCCAAATTCATTTTTGAAATGTTAAAGATGAACTGACCCTTATCCACGACAGGAGTGCGAATAGCAGGTGGCACACTGGGATACCCCTTAATAACTGGGTGCCCCTTATCCAATCTGAGAGTCCGCATAGCAAATATCCTCCGGGGGGTGTTCGGCATAATTTTTCGAGCCGATTTTTCCGAAAGTGTTTGTTGGCCAAAAATACCCGCACACACATAAAACACCATAATTAGTACAATAATCGAGCACTAACAATAGAGACACTGAGGACAATTCAGACACAAAAATGTGTCTATAAAATACCCCCAAACTTATTATTTGCTAGTCCTCGAGCAAAACTAATTTAAAAAAATAAAAATGACTACACTTAGCACGTGCAGCAATTCGTTAAACCGCTAGGTGGCCCTAGCGGCGTAGTGTTGTCTCCAGAGGGTTTATCATAGGTGTACCCACAAAACCTTTACTCCATACCCTAGTTATCTATGCAGAAACTTGAAAGGCACTAAAGAATCTCCTTGGTTGGCATACAAACATTGACTGTAGGAGGAAGTACCCTGATGCCAAATTCCAATTGTTGTACACAAGTTTGCACTCAAGCATACTATAATTCATATATAAGTGACAGAGCTCTACTCAGATAGTTTCTGTACATCATAACTGGAGTCAACCAATCACATGGAAATATTAAGAAGATGGATGTAGAGAAAAATGATGGTTTAAAGTGAACGGTGTTTCCCATATCTATATTAAGGCCTCTGCCAAGATGAACCTATCCTAATGGACTGAAATAACGGTCTGACTAATATCAACACAACTAGCATATACAAGGGGACCAGTGGTCGATAAACCTAACTCTAGGTCAACACAACTGGCATATACAAGGGCACCAGTGGTCGACTTTATTGAATTTATTCCGGTTGGTCTGATGGTCTGGTTTCAATTCTCAATTTTTTTTTATTTTTTTTTGTAACTCAATCACTCTATTCACCTACCAATGGTAACAACTTGAATCATGTGCCCCACCAAATCACTTAAGAAATAAAAACAGAAGGGATTAGGATTCAACGAGATATGGCGAAACTACCATGTTTTTTTAATTCTGACACCTGAGCTCTGTGCTTTTATGAATAGACTATTTAGATGTTTCCATCTAATCAGATTGGTTCCTCAACTCCTACAACCAAGATGTTCCCATACACTTAGATTGGTTAGTGCCAACCTTAATAAGCATAAATTTCTTGGCTTTGGAGTTTATTTATTGCAACTAAAAGCTAACAAAAAGTTTCTTCCCCACCCCCAAACTTAAATCTAACATTGTCCTCAATGTTTCTAATGAAAGAGAAACACCAAAAAGTAAGGTAACATGAGGAATCAGTAAAGAGATAAGTCGGAAAGATAGTACCTGGGTGAAGAAAGAAATCAAAAACTAATATACAACATACAATAGCCTCGATGGTCAATCAAGGGTAAACAGGGTCCTCCAGAGGGACCTCCTCAACATCACCTGTAGGAAAGGGATCTAAAAAGGGTTTCAATCTCTGGACGTTAACCTTCGAAGAACTACTACCGTCTGGTGTCTCGATCTCAACAGCTCCATGAGGAAAGACAGTGCGAACAATAAAAGGACCCGTCCACCGAGAACGTAACTTCCTAGGGAAAAGATGCATGCGGGTATCATACAGAAGAACTTTTTGACCTGGAGAAAATGACTTTATTAAAATATTCTTATCATGCACAAGTTTCATTTTGTTCTTATACTCCTTAGCACTGTCGTATGCATCTCTACTAATTTCTTCCAACTCATTGAGATGGAGTTTCCTATGGGATCCTGCCTTGTCTAGTGAAAAAATTAGCTGCTTAACATCCCAATATGCTCTATGTTCTAACTCAATAGGTAAGTGACATGCCTTGCCATACACAAGTCGATAAGGTGACATTCAAATGGGGGTCTTAAACGCAGTACGGTAAGCCCATAAGGCATCAGTAAGCCTAGACGACCAGTCTTTCCGATTAGGATTAACTGTTTTCTCTAATATACGTTTTATCTCCCTATTGGAAACCTCTACCTGACCACTAGTCTGTGGATGATATTGGGTAGCTACCTTATGTGTAATACCATATTTCTTCATCAAAAGCCTAAAAGGTCCATTACAAAAGTGCGACCCTCCATTACTAATTATAGCTCGCGGTGTACCAAAACGTGTAAGTATATTATCTTTCAAGAACTCAATCACAACCCTATGGTCATTAGTCTTACACGCAACCACCTCAATACACTTAGATACATAGTCTACAACGACAAGGATGTATAAGTTACCAAAAGAATTAGGAAACAGACCCATAAAGTCAATACCCCATACATCAAAGACTCCAACAACTAAAATAGGGTTCAAGGGAATCATGTTCCTACGGGAAATGGTTCCTAATTTCTGGCAACGTTCACAAGTAAGACAATAACTATGGGAGTGTTTAAACAACGAAGGTCAATAGAATCCACATTGCAATATCTTAGCAGCAGTCTTCTTAGCATTAAAGTGAACCCTACAAGCATATTCATGACAAAAGGAAATAATACTGGACTGGTCACTCTCAGGTATACATCTCCTAATAATCTGGTCGGGACAATACTTAAATAAATAAGGATCATCCCAAAAGAAGTGCTTAACCTCGGCTAAAAACCTAGAACGATCTTATTTACCCCAATGATGGGGCATTCGACCATTAACAAGATAATTCACTATATTCGCATACCAAGGTAATTGGGTAACAAAGAACAATTGTTTATCAGGAAAGCTATCCCTTATAGGAAGGGGATCCTCAGTGGAATCAACAACTAGCCTAGACAAGTGGTCTGCTACTACATTTTCGGCACCCTTTTTGTCTCTAATGTATGGAGAAAACTCTTGCAACAAAAGGATCCACCTAATTAATCTAGGTTTCATATCCTTCTTAGACAAAAGATATTTCAAAGCAGCATGATTAGTATATATTACGATCTTAGAACCTAAGAGATAGGGTCTAAACTTGTCTAAGGAAAACACAATGGCTAATAGTTCCTTCTCCGTAGTGGTATAGTTCAACTAGGCATCATTCAGAGTTTTGCTAGCATAGTAAATCACATGAAGTAACTTATTTTCTCGCTGACCTAGCACAACACCAATAGCATAATCTGAAGCATAACACATGATCTCAAGGGGTAAGTTTCAGTTGGGTGCCTGGACTATGGGGGCGGCAGTGAGTAAATTCTTAAGCTTCTCAAAAGCCTCTAACAAGCATCATCAAAGACAAACTTAACGTCTTTTGCAAGAAAATTGCAAAGAGGTCTAGAAATCAATCTAAAATCCTTAATGAATCGACGATAAAAACCTGCATGCCCTAAGAATGACCTAATATCTCTTACGGTTTTTGGGACCTATAAAGTTTTAATAAGGTCAACTATGGCTCTATCTACCTTTATACCCTTCGAAGATACGATATGCCCTAAAACAATTCCTGAACGAACCATAAAGTGACATTTCTCCCAATTAAGCATTAAATTCTTTTCCTTACACCTAGTCAAAACTAATGACAAATGATGCAAGCACTCATCTAAAGACGAACCAAACACTGAAAAATCATTCATAAAGACCTCTAAGAACCGTTCTACCATGTCAGAAAATATGCTCAACATATAACGCTGAAAGGTCGCAGGGGCATTACATAGCCCGAAAGGAATGCGTCTATACGCAAAGGTACCAAAGGGACAGGTAAAAGTGGTTTTCTCTTGGTCTTATGGGGAAATAACAACCTGATTATAACCGCAATATCCATCTAAAAAGCAATAATGGCTACGTCCAGCTAATCTCTCTAGCATTTGGTCGATGAAGGGAAGGGGAAAGTCGTCCTTCCTAGTGACCTTGTTCAATTTTCTATAGTCAATACAGACACGCCAAACCGTGGTCACCCGGGTTGGGATTAACTCATTATTCTCATTCTGGACTACAGTAATATCGGATTTCTTGGGAACAACCTGAACGGGGCTGACCCACTTACTGTCTGAAATGGGGTAGATAATGCATGCATCTAACAGCTTAAGAACCTCGGTTCGAACTACTTCTTTCATATTAGGGTTCAGTCGAAGTTGCATCTCCCTAGAAGGTTTGGTGTCACTCTCTAAATAGATATGATGCATACAATAAGTAGTACTTATACCCTTAATGTCTGCTATGGTCCACCTTAAAGCTTCCTTGTTATTTTAAAGGACGGTTACTAGCCTACTTTCCTGATCACTATCCAAGTCGGATGCTACAATCACAGGTAAAGTCTTAGACGGGCCTAAAAAAACATATTTCAGGGTATCTGGCAATGGTTTTAGGTCCAACTTAGGAGGCTCTTCTAACGAAGGAACTAGGGTAGACTTAGAAACTGGTAGTGTTCGAACTTAAGTTTCTATCCATTATTAGTGTCTAACAAAGGGGTTGAGTCTAACAAAGCATTCACCTCATTAATCACATTATCATCATCAAAATCATTCGGAAAGTGAGCTAGGAATTTCTCTAATGGATCTTCTAAAAAAGTGTTTGGTAATGACTCCTCGACTAATGTTCCTATCATGTTCACCTATTCTATGTTTGAGTCATCTAGTTCAGAGGGTAGCTTACTAATATTAAAAATTTTCAGCTCAATAGTCATATTACCAAAAGACAAATTCATAATACTGTTTCTACGGTTGATGATCGCATTGGATGTAGCTAAAAACGGGCGACCTAAAATCACTGGTATCTGGTTCTCTGGGTCAGGGACAGGTTGGGTATCTAGGATAACAAAATCCACAAGATATATAAACTTGTCGACTTCTATAAGAATATCCTCGATCACACCATGAGGAATTTAAACGGACCTATCAGCTAACTGAAGTGTCATCTGGGTAGGTTTCATCTCACCAAGTCCTAGCTTAAGGTACACATGGTATGGAAGTAAGTTCACACTGGATCCTAAGTAAAGCAAAGCTTTCTCGACACGGTATTTACCTATTGTGCAAGAAATAGTAGGGGACCCTGGGTCTTTATACTTAGGATTAGTGGTATTCTGAATAATAAAACTCACATGACTAGCTAGGAAGGCTTTCTTCTGGACACTAATTTTTCGCTTTTGCGTACACATATCCTTAAGAAATCAAAAACTAATATACAACATACAATCGCCTCGATGGTCAATCAAGGGTAAACAGGGTACTCCAGAGGGACCTCCTCAACATCACCTGTAGGAAAGGGCTCTATAAAGGGTTTCAATCTCTGACCGTTAACCTTCGAAGAACTACTACCATCCGGTGTCTCGATCTCAACAGCTACATGAGGAAAGACAGTGGGAACAATAAAAGGACCCGTCCACCGAGAATGTAACTTTCCAGGGAAAAGATGCAAACGGTTATCATACAGAAGAACTTTTTGACCTGGAGAAAATGACTTTCTTAAAATATTCTTATCATGCACAAGTTTCATTTTGTTCTTATGCTCCTTAGCACTATCGTATGCATCTCTACGAATCTCTTCCAACTCATTGAGCTGGAGTTTCCTTTGGGATCCTGCCTTGTCGAGTGAAAAATTTAGCTGCTTAACAACCCAATATGCTCTATGTTCTAACTCAACAGGTAACTGACATGCCTTTCCATACACAAGTCGATAAGGTGACATTCCAATGGGGGTCTTAAAAGCAGTACGGTAAGCCCATAAGGCATCATTAAGCCTAGACGACCAGTCTTTCCGATTAGGATTAACTGTTTTCTCTAATATACGTTTTATCTCCCTATTGGAAACCTCTACTTGACCACTAGCTGTGGATGATACGGGGTAGCTACCTTATGTGTAATACCATATTTCTTCATCAAAAGCCTAAAAGGTCCATTACAAAAGTGCGACCCTCCATCACTAATTATAGCACGCGGTGTACCAAAACGTGTAACTATGTTATCTTTCAAGAACTCAACCACAACCACAACCCTATGGTCATTGGTTTTACACTCAACCGCATCAATCCACTTAGATACATAGTCTACAGCGACAAGGATGTATAGGTTACCAAAAGAATTAGGAAACGGACCCATAAAGTCAATACCCCATACATCAAAGACCTCAACAATTAGAATCGGGTTCAAGGGCATCATGTTCCTACGGGAAATGGTTCCTAATTTCTGGCAACGCTCACAAGTAACACAGTGACTACGGGAGTCTTTAACCAACGAAGCCAATAGAATCCACACTGCAATATCTTAGCAGCGGTCTTCTTAGCACTAAAGTGACCCCCACAAGAATGATCATGAAAAAAGGAAATAATACTGTACTGGTCACTCTCAGGTATACATCTCCTAATAATCTGGTCGGACAATACTTAAAAATAAGGATCATCCCAAAAAAGTGCTTACCTCGGCTAAAAACCTAGAACGATCTTGTTTACCCCAATGTGGGGCATTCGACCAGTAACAAGATAATTCACTATATTCATACCAAGGTAATTGGGTAACAAAGAACAGTTGTTCATCAGGAAAGCTATCCCTTATAGGAAGGGAATCATCAGGGGAATCAACAACTAGCCTAGACAAGTGGTCTGCTACTACATTTTCGGCACCCTTTTTGTCTCTAATGTCTGGAGAAAACTCTTGCAACAAAAGGATCCACCTAATCAATCTAGGTTTCGTATCCTTTTAGACAGAAGATATTTCAAAGCAGCATGATCAGTATATATTACGATCTTAGAACCTAAGAGATAGGGTCTAAACTTGTCTAAGGCAAACACAATGGCTAATAGTTCCTTCTCGTAGTGGTATAGTTCAACTGGGCATCATTCAGAGTTTTGCTAGCATAGTAAATCACATGAAGTAATTTTTTTCTCGCTGACCTAGCACAACACCAATAGCATAATCTGAAGCATCACACATGATCTCAAAGGGTAGTTCCAGTTGGGTGCCTGGACTATGGGGGCGGTAGTGAGTAAACTTAAGCTTCTCAAAAGCCTCTAAACAAGCATCATCAAAGACAAACTTAACGTCTTTTGCAAGCAAATTGCAAAGAGGTCTAGAAATCAAGCTAAAATCCTTAATGAATCGACGATAAAAACCTGCATGCCCTAAGAATGACCTAATATCTCTTACGGTTTTTGGGACCTGTAAAGTTTTAATAAGGTCAACTTTGGCTCTATCTACCTCTATACCCTTCGAAGATACGATATGCCCTAGAACAATTCCTGAACGAACCATGAAGTGACATTTCTCCCAATTAAGCACTAAATTCTTTTCCTTACACCTAGTCAAAACTAATGACAAATGATGCAAGCACTCATCGAAAGACGAACCAAACACTGAAAAATCATCCATAAAGACCTCTAAGAACCGTTCTACCATGTCAGAAAATATGCTCAACATACAACGCTGAAAGGTCGCAGGGCATTACATAGCCCGAAAGGCATGCGTCTATACGCAAAGGTACCAAAGGGACAGGTAAAAGTGGTTTTCTCTTGGTCTTCTGGGGCTAACAACCTGATTATAACCGCAGTATCCATCTAAAAAGCAATAATGGCTACGTCCAGCTAATCTCTCTAGCATTTGGTCGATGAAGGGAAGGGGAAAGTGGTCCTTCCTAGTGACCTTGTTCAATTTTCTATAGTCAATACAGACACGCCAACCCGTGGTCACCCGGGTTGGGATTAACTCATTGTTATCATTCTGGACTACAGTAATACCGGATTTCTTGGGAACAACCTGAACGG
The DNA here is from genome assembly GCF_003573695.1 of Papaver somniferum. Lineage (NCBI taxonomy): Eukaryota > Viridiplantae > Streptophyta > Magnoliopsida > Ranunculales > Papaveraceae > Papaver > Papaver somniferum. Next base: position 8,836,711 of record NW_020620825.1, on the reverse strand, counting down.
GGCTGACCCACTTACTGTCTGAAATGGGGTAGATAATGCCTGCATCTAACAGCTTAAGAACCTCGGTTCGAACTACTTCTTTCATATTAGGGTTCAGTCGACGTTGCATCTCCCTAGAAGGTTTGGTGTCACTCTCTAAATAGATATGATGCATACAATCAGTAGGACTTATACCCTTAATGTCTGCTATGGTCCACCCTAAAGCTTCCTTGTTGTTTTGAAGGACGGTTACTAGCCTACTTTCCTGATCACTATCCAAGTCGGATGCTACAATCACAGGTAAAGTCTCAGACGGGCCTAAAAACACATATTTAGGGTATCTGCAATGGTTTTAGGTCCAACTTAGGAGGCTCTTCTAACGAAGGAACTAGGGTAGACTTAGAAACTGGTAGTGGTTCGAACTTAGGTTTCCATCCATTATTAGTCTAACAAAGGGGTTGAGTCTAACAAAGCATTCACCTCATTAATCACATTATCATCATCAAAATCAATCCCAAAGTGAGCTAGGCATTTCTCTAATGGATCTTCTAACAAAGTGTTTGGTAATGACTCCTCGACTAATGTTCCTATCATGTTCACCTCTTCTATGTTCGAGTCATCTAGTTCAGAGGGTAGCTTACTAATATTAAAATGTTCAGCTCAATAGTCATATTACCAAAAGACAAATTCATAATACCATTTCGACAGTTATGATCGCATTGGATGTAGCTAAAAACGGGCGACCTAAAATCACTGGTATTGGTTCTCTGGGTCAGGGACAGGTTGGGTATCTAGGATAACAAAATCCACAGGATATATAAACTTGTCGACCTCTATAAGAACATCCTCGATCACACCACGAGGAATTTTAACGGACCTATCAGCTAACTGAAGTGTCATCTGGGTAGGTTTCATCTCACCAAGTCCTAGCTTAAGGTACACATGGTATGGAAGTAAGTTCACACTGGCTCCTAAGTCAAGCAAAGCTTTCTCGACACGGTATTTACCTATTGTGCAAGAAATGTAGGGGACCCTGGGTCTTTATACTTAGGAAGTGGTATTCTGAATAATGAACTCACATGACTAGCTAGGAAGGCTTTCTTCTGGACACTAAGTTTTCGCTTTCGCGTACACATATCCTTAAGAAACTTGGCATAAGCGGGAATGCTTAATCGCATCTAATAATGGAAGGTTGATAGTACCTGCTTAAAAACCTCCAATATATCATTAAAGTTGGACTCCCTCTTAGTTGGAACTAGCAGTGTGGGAATGGGGCTCTAGGAACAAAGTCGGGCTCAATATGACCCTCATTGGTCTCTTTAGAGACTCTATCAGTCTCCTCAGTTTCTGGTTCAGAAGGGTGAACTACAACATGTTCACTATCAGGCATGGAAACCTTGTTGTCTATCACTCTACCACTCCTAAGGGTTTTAATAGCATTTACATGTCGGATGGTCTTTCACCTATTTCATTAATTCCTCTAGGGTTGGGTTGAGTTTGACTAGGAAACTTACCTCTTTCTCTTAAAGACTCATTTATCTGACTAACCTGGGTTTTCAACTCGGAAATAGCCTGAGAGTTAGCCTGACCTATTCTCTTATTTTCTTCTAAACCTTGAGCGACAGATTACTGAAACTGCACAGTGTTACGAGTTAACAAAGCAAAAGACTCTTCTAAACTCATAATCTTCTTATCCAAAGGGTTCTGAAACTGTGCAAGAGCTGAAGGATTCTTAGTACAACCAAAACCTGGGGGAACCTGAGAGTTACTAGACTGACCTTGATTCTGACCCTTAGACCAAGAAAGGTTGGGATGGTTTCTCCATCCAGGGTTATAGGTTTCTGAATATGGGTCAAACTTCTGACAGTTATCGAATCTAGTGTTGTTATAAAGAGCATTGGCTTTCTCCTCAACAGTATGGCCTTCCCAAGAAGGCTCTATTCTACCACTATTACCACTAGAATGACCTAATTCTAAGGCTTCTAACCTTTTGGCTATGGCTACTATTTTAGCATCTGACTCATAAGATCCTTCTACCCTATTGACATTTCCTCTACTTAGAAGAATTGTTTTCTTGGGTTCCCTATTATTTTCCCATTGTTGGGTCTTATCGGCGATTTCATTCAAAAATGTCATCGCCTCATCAACAGTTTTATTCTCAAACCCACCTGTGCATAAGGACTCAACCATGGTTGTTGTTGAATAATCTAAACCCTCGTAGAGGATCTGAACTAACCTAACCATCTCTAAACATGATGAGGACATTGATATATTAAGTCACTGAACCTTTCTAAATACCTATATCAAGATTCTCCCTCTTGTTGAGCAAAAGTACAGATTTGTGTCCTAATAGACGATGTTTTGTGCCTTGGGAAAAACTTCTATATAAAGGCAGATGTAAGTTGGTCATAGCTTTCAATTGACTCAGAATCCAAACTATACAGCCAAGATTTGGCTTTATCTTTTAAGGAAAAGGGGAATAACCTAAGTTTCAATGCATCATCACTAAGGTTTTTAATTTTCAGAGTACTACAAACTTCCTCAAATTCCCTAACATGAAAATAGGGATTATCATTCTCTTTTCCTAAAAAGATTGGGAGCATCTGTAAAGTCCCAGGTTTGAGTTCATAATTTGCCTCGGTTTCAGCTAACTTGATACAAGACGGACGAGAGGTCCTAGTTGGGTTTAATAATTCTTTCAAAGTTGCCTTTTTGTGGCACCACCAAAGGACTAGGATTACTTTCTTCACTAATTGTCAAGTTTTCAAAGCTGAAATTTCCAAAGACAGGGCTCTCAAAAGAAGAGTCTTCGAGATCCCCGCCTTCACAAGAAGAACTACTAGGTTTATCACTAACAAAACGACTTAGAGTGTTTATTTTCCAAGCCCGCTCTTTAATAACCTTGGGCATACACTAGAAAAACAAAAGAAAAAGAAAAGAAATCCTAAAAGGAAGGGAAGTTCTATGCAAACACAAACAAGGTTGACTCCACCACAGCAAACCTACTGATTTCTAGCAAACAAAAAGCATGATGGCTCCACTTAGATTGTTTCTAGACCAACTTCTAATCCTTCGAAAGGGAATTCGTTACAATTTAAGCAAACCCCTCTGGAATCAATCCGAGTTTAAGTAAGTTGAATCGAGACGAGGGAAGCTCAGTGGAGCTTTGATACCCAAGGCCTCACCGGCGTTACAATGCGGCGTATTCAACTCATAGAAACCATCATGAACTTTGAAGCATGCTTAAAAGAGTAACCAATATTTTTCGAATAACTTTCCTATTAAGCTTGTTACCCCATAGGTCTCGTTCTAGTCAAATTTTAGGCTTAGGTTCGCGTTTGGTTTCGTTTTCCTAAGGCGGGCAAGAAGGGAACAGTGATGAAATCCGAACCCTTATCTTGTATGGCCAGTCCTTTCCCTTTACTAGGAAATTAAAGCAGCCGTTTTCAAATCCTCAACATATATGCAAACGAAGGAATACAGTAACTCGCTGACAGGGAATTCGCGAGTGTTTCGGAAAACTTACCTCCCGTACCAGACGGGGGATGAACCGCTGAAGTCGACTCGGGCCACGACTTCTATGTCATGTACGAACCCGAGGGGCCGAGGCGATATCGTAATCGTCGTCCTTCTTTGCAAACAGTTTATATTTAAACCACCCTTCCGTAGGGTTTTTAAAAAAAAAAAGTCCCAAAGTCCACAGTCCAAAAATATAGTGCAAAAGAAAAACATAATCTAAAAAAATAATAATAAAAAAAATGTCTCTCTCTCTCTCTATTTTTTATTAATTTATTTTTATTCTTCTTTTCTTTCGCTCCTTTCGCTTTACTTTTACTCCAAATCTTTAAGTATTCACCAAATGCTTTGGCAAATTTTTCTTTCGCTCCAAACTCCAAAATCTGTAAGGAAAAGATAAAAACCCAAAAACGTAAAGAAGAACAAATAAAATAAAAATGAAAAACAAATAAAAACCTTAAAAAAAATCTAAAAACTCTAGCCTAAAGACAAGTCCCCGGAAACGGCGCCAAAAATTGATGTGATTTTCAATTGAGTTGTAGTAAAAAGTTCGTTGAGCCTTGTGAAAGTAAAAGGTTTTAGATTTAATGAAATTTAAAAACAAACAAAACTAATTCAAGATTATTAGGAATAACCAAGACACTGATTCCACTATCACACATGAATAAATTATGGCAAATAATCAAAAACTCTAATTATCTTTTAAGTCCCTTATTTCTTAATTCACAAATAATCAAACATATTCTCAAATATTAATTGTATTCCCCAAGCATAGACTATCAATTGATTAAACAAAGTATAATCTATCAAATTTAATCACAAGTAATTAAGAAAATTATGTAAACATTTAAAAACTCTACAGAAGCAGTGATTGAGTGAATTATAATTAAAAATTAGAGAAAATTAAATAGTTACCCATTATTCATGCATGAATAGCTTCCTCATTGCCTTGGTTGTGGGAGAATTAGCTCATCATCATGTTGGAAAGACACTCAAAATTCATTTTTATTGCTCAAAGGGTGTTTACAAAGATGAAATGGAGAAAAACTATTAAAATTCGTGTTTGTAACAGTTATAAGTGTTACAAACCGAACTGTTACAAAGAACGATATATGTAAACTGTCAGTGATGCTATAACATACGACCCTCACCCCTCTGTCGTCGTCACTGTTGATAAACGACTGTCTTTGTGGCTCTTTTGTTCTTCGTGTTCTTCACAGCAGCAGAAATGGTGATTTCTGCAACTTTATTTTCTCGACTCTGTGATGCTCTATAATCTCCCAAACTCTCTGTCGCCATCTATACTCCTCAGGATCCTTTCTATACCCAGTAGCACCATCGAATCTCGTAGTTAACTCAAGAATAATCCTCTTTTACTCCCCTGCCATTTATGTGAAATATTTCCTTCTTTTTTTCTCTGCACGCATCTGCTGATGATTCCCATGCATCAAAAACTCTTCAAACATGTGCCATACACTTCCTAGAATGAGTAGAACTCTCGCAGGGAATAAATATCCACGTAACTTACACAAAACAACTCGAGAAAATCCCGAGAATATTGCCTTCTCTGTTTTGAATAATGATCGAAAATATGAAGATTTTGGTTCCTTTTTTAGATCTCAAACACGTCAATTGTTTCCCATTCTTTCCAAACCTGATGGATGCAAATCCTGGGAGAATTATCTTCTCCCAATTGCCAGAAATACCACCAACCAACCCCGAGTATCTATTTTCCAAGTTTAATCCAAAACCCGATTATTCAACCCAGATTTCTCGAATCCAATATACCTTCTCTGTATAGGAATAAGAAGTTAATCCAAATCAAAAACATTGATAGAATCTCTTCAAAAATGTCCCAAAACTCGAACTCTACTCTGGTAGTAAACTGTGCACTTTTCCAGCCAAATTCATTTTTGAAATGTTGAAGATGAACTGCCCCTTATCCACGACAGGGGTGCGAATAGCAAGTGGCGCCATGGGATTCCCCTTAGTAACTGGGTTCCCCTTATCCAATCTGAGAGTCCGCATTGCAAATATCCTCCGGGGGGTGTTCCGCATAATTTTTCGAGCCGATTTTTCCAAAAATGTTTATTGGCCAAAAATACCTACACACACATAAAACACCATAATTAGTACAAAAATCGAGCACTAACAATAAAGATACTGAGGACAATTCAGACACAAAAATGTGTCTATCAATGGTCGAATCCACGATCCCATGGAATGGTAATACTCGTTCCGAATTCATGGTCGAATCCATGGATGATCATATGGATTGATAATAAAAAAATACTCACTTTTATTACTTAGTTTCATGAATCATTCTCCACTGAATTTCATAAATTAGTAATAAATGCTCAACAATCGGGCATCTGGACCATCACTGAGTAAGCCCCATAAAATGGTGCAAGTGCACTTGATAATAATGCACGACCGAGCACCCGAATGAACGAACGAGCATTTGAAAATATGGAAAAACGAGGAATCCTGCACAAAACAGGAGAGGGAAAATAATAACATTAAAATAATAAAGAGGCGCTCAGGGGTCGGGCCCACCGACTGGCCGGCCGTGCCCTAGACGTGGCCGGTCTCATGCCTCCTCCATTATTTTTCCTTACTTTTGTTATTTTCATGAAATCATGAAAACTCCTTTATTATAGCAACTTTCCTTGTTTGAGTAAAACTCACGGTTTCTCCATATTTTCACGATTTCATGAGAAATAATAATATAAAACAGGGAAAGGTATTGCGGGACCAGGCAACCTAGCCGGCCGGCCATGACCTGGCCGTGGCCGGTCCCATACCTTGCAATCCCTTGTCTTTTCATAATTATTATTTCCCTAATCTCATGAAACTCCTCTGTTTCAACAAAACTCATGGTTTCTCCATAATTTCACGGTTTCATGAAAAATAATAATATAAAATCGGGAAAGATGTCATGGGATCGGGCTACCTGGCCGGCCGGCCATGCCCTAGTCATGGCCGGTCCCACAACTTACAATCCCTAGTCTTTCATAATTATTATTTTCCCCATCTCATGAAACTCCTCAGTTTGAGCAAAAATCATGGTTTCTTCATATTTTCTCAAATATTGCTCAAATCATGAAAAGACAAAAGCCGACAAGGTCACACGGCCGGCTAGCTTCTCACAACAATATTAATTGTTAAAATATCCTTATTTTAATATTTACAAAATATTGATCAAATGAGTACACATGCTCATTCGATCAAAAATCAAGAATTTCAGTCAAAGATCAAACTCTTCTGAAAATTCAACATATTGCTCAAACGCACACCAGAAAATACTGAAACTCTCAAGACTGAGACACGGACATTATGGTGACACGGGCATGCTTCCTTGACCGACCAGGGTCGTCCCTAAGGCTTGCACAAACCCGGTCCCACACATCTTAACAATTTTGACCTAATTTACTCAATTGCTCATATTGGGCCCAAACTCTTTTCAATCAACTTGGAGTTTGCTCAAACGACCATCAGCTGGTCCCACGACCACCAAGGGCCGGTCTCATGCCCTCTTGGTCGGTCCCTCACTTTTTCATAAATTATATTTTATCACCTAATGCTCAATCGAGCACTATTTGATGAAACCGGTATTTAATCATCATTCTTTCATCAACCAGTCAACTAAGGACTCGAGCACTCGGGCACCACATGGTCGTCCATTATTCCATGTGGTCGGTCCCTCTATCACTCATGACCTATTTTCATTGACTCATAAATTGATGAACAATTGATCAAAAATTAGGGTTTCGAATAAACTCCCCACAAATCATCATTCTGAGCAAAATTCAAACACTAATGAATTTATGTTGATTCAGCAATCAATATCTGATTTAATCATATAATATTCGGTAGTATGCCAATATTTCAACTTGTATTTTATTGGGTCATGTCACCAATAAGTAATTCTTCGAATTGAGCAATACTTGCTCAGTTGCTCGAATATTGATCCAACTATCAATATTCAGTAACTTATTAGTAATTCTCCGAATTGAGCAATACTTGCTCGAATATTGATCCAACTATCAATATTTAGTAATTTATCAGCAATTCGTCGAACTGAGCAATACTTGCTCAGTTGCTCGAATATTGTTCCAACTATCAATATTTTATCGATGCTCAGTTACTCGGATTTACAATATTTGCTCAGACGAGCAATATCTAAGAACGTCTAACATGTTAAATCCATGAATCATTGAGCATTCGGTGACTCATGCTCGATTCAACAAAACTTAGACTGACTTTCTAATAGTCAACTACTGACTAATCAAAAACACGTCTTCCCTGTAGACTCCATAAATTGTGAGACATCAATCACGTCACATGGGGGGATATCAATTAGGGTTTTGGTCTGGCGGCCTACGGCACGTAGTGGGTGGACGGTTAACCAAGTCTCTGCATGACCTGGAACTGGTTTCACCACGATTTCCCACTTACCCACTCTTTTACTCAAGAAACCGTCACACTTACAGGGATCAAGGTGTTGATTATTCTGACAATATAAATAAGTCTCTGAATCCATGATTGAGGACATCAATATTGGTCTCCACAGAATTTCTCGAGCAATTACTCTCAAGAATTCATCAATCTACCAGAACTTATTCGAACTCATCAGTTCACAGAAAACTTGCAGAATCCTTCAACACATCCACAATCCTTGATCATCATTGATCCCAGAAAATTCTCATATTCCCTCCTACAGATCAACCCATTTCCCTATTTGTGACCGAATTGAATCTGGAACGGCCATTGACTTGGTTTAGGCCGGAGTCCTACAGATTGATCTCTCGAATCTAAGCACTCCCTTTGCAGTGTATTTGTGTGAGGTTCAACAGTTTGCTCGGTCGAGGAGTCTTGTCCGTACGCTCGATTCTTCACTTTCCTAAAAAACCAGTAAACCGTTTTTCCCCATCCATAGATTGGCGACCACAGTGGGAGATTAATCTCTCGGTTGAAATCTCACATTTTCACAAAATGGCTGGTCTTAGGTCTGGGTTGGTTACAAATGCAAACGATGCTAGCACTAGCAATAATAACAATGATGGCATTCCAGAAACCGTTCCTTCTTCCAACAATGGTGGTGACACTACTCCTCCTCGAACCAATGTCGAAAATCATCCTTTTTTCGGCCGGCATACTGAGGAAGTCAGAGAAAATCCGCCCACCATCGCCGATCTCATGAAAGTCCAGGAGGTTCTCGCCAAAAATCAAACTGATATGGCTGCTACTCAGAAGGAGCTATGCAATCATCTCAAGACTCTAACGGACAAAAATGTCGGAGAAAACTAAGGAAGGGTCAGAAAAAGGAAAATCCAAAGAAGTTGACCCTGAAGTTTCACCAATCCATGTGGTAGATGATGAAGCCGCAAAACTGCATAAAATCCACCAGAGAAGGAGTCTGCAGGTTTCATCACTCGAGAAGATTTGGAGCGTTTCATGGAGATTCGCGGAAAAGGCGATGCACTGTCTGTCCATCGTCATCAACCTTCATACCCAGCTGCTACGCAAAGGATCCCTCTCCCAAAAGGCTACACCTCTCCAACGTTCACGCTCTACAATGGAACGGGGAATGCTCGGGAACATGTTTCTCTATTCTTGGAAGCATTAGGAGAACATGAACACAACCATGTTTTCCGTTTGAAGGAGTTATCGAAATCTCTGACAGGCCGAGCATATACTTGGTACAACAACATCGCACCAGGGAGCATAGCTAATTGGGTAGAAATGATTAATGCTTTCTACATGAAATAATTCTTTGTTTCTGAGCAAGTTACTCTTTCCAAATTAGGAAGGATGGCTCAGAAGAATACTGAAAATCCGAACGACTATGTAAAGAAGTTCAGAATTCAAGCTTTGGATGTCATGATCCTAATGTTACTGTACAACAACTGGTGGACTTGTGCATCAACGGGATGATTACGGTCTATAGAGACTTGCTGGAAAACCTCAGGTTTCAAACCTTTTCAGAACTTCATGAAGCGGCCAAGCGATCGACAACTACTGCTCCAGCTTTGCTAGAAAGAACCAAAATCGTCAAAGTCGAGGAGCCGAACGCTCAAAACAACACCACCAGGAATTTAATCAACAAGTAGTACAATGTTGAAGCTTCCATGAATGTTGCTGAAGGGAGCAAGAGAAAAGCTGAAGCACACCAACATAAAAATGCTCCTTCATCTCACCCTCCAAAAGCGCAAGAAAAGATAACCAGGCTAGAAACATACAACCACCATTTCAGCATCAACATAACGACCAGGAGGCGCCTAACTTCCCTTTTACCATTGAAGAAGTAATCGAATTATTGGAAGTATGGATTCAAGACGGTGCGATCAAATTACCTCCTGTCAAAAGGGAGCCAACTGAGGAACAAATGGAAAATCCACGCTACTGCCGTTTCCATAGATATGTCAGTCATCCAACAAGTGATTGCAGAACTTTGAAACGCATATTCAAAGAAAAGTCTGATGCAGGGGAACTGGGGACTGAAAGAATGCACAGGAATCCTCTCCCAATCAGAACATTTAAACTCTCTGAGCAGCCGGTCAAAGAAGCAGTTCAATCCCTAATTGAGCATGTCTGTGAGTTACTGTACTTGTCAAAAGCTCAAAGAAATGATATGTTTGCTGCATTGAACCACATTGTGTCCGGGAAGCGATTAGAAATTCAGGAGATACTCCCTGAACCTCCAGCAAAAAATAAGGAGATGTGCGACTGGGGACTACTCACCACAGTTCACTTCAAAGGAAATGAATTTAAGCGGGCGTTGGTCGATGTTGGTACTGCTGTTAACATCATCCCCTTGAAAACCCTCAGAGGTGCTGGCATCACTCGGCAAGAAGCGACTCACGCCCCTGTCTCAGTCAGAGACCATGAAGGAATCTCCAGGGATGCTTACGGTTATATCATTCCCAAGGTGAAAATTGATTCAACATGGTCAGAAACTGAGTTTCACATAATTAGAGAAGATCCAGGATATTATATGATCCTTGGATGGACATGGATTCATGCTGAAAAGAAATAGAGTATGCTCCACCATTCAAGCATCTGGAGAAAGTCCAAGACCTGATAGGACTTACACGAAAACCTGAAGAAAGCGCACATGAATTCGTCAGAATATTCCGCACTCAGGAGAGTCGTATTCCCCCTCATGCGTCTATATTATCAACTTTCAAATATGCTGCCTTTGTCCGGGGACTCAATCTTACTCATGACCAAGCTATCATCAAATGCTATGAGTGGATAGTCTCGTGTAGCAGTATTACACTAAATGGTTGGAGTCTCTTCAAAATGATCACCCCATTGAAAGGTTTATCGCTGAAGACATGGCTCAGTTCAACAAGCTATACCCAACATACTCTCCCTTGTGTGAGTGTCCACATGTGTCGCAGAATTGGAAAGCTCCGTAAACATGGAATCCCACTGTACGAGGAATTCCGAACCAGCAGAAGATATTCAGAGCACGACCAACCAAACCTAACAAATTTCACGAAGGAGATTTAGTCCTCAAGGCAACTAAGCATAATCTCCATTCTACAAGAAGTTTTAACTGGGAAGGACCTTTTATGATTGTTAATTCAGTAGTTGGAGGATACTACAAATTGGCTGATATAAGGGGCAAAACAAGTGTGCCAGTAATTCACGAAAATTGGTTAAAGGCTTTTGACGCATGAAGTATTCAGCGTCCCAAGGAGTTTTGGGTTCAAGTCAGAAGTTCTCAAAGAACCTAACGTTTCCATTTTAGGATTTTCTTTCACATGTATTTTCAATTTCTCCGGGAGTTTGCAATTCTTGCTTTCAGTATTTGAATTCAGCAATTTGTCAAAGTTCTTTATTTTGAGAAAGTCTTTATCAATTCCAAAAATAAAATCCTCAATCACTCAATAACTCAAAACCAATCAAAATCCAAAACCAAAATGAAACCTCATATCTCTCATAAGTTCAAGGTTCAAGAGGTTAAAGAAAGGAAAACTAAAGGAAGCCGTAAAAGTGAGATTTTTGCTTCTCTGCATTCTCCAAGACATGCAAGGCCGCTTTCTCCAACTCTAGATTTTCAGTAAATTCAGCAATCTTAGCCATTTTCTTCACCACAACATCACTGGTGAAAGGTATGTTGTTCACTACTGCATCCTTGATGGTATCGATTTTTTGATGAAGCCACTTCAAGTTAAAACCAAGTTCTTCAGACCTCTCCAAGTTATACTCCCAATCAAAGAGTACATCTCGAGTGACAGTACTTATGGCCCTGGTACGAATATCATCTACGAAACGCAATATGCTTCCTAATTGCATCATCAATAAGTATCTGCGTTCAGGGTCTCTTGTAACGACAATATGACCATACATCTTCCACAACTTCTCATAATTATTGGCATACCCAGTGGGAACGCTGAATCCGCCAATAGATACGTGATATGGGAGTGAAGCACCAAACGGAGGATCACAAACAATCCCTGCATTGGGATATTCATGCAATATTATACGATTCTCAATCATTGGGGCAACTTCAACATTCGTAGGCACAGTCTCTTCTGTCGTTGGAGCGGTCTTTTCTATTATGGATATGTTTTCTTCTATCTCCAAAGTGGTGATAACTCTAGCATCATTCTATTCGAAAAATTTAGTAGCAACATTCATGTGACCTTGAGATGCAGATATGGTAACATCATCACTTCGATTCTCCATATTGCTCAAATCATCATCATTGGTTCCATTATTCTCAACTTCGGCATTCGACACCTAATACGAAGATTACATGAGATTAGAAGAATTCAAGCATGGAAACCAAAGAAAATCATAGAATCCATCATGTAAGTGAACTAACACTGTCTAAGTTCTTTATTATGCATCCAAGACATGAGCAAATAGCGTGGATGTCATAAAATACGTTTTTCAATAAACCCGTCTGAAGAGATTTTATACTGCCCTGTATAAGACGACGAACTGGGAGAAATTGGTAAGGAATATATGGTTTATTCATATACCATTCTCTTCGTATGTATATTTTCTACGACATATCAAAATTTCATAGCAATTGGATAAACGAGTAAGAAGTTGTGGCCAAAACATTGGACTACATGCCATCTGAAAAATTCCTGGAAGTTTACTGTTTCGCTGATTTCCACTCCTAAACGTGCTCAAAACTTAAATAGCGTTGTTGCAAAGGCTTGTAAATTTCCTGGGCTTAAGGATACATGTTTATACCGCAAAAACCTAACATCGTATGAAGATTTTATGGTGTTTTTGCTAAAACGCTGAGTTCTGAATTTTTCTGATGACGTATTTTGCTAAAAGTTTCATTCATTCATGTGGATTTGTATTCATTCAATCTCAAGTCAGAAACCTTATACTTCTATGAGGAGAATATAAAGTTACTTGAGGGGTTCCCAAGTCATTCAATGGATTAATATGGTCAGCATCAATATTGGGAGCACCATTACATCCGTTCGGTCCCGATTCTTGAAGATTCTCTTTCTCACCACCATTCGAAGACGAATGAGTAACATGTCCATGTTGGCTTTCCACAACAATCTCCTCCTGGATTTGTCAACGACAATTATCATTATGTCATTCAAGGAAATGCCATAATTACTTACACGAAAGGATACTCACATCAACCTCTCCATCGATGTTGGATTCCTGGATTGTTCGTACGGAGGAAAGATGAAGACCGTCAATAACCGATGGAGCAAAATTCTTAAACAAATTAAGAATATTCTTTGGGATCCTAATTACATGGACAAGAAAATCTCAACGATAAGGGAAGTGCTAACAACTCACCAAAGAATCGGCTGGGGATTACACATTATTCGGTATCATCCTATAATATGTCTTGCTTCTGCCTTCTCAGGCCTGGGGACTTTCTTGAAGATCTAAGAAGTTTACATGGATTCGAGGTCTCACAGCACGGGCATCCTATCACAAAGTCAATGAATAATTAAAGTGCGATCATCATACCTTTGTAAAAATCATGAGGGAAGCACTTACATGTGCACATTCTGGAGACGTTTTCCTTTTGTCACCACGGGAAAGATATTTCAACCTTGGTTGATCAGAAATCATGTCAGGGGAAGGAAATTCTCGTACCGGAGACTGGGCATCCATCGCAAACTTATATAAGCGCTCAAGATGTTGACGTCAGAAGTCTATGTAACCCAGAGTAACATAAGTAGATCGGTCAAAGCATGGAAATAAATAACCGTTTCCCTCCACACGTGTGCAATCTAAGTGAGCCTTCAGATGCTCAACTGACGGCTTTTTCATTCGATGACCTGGAATACACCGGTCGACTCCCAGTTGTCGAGCTGCCCTATCGATGTTATATTCTTCTACCTGGAATTCCCCATGCACTACTGATACTAAGTAACCAGGAGTGCAACTCAATATAAAAGATCTCTCTACGTCATTCAGGTCAACACCAGTCCTCAACATGACATTTTCTTCAGCAGTATTAAAAGTGATCAATTGTGAGAAAAGAGGAGGGACCGACACCCAGGGGCGAAAGTTGAACTCGGATTCGATGTCTAAAATGTTAGTGAGGCATATCTTGTATTGTGGCTGCTTTGTGGACCAACGCATAATCCTAACATTATTCTTCTCGAGGAAAGCATGACGAGTATCAACATAAGGTCCTTGCAAGACGCTACGAGGAATTGGAGCATAACTCTCAAGATGCTCCCACATCAGGGCTTGAAGGAACATAGTATTAGCATATGTTTCGTCTTTCATGAAGGCCTTGGAGACGCTGGAGTCTATAACTAAGGAGTCTAAATTGGCAAACAGTGAACCCAAAAATAGACTACCAATGAGAAGCTTCTTACCTTTAGCCATCTTTATGGAGAAAAGAATCACAAATGGCTTCAACAAATGTCCACTATCTTCAAGAACGTCTCTGGAGAGCCACAAGCATAAGAAAGCAGCAATGGACAAGGTACCATCAACAGGCTCTTCAGGAACTCCATATCTCAGCCACTAGTATCTCAGCCATTGAGCATAGAAAATTTTGGGAGACTCGTTGAATTTGTGCATTTTAGCTTCCAATACGCCAGATATCACTTTCTCTTCTGCTGAGAGCTCTTCAGGGAAATTTCCAGTGACTGGAAGATGTAACAAAGAAACTACATCTTCTAAAGTAACGGTGAATTCTCCCGATCTGCATATGAAAGTATGAGTATGAATGAACCAATGATCAAGTAAAGCCACTATACCTGGTATATCATGATTAATGATTAAATCCCCAGCAGCTTGAATAGCCCGTGTCACCTGTGCACGATCCAACAAGGTCCTTACACGGCTATGACCCATCATGTGTCTTGCCCATCCAGAGAAATGTGTCAGAGGCTTCCTAGAAAGTTTGAATTCCACATGTGAAGCCAAATAATTTTTCCCTTGCAAACAGAACCGAGTTATTGCTGGAGGATATACCAACTTTTTCTGAGTAGTGCTCCTGGGATTTATAAGCAGCCGAAACTAAGAAACTAAGGGACGATTTTCCGGCCTATACAGATACATAAAGAATTTGTCCTCAGCATTTGGAATTTTCTTAGTTTAGGGAGTTTCCTCTTTCTCCCGAGAAGTCTCAGAATCATCATTTCTAGAAGAATCATCATTCTTGGAAGACGTGTATGTAGAAACATCCTCTCTGGCAGTTTCCTCTCTAGAAACATCATCTTCAAAAGCGCTACCACGAGACTGAGTCATCTTTGCAAAGTTGTTGTGACATCCATACATGATTTTCGTCAACACAATAGAATTAAAGCAGCTGAATAATTATGATGCTCACATCAACGTCTACAAAATGGTAATCCTCAACTCTTACCTATTTACGGTTTCACGAACTTAGTGATAACAGCGTAAAACTATGAAAACTTGTTTACTATTTCAAACCTGCGAAAGTGAGCAAAAAACTTATCATTCAAGAGTCAACACTGACTTTTCACGAAACTATGAACAATTCACATAAACTCTTCATGTGAACGTTCCATGATTTTATGCCGCAAACACACATCATAAAATCATAAAATACAATTGTTTATCTCTAAAAATTACCCAAAAAATTGCTATTTGATCTTTTATCAAAAAAAAAAAAAACTCACGTGTGAATTTTTTTTTTTTTTTAACGTGAGTTAATAAAAAAAATTATTTTGCTCAATCGAGCATTCGTCTATGAAACGAAGGTCTTTTTTATTTTTGCAAGGGTCCACATATTCCAAATAAAATTTTGAAAGTTCACAAATAAATTTTATCATGAACTACAGGTCTTTTCAAAATTCCTTTAACTCTAAGGATCGTTATTTATTACTTCTACTACGAACGAACCTACGTTTAAAAAGTATTTGTGAAAGTTCATGCTTTGTAAACAAATTTGTATTTTCATGAAACCTCATAAACAAAATTTTCTCTACTGCAACTAGACCACGCCTATTCAATAATTCATGTATCTCTTTCACATTAGGGATTTTTGCTCGTTTCTTAAACTAACGAACGAACGGGCATATATATGTTTTTTTAAAAAAATTCTTCATAAAACCTACGCATGCATACAACTATGGGATTTTTGTTTTATGAACGACTCATGAAAGTACAAAACACACAGCGAATAAAAAAAAATCGGACTTACCTGGTCGGCGCCGGCCGGAACTTGGTCGGACGGTTATCGGTGATGGTCGGTGGCAACTGAAGTCCGGCGAGAATTTTTTTCTCCTGCTGCTACTCACGTGAAGATGATGAAGAGAGGGAGGTACTTGGTCGGTCAAGAATAAAATTTTCTTAGGGTTACTTACCTTTTATATCAATTTTATTTCTAAAACTTAATAAATTTCCTTTTTTGGACTCGGTCCCATAAATCCTAAACCGACCAGAACTGAGCCTCCGGGCGTCCAAATCAGCAGTGCCTCATCTCTCCATTTCATGGGATGACACTCTATCATACTATCAGGGTTCTCACCCGAACATTTGCTCGTACATGACACCATTGCAGCAAATCTGAGGATTTTGAAAATACCTTTGTGCAACTGAGTTCAACCACTGATCTCGACGACTGAAAATCACCATTTAATGCTTACTACGAAACATGATTGTCCCTCACTAAGCAAGGGACTTAATGTAGATGGTGGATTTTCAACAAAGGTCAAAATTGTAAAATCATGATACTGCATGTTTCTGACGCGGCTTTCAAGTATGTGACGATTCATATTTTACGAGCCATGATGAATATGTTTCTCGAAAGGCCTCCACTAGCTGAGCGTTCGATGCCTCGCGTTTCATCATGACCTCTATGTAGAATAACGTAATTGGGAGGTTCTCCGTAAGATTGAGAGCAACAACGCCTTTAGTACGTCGGTGACATTCATTGTTCCCTAACTATGTAGAGAGACCGTGTATAGATCCAGTCAGTTCTCCGTAAGATTGAGAGCAATAACGCCTTCACGATTTCGGCAACACTCGCTGTTTCCTGACTATGCACCTTTCAGAATAGGTATAATGTTTTAACTGGCTAATATCCCTTCTGTGATAGATTAATTCTACCGTGACATTCACCACTGAATTCCTAGAAGATAATCTATTTTATCTCATTACTCCGATTTCATGATCTAATCCACAGATGATCTCATGGAATGGTAATAGATAATCTCATTACTCCGATTTCATGATCGAATCCGTGGCTGATCTCATAAAATGGTAATAACTACTTTCATTACTCCGATTCTATGGTCGAATCCACGATCCCATGGAATGGTAATACTCGTTTTATTATTCCGAATTCATGGTCGAATCCACGGATGATCTAATGGATTGATAATAAAAACTACTCACTTTTATTACTCAGTTTCATGAATCATTCTCAACTGAATTTCATAAATTAGTAATAAATACTCAACAATCGGGCATCTGGACCATCACTAAGTAAGCCCCATAAAATGGTGCAAGTGTACTCGAGAATAATGCACGACCGAGCACCCGAATGCACGAATGAGCATTCGAAAATATGGACAAACGAGGAATCCTGCACAAAACAGGAGAGGTAAAATAATAACATTAAAATAATAAAGAGGCGCTCATGGGACGGGCCCACCCGCTGGCCGGTCGTGCCCTAGCCGTGGCCGGTCCCATGCCTCCTCCATTATTTTTCCTTATTTTGTTATTTTCATGAACTCATAAAAACTCCTTCATTCTAGAAACTTTCATTGTTTGAGCAAAACTCACGGTTTCTCCATATTTCCACGATTTCATGAGAAATAATAATATAAAATAGGGAAAGGTGTTGCGGGACCGGGCAACCTAGCCGGCCGACCATGCCCTGGCCGTGGCCGGTCCCACACCTTGCAATCCCTTGTCTTTTGATAATTATTATTTCCCTAATCTCATGAAACTCCTCCGTTTCAACAAAACTCATGGTTTCTCCATAGTTTCACGCTTTCATGAAAAATAATAATATAAAGCCGGGAAAGGTGTCGTGGGACCGGGCTACCTGCCCGGCCGGCCATGCCCTAGTCGTGGCCGGTCCCATACCTTACAATCCCTAGTCTTTCATAATTATTATTTTCCTCATCTCATGAAACTCCTCAGTTTGAGCAAAAATCATGGTTTTTTCATATTTTATCAAATATTGCTCAAATCATGAAAAGCCAAAAGCCGACATGGTTACACGGCCGGCTAGCTTCTCACGGCAATTTTAAATGTTAAAATATCCTTATTTTAATATTTACAAAATATTGATCAAATGAGCACACATGCTCATTCGAGCAAAAATCAAAAATTTCAGTCAAAGATCAAACTCTTCTGAAAATTCAACATATTGCTCAAACACATACCAAAAAATACTGAAACTCTCATGACTGAGACACGTACATTATGGTGACACGGGCATGCTTCCTTGACCGACCAGGGTCGTCCCTAAGGCTTGCACAAAGCCGGTCCCACACATCTTAACAATTTTGACCTAATTTGCTCAATAGCTCATATTGGGCCCAAACTCTTTTCAATCAACTTGGAGTTTGCTCAAACGACTATCAGCTGGTCCCACGACCACCAAGGGACGGTCTCATTCCCTCTTGGTCGGTCCCTCACTTTTTCATAAATTAGGTTTTATCACCTAATGCTCAATCGAGCACTATTTCAATAAATGATGAAACCGGCATTTAATCATCATTCTTTCATCAACCAGTCAACTAAGGACTCGAGCACTCGAGCACCACATGGTCGTCCATTATTCCTTGTTGTTGGTCCCTCTATCACTCATGACCTATTTTCATCGATTCATCAATCGATGAACAATTGATCAAAAATTAGGGTTTCGAATAAACGCTCCACAAATCATCATTTTGAGAAAAATTCAAACACTAATGAATTTATGTTGATTCAGCAATCAACATCTGATTTAATCATATAATATTAGGTAGTCTATCAATATTTTAACTAATATTTTATTGGGTCACGTCACTAATAAGTAATTCGTCGAGTTGAGAAATACTTGCTCAGTTGCTCGAATATTGATCCAACTATCAATATTCAGTAACTTATTAGTAATTCTTCGAATTGAGCAATACTTGCTCGAATATTGATCCAACTATCAATATTCAGTAATTTATCAGTAATTCGTCGAACTGAGCAATACTTGCTTAGTTGCTCGAATATTGATCCAACTATCAACATTTTATCGATGCTCAGTTACTCGGATTTACAATAATTTCTCAGACGAGCAATATCTAATAACATCTAACATGTTCAATCCATGAATCATTGAGCATTCGATCACTCATGCTCGATTCAACAAAACTTAGACTTACTGTCTAATAGTCTACTACTGACTAATCAAAAACACGTCTTCCCTGCAGACTCCACAAATTGTGAAACATCAATCACGTCACATGGGGGATATCAATTAGGGTTTTGGTCTGGCGGCCTACGACACGTGGATTCATCCAAGATGAGACATGTGAGTAAGTCGTGCAAACAGTTGAAGGAGTTAGCAAAGAAGTGGGTGGACGGTTAGCCAAGTCTCCGCACGACCTGGAACTGGTTTCACCACGATTTCCAAGTTCCCCACTCTTTCACTCAATAAACCGTCACACTTACAGGGATCAAGGTGTTGACTATTCTGAAAACATAAATAGGTCTCTAAATCCATGATTTAGGACATCAACATTGGTCTGCACAGAATTTCTCGAGCAATTACTCTCAAGAATTCATCAATCTACTAGAACTTATTCGAACTCATCAGTTCACAGAAAACTTGCAGAATCCTTCAACACATCCACAATCCTTGATTATCATTGACCCCACATAATTCTCAGCTTCCCTCCTACAGATCAACCCATTTTCCTCTTTGTGACCGAATTGACTCTGGAACGGCCATTGACTTGGTTTAGGCCGGAGTCCTACAGATTGATCTCTCGAATCTAAGCACTCCCTTTGCAGTGTATCTGTGTGAGTTTCAGCAGTTTGCTCAGTCGAGGAGTCTTGTATGTACGCTCGATTCTTCACTTTCCTAAAAAACCAGCAAACTGTTTTTCCCCATCCACAATTGTATCCAAAATTTTGGAAACTCATGCAACCCTTCCATAAAAAATTGAAATCTAGAAACACCGAATCTGACGTTGTCAGCGATGTGGTTGTTGACGCGCAGCTTCGTGCAGTCCTTGGATAGGCGGTGCTGAGTTCTTAGTAGGTGATGTGGCACACATGATGCGGTTGGTCTGTGTGGCTTGCTGAGGCGCGACTTTCCTCTTTGATTCTTCACTGACAACAACGCTTATGAATAACTGAACCACATACTGCTTGTTGGTTAGGCACCTTCCATACAGGGAGATGATGATGTCCTTACACTACATCTTTGAAGAGTAGTGACCTTGTCACGGTTGCTTGGTTGACCGTATTCTGAGTTGAAGAGGTCCTTGACATTGAAAGGATTCCATGTTGAGCCTCAATCTCCAAGTGTGGTTTACGTGGTTCTATCTTGTATGGTCGGTGGGTTTACCATAATAAAGATATCACCATCTTGCCTCCGCACTGATGAATCTATTACTTCCTCCATGGGAAAATAAAATATGCAGAAGTTCGGATTACCTTTGTCCGTAGTTGTTGTTTCTATGGTGAAGCTTCGGCTGGTATCAATAAACGAGCAACAACAATTCTTAGTAGAAGCTGCGATCAGAAGAGACTGCATTTTCATAGAAACAAAACAGATTGGCTGGAGCCTGGCTGTCTGCAGTCACGATCCTTGACAGGAAGGAGTGATGGCTGCGGACACGGCAGGGAGAGGCGTGGTGATGGTGGTCATGGGCTTTGGTAACCACGACCATGAATCTTGGATGAGCGGAGAGGCATAAGTTGTGGTAGCTACATCCAAGAGATTTAGGCAAGCATAGGCGGTGATGTTAGCCACGACCACGAACATTAAAAGGCTTTGATCGGCCATTATGGACCAAAGGATGAGTTTCTTCTTTTCATATAACTCAAATACGTGAGTTTATTTCTCCTTTTATTATTTCCGCTTTTTTATTTTCGGTGAAGCATCTCCTCCTTGATTACCTGCATGCGGAAGCTCGCCTATTTTTGCTTGCCTGATACAACAGGGTTGAGGGATGCAAATATGTCTTGACGCTGTGCCTTGGAGAAATACATAATATCACATAAATGCTTCATCATGGACTGTACGGTTTTGTGGATGGAGTCCCCAGAAGCCATGCAGCTCCTGACGGGAAGAGGATCTTTGTGGACTCCCTCAGTGCTTAGTTGAAGTTCTCATGCATCCACCTTTTCTTTGAAAATGTGCTTCAGTTTGTTGCAATCGCCGGTGGGGTGATTGACGAACCTATGGTAACAACAATATTTAGGATTTGCCATTTCTTCTTCAGTTCGAGGACGTCTGATAGGAGGTATCTTTATGACGCCATCTTGAATCCACGCTTCAAGGAGTTCGATTACCTATTCAATTGGAAACGGGAATATTAGAGTAGCCTCTCCAGTTTCTTGTTGATGTGCAGGCGTCTTAGTCACAACTTTTCGGGTTTGAGTTGTCTGCTGCGCTGGTGCCGCACGTTTAGGTTGTTGATAGTCGTTACCCAGATGCATTCTCTTTCCACCCTCACTAGCGATTGGCTGGATCTTTTATTGGAAGGATGCCTGCTTTCCTGAACATCTTTACGATCTTCTTCATTCTGGGACGGTTCGGATCGACTGGGTAAAGCAGCAGCGGATCTCTTAGCAGCTTCTAATGCAATATGGGAATTAATATTTTCCAAGAAGGACGCATATAATGAAATTTTCATTGCAAGGACTCTGATGAGAACGTGATAAATCCCATGAGTCTTTTTTATAATCTTGAGGTAACATCTCTTGATCTTCATGAGCAGACAAGTTAGGTTGGTGGCTACCTTTCTATTCAACGTGACCATAGGCTTCATCTTCCTCACCAGGAATAGGAATATGAATCTTGGAAGAGGGACTACTACCATCAGTATTGATCCAAAATGAATTGTTGATAGCATTTCCTCTAGAATAAATACGTGTTGGTTCCTTTGATAGTTGATCCGTGAGGACTTTCAAAAGCGTAAATACTTCATCATGCGTCTTGACAATAGTAGCTTGATTCCTGATAATATCATTCAGGATTTTCATGAAATCGTGAATAGTTGTTAAATATTGAGACTCCATAGCCTCGACAAGGGTTTTGAATGAAATAACAGATTCAGAAATAACATGTGAAGTATTGTCAATGTTAGGAGAAGAAAAATTGGGATTGAGGGTTTCTGAACCATTCCTAAAATCATTTATTTTGATAAATTTAAGAAATTGAAAATGGAATTGGGAAAATGATTGTTGCAACCGAGAGATTAATCTCCCACTCTGGTCGTCGGTTGTTTTGGGGTAAAAAGTGATTCTGCTGGAAATGGTAAATTTGGGTGTACCGCCGAGAAACGAATCTAAAACCTAAACAAATGCACTGCACTGAGTACTTTAGATTCGAGAGATCAATCTGTACAATCCTGGCCTAAACCAACAAACGGTCGTTCCAGTCTTGCTTCGGTCACAAAATGAAGGAGAAGGGTTGATCTTAGGGAGGGAAGCGAAGAAGGTGTTGAGATCAGAATGATTAACTCTGAAGGTGTGGTTGTTCTATGACTTGTATCAGAATGTGAAACTTTCTTTAGGAATGTAAGCTCATAAGTTCTTGGTGTTTTCTGAATACTTGCGTTGATAACCGTTGTTGTTGGTTGAAATAGGTTGAAAACCTATTTATATAGGTCATAGTTGAACGCACCCTGATCTCATAGGAAGTGGAAGTAGTTGAGTGGTGGGAAGTGGGGATCGTGTAAAAATGTTGGAAACCACGTCTTACCATGAGGGAAGATAGGCCGGTTTACACACACTACTTCTGCGCGCCACTAACTGTCTGCCTTTCCTGACACTTTCTTATAATGGGCGTGTTGCACGCCGCACGCTGTAAACCGCCAGACCAATACCCTGATGAACATCCCCCAGTTTGTGACATGATGTCTCGAGTATTTTCGTGGAAAATATGTAGCAAGTTGCTGAGTGGGTCTTCCTTGCAAAACCTGTCTATTTGACCAATTACGCGCAAGCTAGACGACGGTTGGTCATATGTTAAGATTCAAGTCATGAGAGTTGCCGCAAGAAATAGCATGTAATGCTTTTTAAGTAAAATAATTAAATTATTTGTGAAATCGATATTTATAAAACATCGTTTGTAATCGATGCGTATAAAGCATCGCTTTTAAGCAAGCATTTCAAATAATCGATGATCATAAAACATCGTTGTATAAAGCTCGTTTAAATTAGTCGCGGAGCTTAATGTCTCAAAAGGTGCATGACCGATCCATATACAGGAAGCTTCCAAGAGCTATTTATGCACGCCAAAGGTGAGCTGGTCGGTCCTTATAACATTTTGACATCCTGTTGGTCGGCCCAAGTTAAATCTAGACCGGTTAAATTGGCTAGCCAAATTGGATAGATGAGATGATTTGCGGCAGTTATTGGTTGCCGCTAATTTATTTAAGACTCCTATAAGAAGCGCGGAAATCCATCTTTTGGCAGTCGTCGAGAGCCGTATGGGTAGGATGTGGATTGGCCGGTCGACCCTCATGGAAGAGAGGAGGCCGGTGATCATGACAACATCTTATTGGTCGCCCGAAATTAGATCTGGGCCGATCAATTTGGCCAGCGAAGTTTGGTGGCTAGGATTGGTTTGCGGCAGTTATACACTGCCGCTGGTCGAACCTGAGGCTTTTAAAGCCGTGTAGACGACCCTCTGTGGGTGAGGTCAAGCTTGGAGCGATGCAATTGGTCGGAACTATAGTTGAGCCGCCAGTGAACATATTCGTACCTTGCCAGTAGATTAACATCAAATCTAGGTCGGTCGATTCGGCTAGCGAAGTTGGACGGCCGAGATCTTTTTGCGACAATATTGTGCTGCCGTGAACATAAATTAGGGTTTTTTGGCCGTGTGGCCAACCTATTTTGGGCCAACAATTTCAAATGTTAGCTACGGGCTGGGAGCAGTTTAATTGGCCAGAGCTATAGTTGGGCCACTGGTGAGCACATCCGTACCTTGCCCGTTGATTAGGATTAAATCTAGGCGGTCAATTCGGCTGGTGAAGTCGGACGGTCAAGATTGATTTAAGACCACCATATGTTGTCTTAATTCCATTGAACCCTTTACATCCGCGCAACTGGCCTAATTTTGGCTTGCGGTTGGGGTTGTTGCCGGCGTGCTATAAGAATTCTGATTGGTTGTAATAAAATTGGGAACGCCAGTGAGTATCATGGAGCTTGTTTGGATGTGTTGGGAGGAGGCCATGCTCGTTGAATTGGCTGGCCAAAACGTATGCTCGTGATCGTTTTGAGACTGGCATGGGCAGCCTATGTTCAATTCCTTAAAGAATTAGGCGTGCGACCAGCCAACTTCCACTTTTAATCAAAAGTGTGTGCTGCACATTTAAAGCATTTTGATTGGTTGATGAGAAAGAGGGGCCAGAAGGAAATAATATGGGGCGTGGCCGGTCGGCCACAGGTAGCGCCTGCTAGGGAAAATTGTCCGGCCAAGTGATGTGGCCGCGCCTCCTTTTGCTGCTATTTTATTTGCCGCAGTTTCTCTTTGTTTCTTGCTTTATACTTTTGGTACGATTTTGCTCCTACTAGTCCATGGCGGATCAATTTCCTAGCTTGTCTAGGTTTCGTCTCGACCAATAAGGTTCGAGATATTGCGCAAACCGCAAAAAACCTAATTTTTGCAAATTGATTAGGTTCGAAAATTGAATTTTGCGCGCTGATACAGAATTAATCAATTTCTGGTGAATTTTGCGCGGTGGCACAAAATCACTAATTTTTATCTCAAAGAGCAGCGCAACTTGCGTGCTTCTGATAGAGTACCTTCATGCGTATCTTAATCCTGACACTTCGGGAAATTCATGTTACTCTGCTGTGAGCGAATATTAATTGTCATGTCATGTCAGTATTAAGAGTTCAACTGGGTAACATAGCATGGGAAAATACTCAGTAGGCCATGCATTAGTGGACAATGCATCTATGAGCTTCAAATACTCATTAGGCTTTATACTATTGAATAATTCATCTAGGAGCTTGAGTTTTAATACAATATGAAGAGAGGCATAGGCACTCATCATATTTCGATATATTCTTCAAATTCCTTGAGTTTGAAAAGGAATTTGAGTTTTAATACAGACATATCAAGGTCTACTACTTATGATGCCGGATCAGGTAGACAGACTTTTACAGTTTTCGCCCTAAGATAAAAACCACCATCAACACCTTGATATCATCTCAAAGAGGACGGAAAGACGAAGCTAATGGGCAAAAGAATAGAGTCATTCCGAAGTCGTATGAATATTTTATGGGTGTTTGAAGCTAAGAAAAGTTGCAAAATTGTGACGCACATAATTTATAAAGGAACCTTACTGAATTACTCAAGGCAGCCAAGTAAAGGAAATGAATCATCAGTCTTCCATGACTGAAAGTTGAGCTGAAATGTTATAGGCGCCTTATTGTTACTCCGGGAACTACCTCTTAGTTAACATGCATGACGACCAGTTCAGGGAAGATTCACCTCGTTCTTCAGTGCAGTGGATGACATTGTTATCTAAGAGAACCTGATGATGCTGCGAGCTTAATGACAGTGAGATCAAGATGGTGATTTTGTCCACGGTTGATGCTGCTGATTATTGATGAATTCAGGGAAAGGAATTTCTTTCGCTACTGCCATTAATATCATGTGATGGAGAGAATCAGGACAATCTCGATCTAGTAATGGAAGAAATGGACAGTGACGATGAAGACCATCGATTGAGCTCGGGTATGGTTGCTGACAGATAGAGATCAATAAGAGTTGCTGCTTGTAATGGTGACGATGGACAGAGTTGTTGGGTGCAATAATCAAAAACAAGGAAAAATCAAATAAGCAAAATTTATTGATACTTAGATCCTTTATAATGGAAGTGATCGATTTGAAAAAACAGACGAGCTCCCCAAATCTCTGCAACAGCAACAAGGCAAAACTTTGGAAAAACGGAGTGAGTCACGTGTTCAACACGCTGTCCTTAGAACATTAGCGCTCGGATACACTCAAGAGTGACGTTATAGCCCTCACAGGACGGATATCTCTAAGATAAAACACCCTACTACTAGCATATGTAGTAGATGCTCAACTTGAGCTTGGCAACTCCGAAAAAACCCTTAAGGAAAATCGCGAACACTAAAGAAATACATATAAAATATTTTCACTTGGGGGTCTCTCTAAACTATATAGAAACCCCTTTCCTATAGATTTTAAAAAAATAAAGAATTTGTTTATATAATGGAATGGAATATTACAACTTAAGAAGAGGAACTTGCCGATGTGGGACTAATAAGATTTTTATTCACAAAGAAAAAAAATATTAATTTTATTTAGTTAAAAACCTTAAAAATAATAATTAATAAATATTGTTTCCAACTATACCCCACATGAATGAAAACCTCGAGAAAACATGAAACACGGATAGATCTTGGTAAATCAACATCCCAATCTCATGACCCGAACGGACTGAACAGACAGACAGATCGTGCATGTTGAAGTCATACTAGGAATTCTAACATCCCCTCCCTCACACAATAGTGTGTTGACCCCAGGGTCATATATGGACTGCAAAAATCATATAGTATAGAGATCTTTCATCTTTAGTTTCTCATAGGTGAGACTAAAGGTTTCTTTCACCGAAGTGAAAATGCATGAACTAGTGAACCCTTAGTGACCCTTAGGTTCTAAGTTCCAGTAATACCAAAACCACCAACCTTGCTTTGTATCTTTGAACCGATCCATCCACATTGTACTTCACCTTGTATATCCATTTCACACCAATAACTTCTTTGTCACTTGGCCTTGCTACTTTCTCCCATGTATCGTTCTCGTCAACGACAAAAACTTCTTCTTCCATAGTTTTATCCAAAGATGCTTCTTCAAAGTTTTCCGGTTCAACCGTACAAATTTTACATCTTTCATACACTTCACTCAACCTTCTCATCTTATTTGGTGACGACGGTGGTGATGTTGATGCACTAGTACTTGGAGACATACTTGGAGATGCTCCTTGTCTTGTATTTGGTGGTGTTTGAGGTAGTTCTTCCTCATTTTCTTCACCTTCTTCAACTTCATTTATTGCTGATTTTTCTTGCTCTTCATCAACAATAATGGTTCTTTTCTCAATTTTACTTTCTTCCCAATTCCATGAAGCTCATTCATCAAACAAGACATCACGGCTTGTGATCATTGTGTTGTTCTTCAATCTAAACAACCTATAACATTTTGATTGGAGGCTATAACCGAGAAATACACATTTATCACTTGATTCATCAATCTATGTTCTCTTCACTTTAGGAATTTGAGAATAACATACACTACCAAAGACTTTAAGATGCCTTACCCATGGTTTTATTCCACCCCATGATTCAATTGGAGTTTTGTCTCATACGACTTTTGTTGGACACCTATTCATCAAGTAGACGGCGGTGTTAACGGATTCGACCCAAAACACTTTAGGCATACCCTTTTCATGAAGCATGGACTTCGCCATCTCCATCACGGTTTGGTTCTTTCTCTCGGAAACACCATTTTTTTGAGAAGTATAACCCACGGTTAGTTGCCTTTCCAAGCCTTCATATTCACAAAATTTATGAAACTCTTTGTTGTTGTACTCTTCTCCTCTATAACTTCTCAAAACTTTGATGTAGTGACCACTTTGCTTTCCAACAAGGCTCTTGAACTTCTTGAAGATGCTAAAAACTTCGGATTTTTGTCTCATGAAGTACACCCAAGTCATACGACTAAAATCACCAATGAACAAGATAAAGTATCTATTACCTCCATGAGTTGGTGTCTTCATTGGTCCACACACATCGGTATGTACCAAACCAATAAGTTCTTTTTCTCTCCATGCTACGCCTTTTGGGAATGGTTTGCGATTTTGTTTACCAAGTGCACAACCTTCACATACTCCATCCTTGTGGTTGATATGTTGTGGAAGTCCTTGCACCATGTTCTTGTTCGAAAGCACCATGATACTATTAAAATTTATATGCCCAAGTATTTTATGCCATAACCATGTTTCATCAATGGTTTCCATTCTCAACGCAACATATGTTTGCTTTTCAAACACAACTGGATAGCTTTTATTCTTGTCCATCTTGATACTCTTCATGACTTGTCTCATGTTCTTGTGCTTCTTGTCATAAATGGTACAATATCCATCTTCAAAATGGACCGCGTGCCCAAGCTTCACAAGTTGCCAACACTAAGCAAATTTTGTGCCAAGTCTGGAACATATAACACATCTCTAATGTATTTTTCTCCATTGATAGTTTGCACGCAAATTGTACCTCTTCCGTTAGCTTGAACCATGTTTCCATTACCCATATTCATTAGAGAATTTACGTATGTATCCACATCCACAAACAAGCTTTTCTTACCGGACATATGAGTTGTACAACCACTATCCAAAAACCACACTTCACTTTTGGAAGTCTCCATAGCACTTTGACAAGCATAAAACAAGTTTTGTTTTTCGTCTTTCTCTTAGGCTCTACCGGCTTGTTCTTCACCTTTACCTACAATCCTTCTTCAAATTCCATACTTCTTCCAATGATGACATTAGGGTTTTCCTTTGTTCCAACAATTTTTCTCCAAATGACCATTCTTGTTGCGAAAATTGCATCTTGGAGCTTGTGAAGAATCACTCTTTCTGTAGTTGTTGGAATTAGTTCCTCCTTTCTTCCATTTTTCATTTCCTTTGAAGTTAGATGAAGCATCAGCCTTGTACTCATTTTTCTTCATTGATTTCAAGTTCATTTTTCATTAAAATGCACTTTCAATCGACTTCTCGGTGTCTCGAGACACCTTTTCTTCATAGACTTTCAATTGAGACCATAAATCTTGCGACTCCAATGTAGAAAGATCTTTTGTTGCTTCCAAAGCTGCCACAATGGGTTCAAATTTTTCCGGTAAGCAATTTAAAATCTTCGGACAAATTATTTTTTTCTTCTAGCTTTTCACCACACATCAATATTTGATTAACAATTTCAACAACTCTAGAATAAAACTCATTCAATGTTTCATTATCTTTCATATGTAGATTTTCATAATCTCTATTATATGATTGACTTTCAACTCCCTTACCTTTTTGTTTCCTCCATACTCCTTTTGAAGAATATCCCAAGATTCTCTAGCTTTAGGAAAATGAATTACTCTTGGTAGAATAGTGTCTCCAACTCCTTGTTGAATGTACATGGATGCTTTAACATTCTTATTCCTACTCTCCTTAAGTAAATCCTTTTGGGGTTGTTCTAGAGTTGATTTATCTTCAATTTCATCATACCCATTTTGAACAATCTCCCATACATATTGAGACATGAATAAGGTCTTCATCTTGATGGACCAAAAATCATAATTTTCTCCATGAAAAAATGGAATTGAAGGTTGTTGAATGTATAGATTTGAGTTGCTACTACTTGCCATTGATTTGATTTAAGTTTGATTGAAAAATTGGGTTTTTTCTTTTCTATATCTAGATTTTTATAATGTTGCTGATTTATTGGTTGATTGGGTATTGATTGAATTTTTTTCTACTGTACCAAGATCAGATTCGATTGATCTTGGCTCTGATACCAACTGTTGTTTGTTTTGGGTGATTAAAAGAGATGTTTATGATGATTTTGTTAATGGAAAAGTGGGAACTCTCTTAGGTTCTTCTCACTCTCTATTTTCATTAACTTAGAAGATGATAATTTTTTCTATTTCTTTACTTGGTCAATATAAGACCCAAGCAAAGAGTTACATGTGGACTTCTCTTTTCCATACAACTTCTTTTATAAAACAGATGCATATTGTCATGACTAAAACAGATGCATTGTCATGATATTAAAGGAACATTACATTAACTCTCAACAAAGTATGTGTCGGATAAGAAACTCAGGGAATTGAGTTTGGTCATGCAAGGAAGTTCTACGGTAGAATTTCCAACCGTAGCAAAACACAGAAGAACTTACAGTGGTTAACCCAACCGTATAAAATCACAGTCCAACTTACAGTGGGGTTTACCCATCCGCGTTTAACCTCAGGTGAACTTAAGGATCAGTTTTACAACCGTAGGAAGAAAATAATTAGATGGGATTGAGGATCGGATGTCAGTTCTATAGAACTGATAACCTAAATACTATATAGGCTGGACCTGTTCATCATTTGACGTGAGACCATGCGGATGTTTACTCACGATCACATGAGACAAGCTTTGGGCGTGAGCTGTTTTGGAAGTTTGGCGAGTTTGGAGCTACTTTGACCGGGAGTTTGGAAGCTACTTTAACCGGGATTTGGAGCACGGGCACCTCTGCTCTTGGATATATATATATATATATATAAGAGACACTTATTGACATAAATTTAAAAACACACATCTCTTACTACACTATTGTTCTTCATTAAAATTCTAGGGTTTTACCTATTTAGGAGGAAACCGAGTATTGCTTAAGGATGAATTCATTGTTCTAGCGTGAAGCTTTATTATTATACAAGTTTGTTCAAATTTTTAATCATCTTTTTTTTTTCTTTACCATATTTAATGTATATGAGTGATTATTGGATTGATTTGGAGTGCATGCTAGATTGATATACTAATTTTTCTATTGCTAGTATTGAGTTAAGAGATAAATAATCGTCGAATAATTCATACACAAGTAGAAATCATGAGACCTTGCAGAGGGATTCTGTGGAGAAATTGTGAGTGAAGATAACACCATCAAGTGGACCTTAAGCTAAGAACTCTCCCCCAGTTTGTTGTCATCCTCTCGCAAGAACAAAAGAACAACAACAAAAGAAACCTTTACCATAGAAAGGTTGAATCGGTTTTAACTAATGCGTGCCAATAGAAAAAGTTGAAAACCCGAAACACATATGTTATGCTAAACACAACTCATGTAAACATAAATTGATTTAACATATTGTGACTTTTCACATATGAGTTTCAATAGGAACACCTTATGATACTTTGATAAAACCTACCAACATGGGCTAGAACTTAATTCCACTATATTAAAAATGCACACAAATAATAAGGGTTATATCATATGAGATCGAATATTAAGGTTGATGAAAACCAAAATTAGACATATCATAAACCGAAAACACATAGAAAAAATATAGACATTTATTCATAGGCTATGTTATCGGTAACTATCACATGAAACAAAAAATTATAAGATAATAATTTTATTCATAAATAATAATGATAGTTTTATTCAAAATAGACCTTACACAACAAGATCGAGATAAATCAATACATTGATGTCTATTTTCTCTAAATAAGAATTTAATCTTTATTTTATTATCATCTACTTGTTTCCGTGCAAGAGTCCTCTTAATCCCTTTTGTAACAATTCCATTTAGGAGGAAATTTCGTTGAATAAAGATCGAAACTTCGTCAAAACATCCTCATAATGATTAAGGGAAATAGTAAGATGCTTAACATTATTTGAAGAGTTTTCATAGGTTGTTTTGAACAAATTTTTGTAAGAGATTACACGTCTCCACTCAGCATCAACTCTTTTGTTAAGCAAAACTCTTCTTCCGATTAGGTATAATACACCATCGAGCAGACTGGATGCATGCACCTTTGAAGAGGATACAAGTTGAATCGAATGATGGCATGTATCGTTGCACAGAGTCAGCCTGTCAGAATCAAAGGGGTCAAGATAGTTTTCAATCTTGTGGAGACAATGATCACTGGCAATCTCCCCGCAGACTATTCCATTCACCAAATAGAGAATTTGATAACACTTTCCCTTAAACATGCGAGCAAGTTTCTTGGTGAGAATCATATTTGATAGTCTTCTCCTTTTTTAGATCTTCATTCGGTATCATCTTTGAAATCATGCTTGTGAAAACTTCAAGATGAATATTTTGAGAAATCAGAATATTTATCTTATTCGGAAATAAAACTTGCAGAATAGTCCAAGTTTTTATATTTATTTCCGATATTGGAAGCTCATCCATTTTTTAGGGAAATATATTTTCGAAAACAAGGATTTTTATTAAAATTGATACGGATCCACACATGGGCTTTTAGGAACCGATATGGCCCATAGGACCTGAAACTGAACTGTGAATTATATGTTATGTTTGGGGAATTTTTAAAAATAAGATGTCTCAACTTATTAAGGTTACAATTTCCTTTTACCCTATCACTGGTTTCAAAGAAAACATTGTGTGAAGAGTGCATGTGACTACTTTCCATAGAAAAAATGACAGAATACTTCCTTTTCTTAATATCATAAGGTCGAAGTATTTTCTTAGCTCGGATTATATTGTAAGATTTTATTACAATATTGTCTTTTAATACAGTAAGAATTCTTACTTTATCAGTGACTTTTCGAGTCATTGGATTTTGATTCTCTGTTTGAAGGTAGCTTCTCATATGGTTGCTTCTAAACTCTAATCCGACAAGATTGTTTGTGAATATTGATGATACAGGACCAAAATTATGATTCATAAAACTTAAGATTTTGAGATGAAAATTCCTTTTAGTGATGCAATGTTCACGATGAGAAACAGAAGCAATTAATGAGATAATATGTAACCCTTCTGAATCAACAAAATGGTATTTTGTCGAATTGAATTGATTTCCTTGTTTGAAAAATCCAGTACAGGAGGAAATCAGTGGGTTTTCTCTTATATCTAAGAAATAATTTCTTGGAAAATCATAAGTTTCTGACCAACTTTTGAACGGTTCGTTAAGAAAAAGATTCATAGTCTTCATTCATGTCTTCTACCACTGGACTTTGAAGATATCAAATCCTGCTACTACGTTAGCTGAATCAAATATTAGATTCAAATCTTATAGGTTGGATCATACCAAACACAAATTGTTATATATTTTCGTGTTTGTATTCTTTGATACCAATTGAAAAGACGAGGGTACCCAAATACACCACAATTTTTTATTTCAACTTATAAGTCCTCTACCGAATGTGATCGTCTATGGACAAAGTCGAGACAATACTACAATTGGGTTCACACTTCGAGTGATCGTCTATGGATACGAGATCGAGAAAATATGACAACAAGATAACTTGTGTGATTGACTATGGACACAAGATCGAGAGAATACAACAACAAAGTGTGTTACTTGATAATAGGTCGGTAATAACCATACTCTATAGAATCACTATCAAGTATTATGGAGTTAACGTACACGTGTAATTTACTTTTAGTTATAGTAAAAACAATTATAATTGCGGATAGAAAAGTAAATGACACATCAAGATTTTATTAATGAGGAAACCACAAATATAGAAAAACCCCGGAACCTAGTCCAATTTTGAATACTCTCAGAATTAAGTCGCTCTACAAAATCAAATACCAACTTCGTATAGTTGACACCAAGCAGACTACCCCTAGCTACTTAGTTCGCTCAGTATCCCGCGCCTTCGACTTCTAGAGTCACACACATGAATAACAAGTCCTTTGGATCGTATTCCAAACAACAGAGGAAGAATCTGTTTGGTAACCACTTTAATCAATCTTACTAAGATATAGATGAGTCATTGACAAAAGCTCTTCCGTTTAATCTAAGAAAGTCATTTCTCTGGTTAGATCAATCTAACTTTAACTACTAAGTCTCCAAAGAGTGCAAAGTTCATTAAATCTTCATCATCTCTAGTTAGAACATAATCATTCAAACGAGTTGGAAAAGTGCGATTGCATGCTGGACGTATTTCATACTGCAAAGTTGTATCAATTCTTGTATCTTCTTACAAGGTTTCAATTGGAGTTTCTTCTTCTTCTACTAATGGAAGAACATTTGTACTAGCAACCCTTCTTGGTACTTCTGAGTTCCACTTCCACTGAGCCTCTTTATCAAAAATCACATCCCTACTTATAACCAGCTTCCATATCTATGGATTTATAGTTTATATCCTTTGGTTGCATTAGTGTAACCAATAAAGATACATTTCGCACTCTCGTCATCAAATTTCTTACATATCTCATTAGACACATGCGCATATGTTGTGCAACCAAATACCTTGAGATGCAGTACAATTGGTCTTCTTACACTCCATGTTTCTTCTCGAGTTTTATCAATCAAACTTCTATTTGGACATTTGTTTAACAAATAGACAGCACAACTTCTTCTGGAGTTTTATCAATAAAACTTCTATTTGGACATCTGTTTAACAAATAGACAACATAATCAACAGCTTCTTCCCAATAACTCTTAGGTAAATTCTTTGCCCTTCTCATGGTACGTACCATCTCCATTATAGTATAATTTTTCCTTTCTGCAACACCATTTTTTTTGTGGTGTATAACTTGCAGTCTTTTGATGTTGAATGCCACATTCCTTCATAAAAGAATCAACTACAATATACTTTGTACCTCTATATGTATGTAATACCTTAATGCTTGCTATGACCACTCTGTTTTTCAGCATATGCTTTAAATCTCTTAAAAGCTTGAAAAACATCATACTTTTTTTAATAAATACACTCAACACTTTTTACTAATGTCATCAATAAAATTAATAAAGTAATTGTTTCCACCATGAAATACTTGTTTAATAGGACCACATAGATCACTATGGATTAACTCTTATGGTTTCTATGCTCTTCTTTCTTTACCTATGGGAGTCAAATCTCTCTGTTGTTTCCCAAAGCTACAATCTTGACACTTCGATTCAGGAAACTCAATAGTAGGTAACCCCGAGACCATCTCCTTCTTTGTCAGAACTTCTAGACTATTAAAATATACATGACCAATTCTTTTATGCCATAACCAAGAATCATCTCTAAGAGAAGAACTACAATAGTTTTCACTTTGATATTGAATATTCAAAGGAAATAGTTTGTTTTTAGTCATTTGCACTTTAGCAATCAATATTTTTCTTTGATTATGTATTGTGCAAATACTCACAGAGTAACCTCTTTATGAAAGTTGGTACACACTCAATAAATTTTGATGTAAACCTAGTACATAGAAAACATCCATTATATATGTCTTTGAACCATTCTTGATTATAATGCCTGATACATGTGTATCTTCCTTTCCCTGGGAACTAGTGATCCTCAAGAAAAACTGAGGATAGAATCCTATATTAGGAAGGATTCCTTGTTTAGGATAAATTCCTAGTTTAGGAAGGAGTATTGTTTTGAGCAGTATTCTTAGTTTAGGTAATAAACCTAGAAAAGGAATTAGTCCTACAAAAGGAAATAGATTTCTAAGAGGTTTGGGAAACCAACCAAGCCCATAAATAGGGATGTTTAGCTTATAACTAAACACATCTAGTTAGTGTGTTCTTGATATTGATGCACCTAGACACACATATACTAGGCATAGAAAACCTAGAGAAAGCTTGGAACAAACTTGTACAAGCTTAGCAAACAGTTTAAGGTTAATCCACTATTAGAGAAGATTGTGAGCGTAACAAAAAGAGAATTGTAATCGTTTTCTTGTTCATAATCTAGAGAAGATATTTTCTTCGAATTACTACTTGTGTTATGTTTTTTAATTTTCTCGTCTATTATTGTTCTGGATTCCGCCTATATAGTAATAGTCATCAAGGTACAAAGATCAATACGTATAAAGTTGATATCAGAGAAACGTTCGTTTCTTTTAGGTAAGATTCCTGTGGTTTATGGTCTTCACTAGATATCTCTACATAAATCTTGGTGAGGTACTCGAGAAGCTAGAAGACGTTAAGAAAACAAGAGAATCGAGGATGACAAAGTCAGATGATGATCCTAAGGAAGGCGAACCACAAACTATGGAAGAAAAGGTGGCTACACTGCAAACAGACATGAAGTCAATTCAAGTGACCCTTCAAGAGCTGATTGAATGTATTTGTTCTCATACATCCAAGACGAAGACGAAGAAAAAGATTACACCTTCACCTAAAGCTTCGGAAAAGGATGATTCTGAAGAAGACGATGAAGAAGAAGAAGAACAAGAAGATGATGAGGATGACGAAAAGAAGAAAAGTGAGTTTCTTAAAAGTCCTACATCAACTAAACCTCATGGTAAGAATCTGAAAATTAATTTTCGTGTTGATATTGCATTTTACGATGGAAGTGTCGATGTAGAAAAATTGGATGATTGGATTGAACATCTAGGGACGTATTTTTCTTTCTTTGAATATGGTTCAAAGGAAAAGATAGCTTTCGCGGCATTGAAGCTACAAAAGCATGCTCTAACCTGGTAGAAAGCTTATCAAAGGCAAAACCTAGGTAAGGGAGTATTGTCGTGGAAAATATTCAAGGCAGTCGTAAGGAAATAGTTTTATCCGGTTGGCTACCTTGAGGAGAGATGGTTCAAGTGGTACAACTTGAAGCAGACCTACAACCAAACTGTGCAATAATATACTTCAGAATTTCAGAATCAAGCTATGGTTTTGGATTTAGACTTGGAAGATCATGCTATCTATATGAAGTATATTTTCGGATTCCATGAGTATATACGGAAAGGGTTGAAGATGTTTTCTGTGGATACTATCTCCGAAGCAAGTGTAAAAGCATGCTATTTATGGCAGGCTGAAAAAAACTGATGTTGAGGGAAACGTCAAGGGGAAGTCTGGAAGTTTCGTCTTTAAAGGATATGAAAGGAGCAAAGAAGAAGGGAAGTCAAGTGACAAGGAAGGTTTGTCTTGCACCCATTGCAAACAGACAGGGCATGTTGTTGACAAGTGTTGAATGAAGTATCCTAATTTAAAACCAAAAGGGTTTCAGAAGAAAGAATCCATGATAGCAACACTAGTCTCACAAGTTCCAGAAGAAGTCTGAGGACTAACAGAACCTAATCAAAAGATCTCTCTAATGGAATGAGGAGTAGAAGAACTTATGGAGGACGATCCTAGAGAACGACTCTTCACGGTTAAGATGCAGGTTAAGACAACACTAATAGATGCTTTTATTGACCCGAGAAGTCAGAAGAATTTAATTTCACATTCTTTGGTACAGAAGTTGGGTTTTAAAACTTTCCAACATCCAAAACCATATCCCTTAGGATGGCTTCAAAAGGAAGGTGGTCTACAGGTTGCAGAGTAGTGCACGTTCAAGTTTGCTTTTGATGAGTCATACATTGACGAGGTTACATGCGACGTGGTTCCATTGGATGTTTGTCAAGTTGTACTTGGTAGTCCTTACTTGTGGGATCGAGATGCGGTTTTACATAAGAGGGAGAAGAAGTATACCTTTACCAAAGATGGAAGAGCTTTTGTAATACGAGCTATTAACTCTCCTCTTGAGGGAGCAAGCTTGATTACATCCACTCATGCTAAACGGTTGGTGAATGCTAGTACAAAGTGCATTCTCCTTGTGATTCGTTCTCTTGACGAGAAGCCGAGTAGAGTTTGTTTGGAAGTTCTAACCAAACAAAATGAAGAATACCTAGGAAGGTTGAAGATGTTTGAACCACCATTACTAGATGATGATGGAGATGAGAAGACGATATTGCCACATGCGGAAGACTTGTGGTTTGATATAAAAGAACCACTCGAGGAGTATTGCATTACGGAGTGAAGAGCGACTAAGACAAGACAAGAAGATAAGGACTCTTTTCTAATTGGAAGTCAAAGTCAAGTTCCCAGCAAGGAGAAATGGTTCAGCAGGGTGAAAGGAACTCATGAGTTCCCTAACCTACAAATATAACTTTCACAGAAGTTCAAGTTCTTGAGGGGGGCGCATGATACATGTGTATCTTCCTTTCCCTGGGAACTAGTGATCCTCAAGAAAAATTGAGGATAGAATCCTATATTAGGAAGGATTCCTTGTTTAGGATAAATTCCTAGTTTAGAAGGAGTATTGTGTTGAGCAGTATTCCTAGTTTAGGTAATATATCTAGAAAAGGAATTAGTCCTACAAAAGGAAATAGATTTCTAAGAGGTTTGGGAAACCAACCAAGCCTATAAATAGGTATGTTTAGCTTATAACTAAACACATCTAGTTAGTGTGTTCTTGATATTGATTCACCTAGACACACATATACTAGGCATAGAAAACCTAGAGAAAGCTTGGAACAAACTTGTACAAGCTTAGCAAACAGTTTAAGGTTAATCCACTATTAGAGAAGATTGTGAGCGTAACAAAAAGAGAATTGTAATCGTTTTCTTGTTCATAATCTAGAGAAGATATTTTCTTCGAATTACTACTACTTGTGTTCTGTTTTTTAAGTTTCTCGTCTATTATTATTCTGGATTCCGCCTATATAGTAATAGTCACCAAGGTACAAAGATCAATACGTATAAAGTGGATATCAGAGAAACGTTCGTTTCTTTTAGGTAAGATTATTGTGGTTTATGGTCTTCACTAGATATCTCTACATAAATATTGGTGAGGTACTCGAGAAGCTAGAAGACGTTAAGAAAACAAGAGGATCGAGGATGACAAATTCAGATGATGATCCTAAGGAAGGCGAACCACAAACTATGGAAGAAAAGGTGGCTACACTGCAAACAGACATGAAGTCAATTCAAGTGACCCTTCAAGAGCTGATTGAATGTATTTGTTCTCATACATCCAAGACGAAGACGAAGAAAAAGATTACACCTTCACCTAAAGCTTCGGAAAAGGATGATTCTGAAGAAGACGATGAAGAAGAAGAAGTACAAGAAGATGATGAGGATGACGAAAAGAAGAAAAGTGAGTTTCTTAAAAGTCCTACATCAACTAAACCTCATGGTAAGAATCTGAAAATTAATTTTCGTGTTGATATTCCATTTTACGATGGAAGTGTCGATGTAGAAAAATTGGATGATTGGATTGAACATCTAGGGACGTATTTTTCTTTCTTTGAATATGGTTCAAAGGAAAAGATAGCTTTCGCGGCATTGAAGCTACAAAAGCATGCTCTAACCTGGTAAAAAGCTTATCAAAGACAAAACCTAGGTAAGGGAGTATTGTCGTGGAAAATATTCAAGGCAATCGTAAGGAAATAGTTTTATCCGGTTGGCTACCTTGAGGAGAGATGGTTCAAGTGGTACAACTTGAAGCAGACCTACAACCAAACTGTGCAATAATATACTTCAGAATTTCAGAATCAAGCTATGGTTTTGGATTTAGACTTGGAAGATCATGCTATCTATATGAAGTATATTTCCGGGTTCCATGAGTATATACGGAAGGGGTTGAAGATGTTTTCGGTGGATACTATCTCCGAAGCAAGTGTAAAAGCATGCTATTTATGGCAGGCTGAAAAAAATTGATGTTGAGGGAAACGTCAAGGGGAAGTCTGGAAGTTTCGTCTTTAAAGGAGATGAAAGGAGCAAAGAAGAAGGGAAATCAAGTGACAAGGAAGGTTTGTCTTGCACCCATTGCAAACAGACAGGGCATGTTGTTGACAAGTGTTGAATGAAGTATCCTAATTTAAAACCAAAAGGGTTTCAGAAGAAAGAATCCATGATAGCAACACTAGTCGCACAAGTTCCAGAAGAAGTCTGAGGACTAACAGAACCTAATCAAAAGACCTCTCTAATGGCATGAGGAGTAGAAGAACTTATGGAGGACGATCCTAGAGAACGACTCTTCACGGTTAAGATGCAGGTTAAGACAACACTAATAGATGCTTTTATTGACCCGGGAAGTCAGAAGAATTTAATTTCACATTCTTTGGTACAGAAGTTGGGTTTGAAAACTTTCCAACATCCAAAACCATATCCCTTAGGATGGCTTCAAAAGGAAGGTGGTCTACAGTTTGCAGAGTAGTGCACGTTCAAGTTTGCTTTTGATGAATCATACATTGACGAGGTTACATCCGACGTGGTTCCATTGGATGTTTGTCAAGTTGTACTTGGTAGTCCTTACTTGTGGGATCGAGATGCGGTTTTACATAGGAGGGAGAAGAAGTATACCTTTACCAAAGATGGAAGAGATTTTGTAATACGAGCTATTAACTCTCCTCTTGAGGGAGCAAGCTTGATTACATCCACTCATGCTAAACGGTTGGTGAATGCTAGTACAAAGTGCATTCTCCTTGTGATTTGTTCTCTTGACGAGAAGCCGAGTAGAGTTTGTTTGGAAGTTCTAACCAAACAAAATGAAGAAGACCTAGGAAGGTTGAAGATGTTTGAACCACCATTACTAGATGATGATGGAGAAGAGAAGACGATCTTGCCACATGCGGAAGACTTGTGGTTTGATATAAAAGAACCACTCGAGGAGTATTGCATTAAGGAGTCAAGAGCGACTAAGAAAAGACAAGAAGATAAGGACTCTTTTCTAATTGGAAGTCAAAGTCAAGTTCCCAGCAAGGAGAAATGGTTCAGCAGGGTGAAAGGAACTCATGAGTTCCCTAACCTACAAATATAACTTTCACAGGAGTTCAAGTTCTTGAGGGGGGCGCATGATACATGTGTATCTTCCTTTCCCTGGGAACTAGTGATCCTCAAGTAAAATTGAGGATAGAATCCTATATTAGGAAGGATTCCTTGTTTAGGATAAATTCCTAGTTTAGAAGGAGTATTGTGTTGAGCAGTATTCCTAGTTTAGGTAATATACCTAGAAAAGGAATTAGTCCTACAAAAGGAAATAGATTTCTAAGAGGTTTGGGAAACCAACCAAGCCTATAAATAGGGATGTTTAGCTTATAACTAAACACATCTAGTTAGTGTGTTCTTGATGTTGATGCACCTAGACACACATATACTAGGCATAGAAAACCTAGAGAAAGCTTGGAACAAACTTGTACAAGCTTAGCAAACAGTTTAAGGTTAATCCACTATTAGAGAAGATTGTGAGCGTAACAAAAAGAGAATTGTAATCGTTTTCTTGTTCATAATCTAGAGAAGATATTTTCTTCGAATTACTACTTGTGTTCTGTTTTTTAAGTTTCTCGTCTATTATTATTCTGGATTCCGCCTATATAGTAATAGTCACCAAGGTACAAAGATCAATACGTATAAAGTTGATATCAGAGAAACGTTCGTCTCTTTTAGGTAAGATTCCTGTGGTTTATGGTCTTCACTAGATATCTCTACATAAATCTTGGTGAGGTACTCGAGAAGCTAGAAGACGTTAAGAAAACAAGAGGATCGAGTATGACAAAGTCAGATGATGATCCTAAAGAAGGCGAACCACAAACTATGGAAGAAAAGGTGGCTACACTGCAAACAGACATGAAGTCAATTCAAGTGACCCTTCAAGAGCTGATTGAATGTATTTGTTATCATACATCCAAGACGAAGACGAAGAAAAAGATTACACCTTCACCTGAAGCTTCGGAAAAGGATGATTCTAAAGAATACGATGAAGAAGAAGAAGAAGAAGAACAAGAACAAGAAGATGATGAGGATGACGAAAAGAATAAAAGTGAGTTTCTTAAAAGTCCTACATCAACTAAAC
Organism: Papaver somniferum; assembly: GCF_003573695.1. Lineage (NCBI taxonomy): Eukaryota > Viridiplantae > Streptophyta > Magnoliopsida > Ranunculales > Papaveraceae > Papaver > Papaver somniferum. The sequence goes on along the minus strand of NW_020620825.1, from coordinate 8,795,314 downwards.
CTCATGGTAAGAATCTGAAAATTAATTTTCGTGTTGATATTCCATTTTACGATGGAAGTGTCGATGTAGAAAAATTGGATGATTGGATTGAACATCTAGGGACGTATTTTTCTTTCTTTGAATATGGTTCAAAGGAAAAGATAGCTTTCGCGGAATTGAAGCTACAAAAGCATGCTCTAACCTGGTAGAAAGCTTATCAAAGACAAAACCTAGGTAAGGGAGTATTGTCGTGGAAAATATTCAAGGCAGTCTTAAGGAAATAGTTTTATCCGATTGGCTACCTTGAGGAGAGATGGTTCAAGTGGTACAACTTGAAGCAGACCTACAACCAAACTGTGCAATAATATACTTCAGAATTTCAGAATCAAGCTGTGGTTTTGGATTTAGACTTGGAAGACCATGCTATCTATATGAAGTATATTTCCGGGTTCCATGAATATATACGGAAGGGGTTGAAGATGTTTTCGGTGGATACTATCTCCGAAGCAAGTGTAAAAGCATGTTATTTATGGCAGGCTGAAAAAAACTGATGTTGAGGGAAACGTCAAGGGGAAGTCTGGAAGTTTCGTCTTTAAATGAGATGAAAGGAGCAAAGAAGAAGGGAAGTCAAGTGACAAGGAAGGTTTGTCTTGCACCCATTCCAAACAGACAGCGCATGTTGTTGACAAGTGTTGAATGAAGTATCCTAATTTAAAACCAAAAGGGTTTCAGAAGAAAGAATCCATGATAGCAACACTAGTCGCACAAGTTCCAGAAGAAGTCTGAGGACTAACAGAACCTAATCAAAAGATCTCTCTAATGGCATGAGGAGTAGAAGAACTTATGGAGGACGATCCTAGAGAACGACTCTTCACGGTTAAGATGCAGGTTAAGACAACACTAATAGATGCTTTTATTGACCCGGGAAGTCCGAAGAATTTAATTTCACATTCTTTGGTACAGAAGTTGGGTTTGAAAACTTTCCAACATCCAAAACCATATCCCTTAGGATGGATTCAAAAGGAAGGTGGTCTACAGGTTGCAGAGTAGTGCACGTTCAAGTTTGCTTTTGATGAGTCATACATTGACGAGGTTACATGCGACGTGGTTCCATTGGATGTTTGTCAAGTTGTACTTGGTAGTCCTTACTTGTGGGATAGAGATGCGGTTTGACATAGGAGGGAGAAGAAGTATACCTTTACCAAAGATGGAAGAGCTTTTGTAATACGAGCTATTAACTCTCCTCTTGAGGGAGAAAGCTTGATTACATTCACTCATGATAAACGGTTGGTGAATGCTAGTACAAAGTGCATTCTCCTTGTGATTCGTTCTCTTGATGAGAAGCCGAGTAGAGTTTGTTTGGAATTTCTAACCAAACAAAATGAAGAAGACCTAGGAAGGTTGAAGATGTTTGAACCACCATTACTAGATGATGATGGAGATGAGAAGACGATCTTGCCACATGCGGAAGACTTGTGGTTTTATATAAAAGAACCACTCGAGGAGTATTTCATTACGGAGTGATGAGCGACTAAGACAAGACAAGAAGATAAGGACTCTTTTCTAATTGGAAGTCAAAGTCAAGTTCCCAGCAAGGAGAAATGGTTCAGCAGGGTGAAAGGAACTCATGAGTTCCCTAACCTACAAATATAACTTTCACAGGAGTTCAAGTTCTTGAGGGGGGCGCATGATACATGTGTATCTTCCTTTCCCTGGGAACTAGTGATCCTCAAGAAAAATTGAGGATAGAATCCTATATTAGGAAGGATTCCTTGTTTAGGATAAATTCCTAGTTTAGAAGGAGTATTGTGTTGAGCAGTATTCCTAGTTTAGGTAATATACCTAGAAAAGGAATTAGTCCTACAAAAGGAAATAGATTTCTAAGAGGTTTGGGAAACTAAACCAAGCCTATAAATAGGGATGTTTAGCTCATAACTAAACACATCTAGTTAGTTTGTTCTTGATATTGACACACCTAGACACACAGAGACTAGGCACAGAAAACTTAGAGAAAGCTTGGAACAAACTTGCATAAGCTTAGCAAACATTTTAAGGTTAATCCACTGTTAGAGAAGATTGTGAGCGTAACAAAGAGAGAATTGTAATCGTTTTCTTGTTCATAATCTAGAGAAGATATTTTATTAGAATTACTACTTGTGTTCTGTTTTCTAAGTTTCTCGTCTATTATTATTCTGAATTCCGCCTTTATAGTAATAGTCACCAAGGTACAGAGATCAATACGTATCAATGCCTATTCTTCATTTTCCCTTAACCGGAACTGTTGAATTATTTCTAAACTTCACAGCTGATCGTACAGTTTCATCAAGGTTAGCAAATAAGTCTTTTCTTCCATACATATGATTACTGCAACCACTCTCTAGATACCACTTGTGATGAGGTTTTTCTTCAGCTGACAAGCTAATAAAAAAGTTTTTGATTCATCTTCTTGTTCTTCTGCCATGTTTTCTTTATTGTTGTAATTAAGAACCTTCTTATTGTTGGTACACTCCCGTTGAAAGTGTCCATAACGTAGACAATGATAGCAGTGAATTTTAAATTTATCAAAAGGATTTCTCCTTATATGATCTTGATATTTACTTGAGTTAGCTTCAATGTTCCAGTATGTCTGACTCTGCAGTGCTTTTTCAACCGACTTTACAACTGTTTTCTCTAACATTCTTTGTTCATAAGCTTGTAGTGAACCCAACACTTCATTAATGCTTATATCAGAAATTGTGTTACATTCTTCAATTGTAGTCACTTTTGACTCAATTTTTTTTGGTAAATTGCGCAAGATTTTTTCTATAATAGAAGAATCTTATATCTTATCTCCATTAGTTTTCATCTGATTGACAAGATTCAATGTCTTTGAGAATAAATCTATAGTCAAATCAGTTGAACCTATCTGCAAAATTTCGTATTTTCTTCCTAATGTCTGCAGTCTTACTCTTTTTTTACCTTGTCAGACCTTTTATAATATTTGTCAGAGCATCCCAAGATTTTTGACTTCTTTGATGTATACAACTTTGTCCATGATAGACTCATGAATTCCTTGATGAAGAATATATGTTTCTTGAGAGTTCTTCTTTCTGTTTTCAGTTAAAAGAGTACTCTGAGCTTTAGTAAGTGCAACTCCTTCTGCTGGTTCCGTGTATCATGTATCAACAATATCACATACCTCTTGATATGTAAAAATATTCTCCATCTGTATTCTTAAATGCTCAAAAGTCTTGCCATCAAATACTGGAACCTTGATTGAACTCAAGTTACATGGGGTTTGTCAATTGGGATTTTTAAAGATATCAAGAGAATTTTTTCGTAAGAGATTTGGGGGGACTCTCTCTAAGACTATGGATTTTGGGGGACTTTTTGAGTGATTTTTTTAGAAAATATCAATGAGTCATTGAGACAAAAATATATAGGAATTTTACCTTACGTACATCAAATAAGAAGAAAAAAAATCAAAAATCATCTTATAAAATTAATATATAATAAATAATTCAAAGATTTACATGTGCCTAATAGAAATTGTGACTATTTTGTCAACCGAAAATTAAACAAAATTGAACATGAACATAGTGCATGGGTTGATATCTCGCATATTGTGGAGTTTTTGGAAAATAATAGTTTTTTTTCCAATATGCATGTAATTTATTACACAAAATAGGCCAAATAGACCAAAAACAACAGCTCCTGGGTGAAAAAGACTTGTAAAATTTGATACTGTTTAAATGGACAGGAATCAAAAAAATACTTTTCAATTATCCATTTTGGATATTTCACCCAGAATTTTTCTTATTAATTAACTGGAATGGACCAATATGTCCTTGTTTTCTTTAATTTGGGGTGAAAAAGACTTTCGATCCAAAGAAGAACATGCTTCTTCATCATCAAACAGATTCTCGATGAAAAATTACCAAACATCTTTTGAAAATATTTAAAACAGATTCTTCTGATTCTGTTTCAAGTTTGTAAAACAGATTCTCTTAATCGGAAGAACAATCTTCTTTAATCTTTATGTCCTCCATTGTCATTATTCAAAAGAAAATTGCATATTTTCGTTCAAGTTTGGATATGATATTTGATCGAAATGGAAGTCGACGGTGATGAGAAGACCAGGTTCTCGATGTGTGCCTGAAAATGGGTTCCGCTGGTATAAGCTCCGGGTTGAAGAAGAATTGAAGTTTCATTAGCTATTGATGATGTGTTTTAATTTTTATTAACTTTGGATTTTTACTCCTGATCTTCTAGGGTTTTCTGAATTCAATATTAATCGTACCGAATTATCTTTCAGAGGATGTGTTTTTAATTTTATTTTAGTGTAATTTTCGAATCATCCTGATTTTCTAGGGTTATCAGATTCCAAGACCATCATCTGATGATTTTTACCTCTTCATATTTTTTGTTATTCTTACGAAACCATGTTGGATGTTATTGTGTGGTTGTAGTAACCATCATCTAATGATCTAGGTACAGTTCAGTTAATAATCTAATTCAATTGTTTGCGAACTGTGTTTTTTCATGTGATGATTTAGCATAGATGAATCCAGGTTCATCTTGTATTACTCAATACTCATTAGCTTTTCATTTTTTGTTTCTTTATGTATTCAACTGAATAATAACATTAACTTTATTCATATACTTCTTGCAGATGCTTTGAATTTCCAAATTCTTTCTATGGTTATGCATTCTACTGACTCATGTTCAATCTCAGATGCTCTTCATTTTTTTATGGTAAAACTTGAATGAGTTCAGGAAAAATACAGATTAAACCAGGATGAAATTGTTTTCATCCTGCATATTTTGAAAAACCCAAATTTTTAGACAAGATGAAACCAATTGCATCCTAATCATTTCAACATTTTTTTATCCTGGACACTCTGAAAAAAAAATAATCTTGGATGAAACCAGTTTCATCCTGCATATTCAAACAAAAATATGTTTTTTTGTCAAAATGTATCTGGTTTTCATCTTGCATATTCAGAATAGATTGTATGAAATATCAACAAGTTATAATTAATTTAAGTAAACTTTTCATATTAATTGACCTGCAATTAAGAAATATACATCCATGGATGAATCCAGGTTCAAAAACACATGCAAAGATAAATTTTTACAAAAAAAAAACTTAAACTTAATTTACATTAATACTTCCTTCGTTTCTGGAAAAGTGTTAGTTTCACTTTTTCAGTTTGGCCTAATTTTAGACTAAAATGAAAAAGTGAAAGTAACTCTTTTCCAGAAACGGAGGTAGTATTTTTTGTTGCGATTTATTGCTAAAAAACTGAAATGAAACGGCATTGTTAGTCCTTGTTCAACTTCCATCACCTGCTTTCATCATTGAGTATTCCTAAACAAGGTCTACTCATTTTGTGATCATCTTCTTCCTTAGACTACAACCCATGAACAAACAATACCAGAATCAGCTGATTCTCTTCAAATCATTCTGTAACTCCCTTGCAAACTCCACAAATCGAGCAAACCTGCAATCTATTAGTCATGTCATTGTAACACCCACTTCAAAACTTCACCATCTCATCCATGTTTCACCAGCACCACCAGGTCAGCTGCAATATCAACCTGCAACACAGTCACTATCTCAGTAAAACCTAGAGTATAACTTCAAGTTCATGGTAACAACACCAGATCCATCTACTCAGCCAGTCAACAACAACCTGAAATTCATACTCTCTTCTATTACTCTACACATCCATCTCTGGCAGCAATACCAATCACAAACCTATTATTGCAGCAACGGTGACCACCCATCAGATTCATTAGAAACCCATTTCTCCTCCAATGTCATCACCAGCAAAAAAATCGACCCCATGAATATCAACACCTCTTTTCCATCTTGAAACTATAGACAATTCTATCTGTTTCTTCTGTCCAAGATTGTCTTATCCTTTGCTTCCAACTCAATATCCCCATTGCTTCCTGCAACAATTTAAATCGAAACCAGTTAAATCATATTTTAAAGCTAGATGCAAATCAGTTACATCATATCTTTAAAGCTAGACGAGAACTAGTTTCAGCAGGTATCAGATGAAACCAGTTGCATCCTATATTAGAGCTAGATGAAACCCAGTTTCTACATATCAGTTTGATGACCTAAAACCATTTTGCATTTGGCACCAGACTAGTTTCATCTCTTCATGTAATACAGATAACCAGTTACATCATTATTATAATAACCAGATGCAAACCAGTTTCATCCAATACATCTGACCTCAAATATAGGTTCATCCAATACAGCTAACCATCAATACAAAAAAACAATATGAAAACCAGTTTCCTCCAACACAGATGAATTACAACAACACCCTAATTTATGCTAAAATAAATAAAAATAACCAAGTTACACCCATGTACTTCAACCAATTCAAAATTTTAAGCATGCAATTTTGAAAACTAGTTTCATCCAATACAGATACAACAACTGTCACGGACCGGAAAATTACGTATGGCGCGCCTGAGGGCGCAGGACATAACTTCCACGATGCGCCATGATGATGCTACGATCCGGGCCTTAAATCTAGGCAAATGCACTTTCATTCGCCTTTGCAAGCATGCTCGTGGAGCATGATGCAGCTAATTTAGCTTCCACACCATTCCAAACTCACCCTTATACGCAAAAGGGTATAAGGCCATAACGCTGAGGCCATTGCGTATCGCATGCTTCACTGGCTTTGCCTCAGCGTAGGAAATTCATCACTGAATTTCCTGTCTAGCTGAGCAACCGTCGGACTTCCTCTTCACTAAGCATCGGCATTGCTGAGAGCATGCACTTGTCTTTCTCGTTCCAAGGGTGCATAAATCAGTCTCATGCCGTACTCTCCTTAGGCTTATGCAAGCTCCGCTAACTTTCATATCGATGTAGTTTACCTTAGAGGCCACGCCCAATGCGTCATTGATACATGCCTAAGTCGAACGGCTTGATAGGAAGTATGAACATCCACTGACTGGCATGTAACTTGCCTAATCAATTTTGGACACAATCATCTCTTGCATTAATCTACCGACTTAGATGATATGAGGGTCCAAAGTGCTGGACCGACAATGCTGCAACTCATTGAGGCTGCCGACATACCCTTCCCTACTCTAAAGGGATCAAGCACAGACCGTAGTTCATCGTTGAAGGAACAGTAACTTAAATCAACTCAATTGCAAGGATGTGGCCTAGCAATAATGATAATGGCCTAGTCTGTATAGGCCGTTTCGTCAAAATGCACAATGATTATGCATTATTAGGTCTGCGGCATGGCATAATGATGCCTAAGCGTCGATTTCCTTTTTTGAAAGGCTACGCAACTATAAATGAGCTTTAGGCATCATTTATACTCTTCCGGCTAAGCGATGAAGCTTACTTGGTACATAGTCTACATATGCACCTTCAACCAACTACCCCTCCCTATATATGTTAACTTGACATTTTTACAACTTTGATTAGGGGAGGAAAAATCATTCACCAAGTCCCACTTTTACTATTCATGAGCAATGATTGCGTATGCGCACAATGATCGCGCGTAATGATTGCGCAACACTCGTTCGGCCGACCCTCTCTGGCCTGATGCACAATGATTGTGCGATATTGGCTATAGGCAAATAGCTTTCATAGTGCGCAATGATTACGCTGCAAGCTCAAGGCCACCTACCCAACTGGCCTAATGCATCATTTGATGCGAGATTTGGCTCTTGGACAAATTCCAAACCCAATGCGCCATTTTGGAACGGTATTGGCCTTAAGCCAATCTACCTCTTACAAACCAACGAAAGCTTTGGATGAAGCGTCATCTTAATCCATGGCGCATGCTAAAAATATGCGCCATGATAAAAACATGGGGTGTTACAATATTCACCCCTTTAAAGAATATTGTCACCGAAATTCAAAACAAAAACTAGTGTGGACAATCTCTTCGGTTTGGTTTCCTGAGAAAAAGTCTCATACCAGATGCTCAGAAATCACGAATTTCTTCAGTTTGTCATGGAGCATCAATTAATATCTTCTGAGAAAACATCCCATACCGCCTGCACAGAATCCAAAAAGAGTCCACAACTTTACCAAGAATCTCAATTGGCCAAAGGCCAAAAGGAAATCTCAACAAGGTATCCTAAATGTGCATTACATACTACAAACTCAGGAGTCCCTAAAGTCACAAGGTTGAATATGTCATCTAAATGACAAGATTTTAGCACAGTACTGTGTGAAACAGGATCCAGTTGCCCACCGTCCCTGACGGTCATCCAGGTTGCCACTCGTAAGTGGGATGCTAGCCGGTCCTGACAACGCACACCATTGGCCAGTTGCCAATGTGTGGGGATGATCAGTCCCATTGTCTACCCACCGTCCCAGACGGTCTTCCGGATATCCACTCATAAGTGGGGTGCTACTTAGGCCAGGAAAACTCACAGTACTTAAAAAAGCTCAACTCGAGTCGCAAAAGTAACTAGCTATGTAGTTACTAACTCTTTCCTGCACAAAAGTTGGCCTACTCTCCAACTTTATATTTTCAATTCAAGGAAAATACTCGCTGACAAGCCATTCCCGCACAGTCCCTAGAGTTATCTCGGAACTTGTTCTGATAACAACTGTGACGGATCGGAAAATTACGCCTAGCACGCCTGGGCGCGCAAGCCATAATCCCCCCAATGCGCCATGATGATGTTACGGTCCGGGCCTTAAAGCTAGACAATGCACGTTTATTTTCCCTTGCAAGCATGCTCGTGGAGCATGATGCATCTAACTTAGCTTCCACACCGTTCCAAACTCACCCTTCGCTAAAGGGTATAAGGCCATAGGGCCAAGGCCAATGAATCTTGCATGCATCACTGGTTTTTCCCCAACGTAGGATATTTGTGACGGACCGGAAAATTATGCCTGGCACGCCTGAGGTCGCAGGCCATAACTTCCCCGATGCGCCATGATGATGCTACGATCCGGGCCTTAAATCTAGGCAAACGCACGTTCATTCGCCTTTGCAAGCATGCTCGTGGAGCATGATGCAGCTAATTTAGCTTCCACAACGTTCCAAACTCACCCTTGGCCGCAAAAATGTATAAGGCCATAAGGTTAAGGCCAATGCGTTTTCATGCTTCACTGGCTTTGCCTCACCGTAGGAAATTCATCACTAAATTTCTTATTTAGCTGAGAAACCGTCGGAATTCCTCTTCACTAAGCTTCGGCATTGCTGAGAGCATGCACTTGTCTTGCTCGTGCCAAGGGTACATCAATCAGGCTCATGTCGTACTCTCCTTAGGCTTATGCAAGCTCCACTAACTTGCATATCGATGTAGTTTACCTCTGAGGCCACGCCTAATGCGTCATTGGTACATGCCTAAGTCGAACGGCTTGATAGGAAGTATGAGCATCCACTGACTGGCATGCAACTTGCGTCTGGACACAATCATCTCTTGCATCGATCTACCGAGATTAAATGATATGAGGGGCCTAAGTGATGGACCGGCAATGCTCCAACTCATTGCGGCTGCCTACGTACCCTTCCCTACTCTAAAGGGATCAAGCACAGACCGTAGTTCATCCACGAAGGGACAAAAACTTAAACCAACTCGATTGCAAGGATACTCAACTATAAATGAGCCTTAAAGATTCGTTTATACTCTTCCGTCTAAGCTATGAAGCTTACTTGGTACATAGTCCGCATATGCACTTTCAACCAACTATCCCTCCATATATATGTTAACTTGACATTTTTATAACTTTTATTAGGAGAGGAAAAATCATTCACCAAGTCCCACTTTTACTATTCATGAGCAATGATTAGGTGTAATGATTGTGTATTCGCACAATTATTGCGTATGCGCATAATGATTGCGCAACACTCGTTCGGCAAGCCCTCTCTGGCCCAATGCACAATGATTGTTTGATATTGGCTATAGGCCAATAGCTTTCGTAATGGGCAATGGTTACGCTGCAACCTCAAGGCCACCTACCCAATTGGCCTAATGCATCATTTGATGCGAGATTTGGCTCTTGACCAAATGCCAAACACAATGCGCCATTTTAGCGCGGTATTGGCCTTAAGCCAATCTACCTCTTACCAACCAACGGAAGCTTTGGATGAAGCTTCATCTTAGGCCATGGCGCATGCTAAAAACACGGCGTGTTACAACAACAAGATGCAAACCAGTTTCAAAATAGAGTTAGGGTTTGGGAACTTACGATTTCTAGGTGACATTTTGTGAAATTGATATGCTCAAACCCTAATTAGGCTGCTGGACATGGTGTTTGCAGAAGGCGAAAATCCAATTTCAACAATGAAGTCTTAAATTTCAACTGTGATGATATTGTTGATGTAAACAGTAGACAAAGATGATGGTATTGTTGATGTAGACGGTGGAAAAAGACGGTTAAAATGATGGATAAAGATGATGAAGACGGTGGAGAAACTAATTTCAGCGGTTGCAACAAGATGATCGTGGTGGAGAAAACAGAAGGGGAGAAATAGATCGTATTTTTGATATGGCGGAGAGAACGAGATGGCATAGAGAAAATAGAGAGAAGATATATAAAGGGTGTTTCTGTCAGTTACACTTTTAAGTATCTCCCGTCCATTTTACCCAGGCAGAAAGTTTACTCGTCTATTTGAATCAGAAATAGTTCTTTCCTGGTCAAAATGACCCATTTTCTGAATTTATTATAGCTTATTATTATTATTTCTTTATTGTTTAGTTATTTTATTTTATTTTTTTGAATATCCTAAAGTCTCTCCAAATATCACCTATCTTGGAGAGACTTTTTTTAAGCCTTTTATGGTATATTTTCACTTACAATTCTCTAAAAATCTCTCATAACCTTAAATCATTGATTTGGAAATCCAAATCCATGATAGAGAATTCTAAAAACTTTCAGAAAGTCACTATCCAATAACAGAGAATTCTAAAGACTTTCAGAAAGTCACTATCCAATAACAGAAACTCTCAAAGATTTACAAAGATTCCCAATCAACTAACAATATATTTGGAATGTCTCCAAAATTCCCTATAAATCTCAATTGACTAACCCCCTGTTAGACGTCATCTTCTCCACAGACTATACCACGAGCTTAAGATCTTCTGCTCTGGTACCAGATGTATATATATGATATACAAAGACTTTGAAGAAGATAATAACTAAATGAATTATATTACTCAAACGATAAAAATTCTGGTGTGCATTTTTTTCATGGATTAGCAACCTATTTATAATGCTCAAACATCCGGAGTTCTGAAATAGATAACTATACAGATTACTAACAAAACTTAAACTCCTAAACATAGGATACTTCTAGAACAATCAAAACTCTAAACTAAGTAGATTCCTAAACCAAATATCCTTCTAGAAAAATAAAAAATTCTCTAACAAGAAAACTAAGAAAGTTTCCAAATATCGTTCACATTCCAAATATTGTCCAGTTTCCTAATATTGTTCACCTTCCAAGTATTGTCCAGTTTCCTAATATTATTTCACTTTCCAAATGTGAAAACTACAGCCACACCCATTTTTAAGATTTTGGTTACTGTGAAACCCACCGATAAAAAAGTTCAGGCGCGCACCCAATTTTGGCGAAAAAATTTCTCTCAAACCCATAGTTTATAAAATTAGGTTTCAGTCTTTTTTTTTGTTCTTCTTCTTCTTCGATTCCTTTTCCACACAAGAAAAACAAATATCTCTTCCTTACACCATACCATCAGCGCCATCATCACCATCATCATCGTAGCCAGCACCACCAGCACCGCCGTAGAAGCGGAACCAACCACCATTATAACTAGCAGCATCACCAAATAACGATGGTCTCAATCAAAATCCCTATTCTATTACTTAGATTCCAGTAATCATTCCTTCACCACCAGCACCATCACCACCACCAAAACCAGCAGCATCAACCACCGCCTGCACCTATGATCATTCATCTCTACCCTAATCATTGTTTGAGGTACATATGTTTCTCCAATTTAGATTGTTCCGTTACTTTGTGTTTCGATTTCCATTGGAACAGTACCAATTGGATTCCAATTTAATAAAGGATAAGAGAGCTCAACAGCATATCCGTCGAGTTTTGGCTAAACAAAAGCGTAATGATGTGAGTGAAACTGGAAGGAAGCACATCTACGAAGCCTTCAAATTTGATTCCAATGCTTCTTATTTTCCCAATCAATTCACACGAAAAATTGATACTTAATTTGAGGGAATTTTCAAAGTGATGGAAGTTGAAACTTTATTGTTTGTGGAAATGCAAGACAAGAGTGAAATATTGACCCACTGTTAACTTTATTCGGTTAGTTTTTCGCTGAAACAATAACTTGTGTAAGATGTTTATATACTCCAATCTGTAGAGCACAAATGAAGCTAACCAGCTTACATAAATTTATGTGGTGCCGACGAAACAGCTTACTGTTTGCGCGACTAACATATTCACGAATAAATGTGGTGCCGGTGGAGGTGAAAAGGGAGTTATAAAGTGGGAAGTAGATTTGTTTGTGATGGGGTGAACACGCCTCTGCAAATTAAGAATATTTGATGAACTAATTCGATGTATTTGTCATACGGAATTCATGTTATGTGAATTAAATGAAGCATTACATACGTGTATCCAATCAAATTATCAAACAAGAAGAAAGAAGAAATACCGAGTATATGGTAGTTTGGTGTAATTGTGATGTTCGAGCTTTACTGTCACCGATGCTAAAGAGTGAGGAAAAGTTTGGTGTAACCTACATGTGGTGTTCGAGAAAATGTTTGCATAAGAGGTTATGCAGACATTTTCATAACCGCATTGCATGTTATGCATCTACAAAAGTTAATGCATAACTTGTTATGCAGTCCAGAAAACAGTTGCATAACACGTTATGCATCAATATTTTTGTTACTAGGAAACCAACAAAAACAAAAACTGTATAACTTGTCATGCACCTACAATTATATATGCATAATATGTTATGCAGTCATGAAAATGGATGCATAACCTGTTATGCATCCAAAAATATGGCTGCATAATGCATTATGCATCAATTTTATCTATACACACTAAAATCAACCAAAACAATGGCTACATAACATGTTATAGATGCATAACTTGTTATGCAGTCGAGAAAATGGTTGCATAATTCATTATGCGTTTGTTTTTTCTGTTGAATTCAGATATATACAGCGTTTTAGTGGTTGCATATTGATGCATGAAAAAAAAATGGTTGCATAACGTGTTATGCATCTTTTTTGGAGGCTGCATAACGAATATGTAGGCAGTTTTCGAAATTTTTCCCTAAAATGATGATCACCTCCATTTTCTTTCGTGAAAAACAAAAATTTGATATTGTTGTTTGTGCTCGTTGCGTAGCTCTCTTTAAGAGCTTTCTAAAGAGATAAAATTTGTTAAATTTCAAGGCGCGGATTTTTAGATATGTTATATTCAAGTTTGCTTTACAATTATACTCCTGAAAAAATAGTATGCATAACGAGTTATGCCTGAAAAAATAGTATGCATAACGATTTATGTATTGATTCTTAATAATTTCGGATAATTTTGGGTGTCACGGTATCTAAAATTAATTATGGACCTGACAATAAGAATATTATTTTTTTGGGGCCTGCGCCTAATTTTCTCTTTCCAAATATAGTCTATGGTCTTGGTTAGACCTAATTTCCAACAGAGGGCCCAACAATAAAGACGTAAGGGTAAGAGAAAGAATTCAGGCATAGAGAGGAGAGACGAGAGACCTAAGGAACCTGAGATGGCACTTATGCCTGCAAAGAAACCAAACCTTAACCGCAAACCGAACTGTAACCGCACCGAACCGATGATCCAACGGTCAGTCACGGTTTTAATTTTGTTAACCGTTAGATATTCGGTGCGGCCAACGATTTTACCCATAATTGTACCCTAACCGAACCGAATAACTGATTAATCTGAATCGTTAATTTTTATATACCTATTTAGATCCTAGCCGTCAAAACAGGCATATATATGCTTACCAACCCTAAATCTAAAACTTACTCCTCCTTCTTCAGCGATATTTCTTCTCTTCTCCCTCTCTATAATCATCGGTATTTGTTCTCCTCTCCATTATCACAACCATCAACTCGATCGGGAGCATCACAATCACCAGTTCTCGTAATCACCAATTTTTCTTCTTTGAATACTTCTTCTCGTTTCTGTTTTTCAACCAACACCACATGCAACATCACCAACACCTACTACACCACCATTAAAAGCACCACCACCTGCTGCATCACCGGCACCAGCAACACCACCTTGAAAGATTGAAGATTATTTTGTTTATTAATTTTAGGGTTCTTAAAAAACTAACTATTTTTTTTAATTTCTAATCTTTATGGTTAGATTCAACTTTATTTAACATGGGTTTTACAGATGTTATATGAGTGAATTTTTGAAGGTTCAATTTGTATCTCTATAATTGTGTGTTGATGAAATTGACCATAGTCAAGACATGCCAACAATGGATTGTAAACTTCTCCTAATTCAAGCTATTGTAGTTTAATTAGATCTTTTAAGAGTCCATTAGTTATGAAATTTGAACTATTAAGTCTTGGAATGAACCATCATATAGAGTTACAGGATTGATTTTTTATCTAATTGAAGGGAAATTGAAGGTATTTTATTTTATTTTTTCTTTTAATCCAGGTGGAATCGATGAGAACCGTATAACCGTTAAAAATAACCGAGCCAACTCAGATCGGTTTTAAAACTGAACCGTGCCAACACAATTCGGTTACGGTTTTGAAATTGAAAACCGTTGTATGTACGGTTAGGTGAACGGTTTTACCCATAACCGCACCGAACCGCACCGTGTGCAACCTTAATGACACTTGGTTGTTTTATCCCTTCTTATGTAACAAATAAGGAACTTGATTATGATTGGACTAAATCCGCTATATCACACTGGTTGCTCAACCCAACTTGCAACAGTTGTGTGGTTGGACTATATCCGCTAGATCACACTGGTTTGCTCAACCCAACTTGCCACAGTTGTGTGATGGCCGAGGAAAATGGTACGCTCAGCCTAGGACTAAATCTCTCTAACCACGGGGAAACTCTGACAGGAGCGCCTAAAGTATAAACATGCCCGAGATGGCATCACCAGAATCCTCAGTTTTGATATGTCAGCACCAATTATCTTTTCTTTTCTTTTTTTTTGAACCAAAAGACTTATTTATTAAACAGAAATAGCAGTTACATCTTTGTCTAAATGAGTAGTTAAATCAGACCACCATTCCTCATTAAGACGGTACTTTCTAACAGCTTTTTCCAAGGCAATAGCTGATTGATTACAACCTCTGTTCACATAAACACACGACCAAAAAGGATTAATATTACATAGGTTTACACATTTGGTAAGAAGAGGTAAGCTTTGATAAGGAGAAGGAAGTTGTTGCTGAAGAAACTTACAGATACTTAGGTTATCAGACTCAAAGATAACATGATTCCATCCATTAGCAAGAGCCATGTACATTTCTTCCAACAGCGCCTAGGCCTTTGCTTGATTGGCATGTTGTGTTCTGCTTACCGTTCCCTTAGCGGCCAAGAAGCGCCCTGCATGATCCCGGATTAAAACCAATTCCAGCTAAATAAAAGTTGGGATGAAACGAAGCATCTACATTAATCTTCAAGTAATTAACAGGAGGAGCTTGCCAAGGTAAATGCATGTGAACATTACTTCTAATAGAAGAAATTATAGTTACGGATGCAGTCAGATGATGTTGTTGTGTATATGCAGAGATACTATGTATGATTGTATTAAGATTAGGAGATGCATTATTAAAAATGACTTAACATCTGTGTTTCCAAATGGAATGCAAGATGCATGCAATGATATGGATGATCTGAGTATAATGATAAATGCTAATGTATGAGTCTGATGATTGCCAAGTTTGAACCCAAGAGAGAAACGACTGATGAGAATTCAAATTCTGATAAACTTGTGGCAGAAAGTATCTCCAAATGGCTGCTGAGAAAAGACAGTGAACCAAAAGATGATCTAAGTCTTCAATCTTATGAGTGTTGCAAAGGACACAATCCAGAGAAGTAGCTGCAGTAGCATGAAACAACTTCTTCTTGGTAGAAAGACAATTCAGAAAAATCTTCCACATAAAAATCTGAAGCTTGTATGGGATATTAGCTTTCCAAAATTTTAACCAGAACCTAGAAGACAGAGCTGTCGAATTACTTGATTGATGAGTGGAAAGCAGAGAATAGGAATACCTGGTAGTAAAGATTCCAGCTGGAGTGAAAGGCCAAATTAAACTATCCTTCTGATCCAATTGAAGAGGTATTGTAAGAATAGAGTCCACTTGAGAAGTAGTAAAAGCTGCCTTAACAAAGAAATATTCCACTGATTTGTATTAAGATCAATCAATTGAGAAACCTATTGATAATCACTCAAATGCAGATCATTCCAGTGATGTAAAGGGTTGGATAAATTTGGAATCCAGTTATGAGTCCAAATATTTATATCACGACCATTACCCACCTGCCATCTAGCATTATCAAGCATAATTCGAAGCCCATGAGAAATACTCTGCCAAACCCAACTTGTATTTTTATCTGAAGGAGGAGGATGAAACTTCAAATCATGAAAAGGGAAGTATTTACCTTTTAACACCTGAGCCGACAGAGTTTGTTGGTTATGAAGTAAATTCCAGGCCAGTTTAGCAAGAAATGCTGAATTGTAATGCTTTAGATTCTTCAAACCTAAACCTCCATCACGTTTAGGAAGAGAAATTTTATCCCAAAATATAGTTCTAGGAGATTTATGATTATCGAAATTGTTCCACCAGTATTGTCTTTGCACTTTATCCATTTGATGAATTGCAGTGTCAGGTAGCTTCAAAAGATGCATTTGGTACATACCCATGGTACTAAGAACAGAATTTATCTGAGTAGTTCTTGCTTCTTGATTGACTAATTTACTCTGCCATCCTTGAAGCCTGTTACTCATGTTATCTAAAATGCCTTGACAATTTTTATGCCGAGATCTGTGCATAAGTAAAGGAATACCCAAGTACTTTTCTCCTATACCCATTTGTTTCAGCTGCAGAATATTGTTAATATTGTTTCGATGAGAAGGATAAGTATGTTTACTGAAAAAGATGTTTGACTTCTGCATATTAATGACCTGACCTGAAGCCTTACCAAAGATGTGGAGAATAGATTGTAGATGTCTCATATGATCTGGAGTATCTTGGAAAAACAACAAGCAATCATCTGCAAAAAACAGATGATTAATTTCAAGACAATGTTTCGTTAGTTTGATACCTTTCAGCTGACCTTCATTAACATGTTTTTGAATGAGTCTATACAAAGCTTCCATAACAAAAATAAATAAATAAGGGGACAAGGGGTCCCCTTGACGAATCCCTCTTGAATGAGCAAATATAGAACTTGGACAGTCATTGATGAGTAATGAAACACTAGTCGTAGAAATACATTGTTGAATCATAGAAATCCAATCTGAATGAAAACCCAGGTGTCGAAGAATAGATAATAAAAAAGGTCATTTTAGTCTATCGAATGCCTTAGCCATATCTAATTTGAGACCAACCAAAGCATCCTTGTTCTTTTTCGTTTTCATGAAATGTAAAATCTCTTATGCTATGATGACATTATCATAGATGTGTCTACCAGGGACATAGGCAGTTTGGGTAGGGGAAATGATCTTAGGTAACATGGTTTTTAATCGATTAGCTAAAAAATTTGAAATGATTTTATAACTAACATTACAGAGACTGGTAGGTCTGTAATCAGCTGGGGTTTGGGGATAAGAAGTTTTATGGATAACGACTTGATATGTATGATTAATATCCTTCAAAACATATTTGGTATTGGAAAAATGTTGGACCATGGAAATTACCTCAGCACCGACAGTATCCCAGCAATTCTGGTAAAATGCAGCTTGAAAACCATCATTACCCGGAGAAGCCCAAGGTTTAATCTTGAAAACAACTTCTTTAATTTCTGTATCATCTGGAATATGAATAAGAAATAAATTTTCATCATCTGAAATACAAGGTGAAAAATTATTGAGAATATCCATATTAGGAGCAGGTTGAGTAGTAGTGGTGATGGAAGAAAAGTTTTTCAGGAAGATATCTTCAATCTCAGGTCTAGAATCATACCAGATGCCCAACGGACCTTGAATATCTTGAATTTGAGATTGCCTTTTGTTTTAATTGACTTTACTGTGAAATTAATTGGTATTCCTGTCAGCTTCATGTAAATGAGAACCAGCTAACTGCATATAGTAGTCCTTTTGAATAGAAAGCCACTGTTGAAGATAAGAATTTAAACGCTGCACTTCACTATTGTTAGTAGTCATATTATTATCATAGCAGTGTTGAAGTTGTTGATGAAGAGAATGTATCTGAGACTCAATGTTACCAAAGGAGAGCCTTTTCCATTTTTGAAGTACAATCCTAGTATGCTTGAGTTTACTAGAAAATTGATAAGCAGGAGACCCTCGAAAATATTGATTCCATCTTGTGTGAATAGTATCGGAACAAGAAGCAACTTTAAAACAACATCTATCCAGTTTGAAAGGCGAATGTCTACCTAATTCAGATGTAGTATGCAACAAAATGGGACTATGATCAGATGCAAGAGGAGCTATATGTTACAAATGAGATGAAGTGAAATGATTAATCCACTCGGAATTAACTAAAGCTCTATCTAATCTGACATACGTAAAATCAGCACCCATTCCTATGATTAGACCAAGTAGTCGTCGATCCAGAATAACCAAGATCAATAAGGCCCAGTTGGTTGACAATATTTCTAATCTGTCTAGAGTGATAATGAGCAGAAGGGTGAGTACTCTGAGTTTCTGAATCATGCATAGTAAAATTCAAGTCCCCTATTAAAATCCACGGTACATCAACAACATGGTTCATGTCTAATAAGTATTGCCACTGATCATGATTTGTAACTGAGTTGTTATCACCACCATACATACAGGTAAGAAACATGTCAGGCATGTGGTTATGAGAATTGATGATGGCATGAATGGTATTATGAGTAGTATGCATTATATGAAGGTCAATACCATTTTTCTAAGCAAAAGCAATTCCTCCCGAAAAACCAATAGAAGGAGCATACCAATAATTAGGATACTTCGTATGAGATAAATACAAATGCATTTTATTATTTTGAGTTTTAGTTTCAGAAAGAAAAAAAATATCATGATCATACTGAGATATGCAAAACCGAAAATAATCTCTAGTATGAGGATTATGAAAACCCTGACAGTTCCAAGAAAAAAATTTCATAACAAAGATACCAAAAAGAACAAGTAAAAAGTAAAACAAGAAGATAATAAGATTGAAATAATTAAAATTTGAAAAAAGAGAGGAAATAGTAACCTGAGTCCAAGCATCAGTGTTGTTCTGAGTCTGGTAAGCCTCAACAGCTATGTCCCATACATTAGGTTCAGAACTTGACTCCTGACTTTCAACAGGCTCATACGCCATATCAGTGGTAGGAGATTCACTAACAATAACCAAAGTAGGACACTGCCTAGTTCTTTTCTTCTGACTGTTATTGTTATCCATAACACACGGAAAACGAGAAGAAGATTCATACTGGGAAACAGTAGAGGAAGACGAAGCATAATCATTATCCGTAGCAGTAAAATAAGAGATACGCATTCCATCAAGAGGTCGTTGATGAATCTGATTTGGTTGTCTAAGTCTTGAACGACGATTAGAACCATGTTGCAGAAATAACTGAGCTTCTTCTTGAGGATTCCGAGCTTGTGGAAGAATAGTTTCAGCAAACCCAAAATTATGAACAGTTTCTTCTGTAGCTAGTCTCTGATTTTTCATTAGTTCAAAATTAGCATCAAAATGATCAGCTACTTTGCAAGCCTGACAAAGACGATAAGGCTGTTTTTCATAAAAATAACCCACCCATCTGGTAATACCAGCAGCATTTGCAGCATAAATACCATTGATTAAAGGAGTTATCACATCTATCATAACTAAAGCTCTGTATTTATTGGAAGTATGAGGGTTAATGCCATCAGGTTCTACAAGTCTAGTATCACATACAATATTTCCAAGAAGTCTAAGAATCTCAGGATAGGTAAACTCAGGAAGCAGATTCTTGAACTCAATCCAGTAAAGAGATAATGAAATCCAAATTATGATAGTCTAGATTTAAGTTCCAATCTTTAAGCACAAGCAAGAGAATATCAAAATTCCAAGCACCTCCATACAAAATTGAATCCTTATCAGAAGCATTATGAAACTTGATACTAAAGATATTAGGATCTAGGGACCTAACTTGAAATACCAATGATCATTCCTTCGAAGATGAGGCCAAATAGATCTTGCATCCTTTTCAGCATCCTGCCATATCATAATACCTAGTGCATATAATTTTCCATCCAAACAAAATCTCCATTCTCTAATACCAGTAAAGATTGCAGTGTCAGAATGAGATATAACTCTTCTATGAATAAGTTCCTCACTTAAAGAAGTTTCTTCCATTTGTTGAGTAATATGACTATGATGAGGTCTAGCCATTAAGATAAAAGAAACTAAACATAGGATTGTGTTGAACATAAGATGAAAGTATGGCAATTTATAATCAAAATCATAAGTATGTGTCAGGTAATAATAAACATAGGTTTGCTGAGTATAGGTATAAAGTTGATATGTGTTATAATCAGAGAAGGTATAACAAGAGAAGTTATCTTGAAGAGCTGCTGAATAAACATACCCGTGAGGAGAAATTTTAGGTCCAATATGATATATCCAAGTAATAGTTATTTGTAAGAGAACCCGATGCACCATTGCAGAGATAAGAAGCCAACTAGGATGATGCCAACTGATGAGAATCCAACTCAAAAAATTGATACTGATGTAATAAGACATAGTTGAAACACTGATTCGTGGCCAAAGGAAGATTACTGAAGATGAGCTGCCATTAAAGAGAGACAAACAGAATCAATAAAGATAAAGAAACAATAAAGAAAGAAAAGTGACAAATAACAAATTAGGGCAAAGAAAAGAGGGAAAAACAGACAAATTTAAAACATAAAAAAAAAAAACAATCGAACAGAGATTCGGATAAAGAAGAACTAGAAGATAAGATTTGAACAAGATTAAATAGATGAAATCAACAAATTTGATGGAAGAAAAAAGGTTGACAATTTTTGACTTTTCATTTGACTTTCGCTTGACCTTATCGCCAGAGAAGAAAAAAAGGTTTTTTTAAAGGGTTAATTGGTGTTTGATACTTACATTTTGTCCAATATTAGTGTTTGGTCTAACATTATTCCAACTTAGTGGTTGGTACTTGGAAAAGACGTTGAACAGCATTGATTATGTTAAATTTTAACTTCAGTTTAGTAATTATATTTGAAAAGAAAAACAATTAATTACTTAATCCTGTTAACAGTATCGTTAACACGTGAAACTCACATGTCCACCTTAATAAAATCGAAGAACATCTTCCTAAAATGAAGAACCCTACCCAGTTTCAAAATCATCAAGACAGATTCAGTTTCAAAAAAAAAAATGAAAATCACCGAGACAAAGATCCCAATTTGTTAACATGATAAAATCCCCATAAATGAACATATCAAAAATAAGATCAACATAAAAATCTGAAACAAACCATTCTAGAAATCTCAATCAAAACCTAATTATACAGAAAACACAATTCTTAAAGAGAAATTTCAAAAATTAGTCTACCCGGAACTTCTCAAGGCCATTATCATCTTTAATTTTTCGATCTGTCAAACTTGAGCCTTGATTCGCCATCATTCAATCTCTTTATTAAGTTCCCTGTATTGCATGCTCCATGATCACCACATCAACAAAGAACATAAAATTGATAGATAAGTGTGCTAATAGACTATACAGAATCATCCCCTCTTGTATTAGAAACCAAAATTAACAAAAAAAATCATTAATCAAATGATCATAGATAGTTAGATTAATTAGGATTCATATATCGTTGGAATTAAGATTTATGTATGGAGATCCAGAGAGAGAGGAACTCAAATGAAGTTGGGTTATCGGTAATTTTGAGATCCAAATTCAGATGCATGTACCGGCTCTGTGAAATCTTTCTCTTTCCCGTTTCATCTCTGCAAAATTTTCTCTGTGTAAAAGACGCGTTGGTTAGATTGGTCGTGATAGGGAAGAAGAAGAGATAGGATGGAATGATCCAAATAGCAAAAAGTCAGTATAGCACTCGTAGGTTTTAGTTGGGCACCTAACAGAAGTTAAGGACTTGTTAGGTCATTGTTAGTAAAGTTAAAGATATTTTATTATTTAAACTATTTAATTAATTAAAAAGTTATACACGTCATCATTTAACAAGTCAACGTTGGTCAACGTCTTTTCCAAGTACCAACAACTAATTTGGACAAATATTAGACCAAACACTAACATTTGACAAAATGTATGTACCAAAAACCAATTAACCGTTTTTTAAAAGATATCGAATTTGTCTTTTCTTCTTTTAAGAATACTCATTTTGAATATACCCGCACCAAATCAGAAAAAAAAACAAAAAAATCTTTTTGGGAATCTCACTTTTGGTATACTTTGTTCTTGTTGATCTGGTTTATTTTATTTCTGATTTGCTAATATTGATTTCCCATTAGGAAGCTTCTTACAACGAGTATAATTGTCTTAACTAATTTTATCTCGATATACAAATGTCTTTTTAATTGATAGAATCTTTCAAAGTTATGCAGCCCAAATTTGTAAAGAATCGATCCAACGGATGACTTGGACTCTAGCAAAATAAGGAGGGAAAATTGGGAATATGTCCCAAAATCGACTGTCATTTTGAGAATATATCCCAGGATTTCAATTTTTGGGAATATGCCTCAAAGTAATGGTTTCCGTCAAGGAATCGTTAAATAGTCAATTTATTGTAAATGTGTCTGAGACTCTGAGCTTTCTCTCTAATTTTTTTCGAGATTTTTTCGTTTAAATACGTTCATGAACCTTATAAATATGTTAGCATACCGTATGTTTGTCTTTTAATTCGCATATGTGATCCCAAGTGTGTGCAAATATTGACTACGGTTTTGGATGGAATTTTGGACGATTGAGATATATTCCCAAAAACTAGAATTCTGGACTTATCTCCAAAATGAAAATCGATTTTGGGACATATCCCCAATACTCCCAAATAAGAACTCTTATCTCTTCATCAGCGCCTATTGACTAATTAGTAATGCATCACATATACCCCTCCTTGATAAAAGAGAGAAAGAAGCCTACAACTAGCAATAAGTAAACTCCTCATTTGTGAAGAGAACTGCTCCTGTGTGTCTGATCGTCGATACTATATTCAAAAAATTGATAGAGTCGTTTCCTTTACATGTGATGTGTAGAAGCCATGATTAGTTTATGCCAAGTCAAAATCTGACTGTCCCCACAATACTGGATCCCTAGTTGATCTCCTCCCATTGTGCTCTCGACGCATGTGATGAATTACATACTATGCAAACTAATTGGTCCTCCCGGACGTCTATGAGTATCATGGTTGTTAGGTAAGCCTGGCCTGTTGCGAGCCTTTGAGTGAACATGGTAAATGACTTATTTGCTTTGACCGTTAGGTTTCTGCTTGTTATTGATCAATAATACTGACGATAATGCATGATGTTGACCTTGAGTGACTTTAGTTGCACATAGAAAGAATCATTGTGTTTTTCTTTTATCCATATACATATGCATTTGTATTATTAATTGGTTACCAAAATGAAGATGCCAATTCCAGGACTACTATCCAGCATCCACATTCCACAACGGTGCAGAAATGGGAATTCATGATAACCTCGTTCATTGTGTACTCGAATCGACACTGACAGGAAAAAAATTATCAACTGGTGAGATAGTCATAATGTGGTGTGACAACTGTCGAAGCATGTAGAAAGATCAAGAAGTACTTAACTGGAGATTATGTCACTGATTTGGAGCTGTTAATTTATTGTATATTTTATAGGAAAACAGAACAAACAAGAGGAAAAAAAAAAAGAAATTATAGCACCTTTTAGCCAGAGCCGGTCCTATTTATTCATTTATAGTTTATTTAGCTATTTCAGTTATGTTAAAGGTTTTTCTTAAAAAAAAAGATTACATGAAAATTTAAATTACTGTTTAGTCCCAAAACTCTAATATACATGCAACTTTATGTTATTCATGTCAATTTCTCAACTCACACATTGACTGATTCGAGACCTTTCACGAGTATACGAGTGATGAACAAATAAAACAAGTAAATAGGAGTTAATGTCACTATAATACAGTGGTAAAATTATTGAAAAATGACATCATTGTTCCGAGTATAAAACTTCAGAGTATAAAACTTTCCAACACGAAATTGTTCCGAGTATAATACAATGGTAAAATTATTGGTAAAATAATTGAAGAAAAGCCAGAAACTTTTTCATTCCTTATCTGTTATCAACACCAACTACCTTAGAAAAGGTATATATAGACCTAATTATAGGTCTGTAAGCATATGGCATAACAAGGTATCACTCTAAGGTACTTTTTTAACTTTACACCAATCTGTATCTTATTATGCCAAGACTCAAATATATCGTAAATGATTATGTTGGCTTAGACAACTGCCTTGATTGGTTGTCATTGATCAACCAGCAACTACATTCACTACGGCAAACAAAACAAAATTTTTGAGGCCTCTTTGTATTTGTGGCCCCAAGCAAGGCTTTCATTGCTTGTATGGCAGGACCGGCCTTGCTTTTAGCACAAGCACAATTTCAAAACCGGGCAAAGTAACAAGAGTTTAAGATGGAAAATAAGAGGATACAAAGTAACAAGAACATACCGTATAAGTATAATATCGAGAAATCCGACAAGATAAAGAGAAGGATTACCGAAGTAAGATAAATATAAATATAGATAAAATCCGATTAAATCGGCGGAAGAATGGTTTTTCTCGGAATTAAATTCCAACCATTAAGTTTGTTTTTCTTCTTTAAAAAGATGTGTTCTCAAAATATGAGTGATTTGCTCAAAATTCTTGTAACTAATGATAAGGCTTTCGTCGTCAAAAAATCACCGATGAAGATTTCGTCGCCGCAAAAATTGGTGACGAAGATTTCATCGCCGGAGACAACATAGATGAATGTTACGTCACTGGAGAGCATCACTATTGATCTTAAAACTCAACCTACGAACCAAGAACCGCCATTGAAACGAAGCTAAACCTCAAAAGAGTAGATAAAACCACCATAATGGTGTAGATAAGAATGAAACATATTAACAACTAAGTTAAGACTACTAACTAACCTAAAAAACAAGAAATAACGAAGAAATCTATTCAGATGCGATCAAAATGGACCATAACTTAGAAAGGTTATTGGTGATGGTTTTATTGGAAAAAAAGAAGAACGAGTAAAAAGGTTGTCGCTAGAAACTGTTCAGTTAAACTATGCAAGTTCGATGCGTTCAGAGTATGTGCTTCTAGAATTTTTGACTTTTTTTTCCATGAACGTACATCTTTTTTAACGAAGAGAGAATATACTCGAGTAGTGGAAATACATTTTGCTATGAAAATGGGGGTTAGATAGAGATGTTGGCGGGGGAAATGATAGTTTTTTTTTTACCTCGGGTTGCATATGAATCCACGAAATGTTATGGCATTCGATTATCTTAAATTTAGAGTGGACTTATACATAGTGACCCTTGGGTTGTGTTTGAACATCTAATTCTATGGAATTATCTTTTTTTTTATGGAAATGTCATGTTGTACCTCATTTGACGACCAATCTAATTTCATAGAATTCCGAGCCTATTTAATAGAAAGCGGAGTCTAAAATATGCTTTTAACTTAATTCGTAGGAGTTACATGGAAAATGTTTCCATGGAATTCACTTTCCTTCCATTATTTTCTTTTCCTGGTATCAAACACGGTCTTAGATCTTAACTTGTAGTCTCGGCCCAAATGTGTAGTAAATTTTGTTGCTAATTTTTATCACTTAATTTCCCTAATAAACTCATCCAATCACAAGGCTATTAGTGGGGTTAGTCGCGGAGAGTTTAAGGATTTTTAATGTATTTATGGGAATTTTGCAAGACACCTATTAGTCGTGGAAGAATATTCCAAAATCTTTTAAATATATATTAGAACAAACGGTATGGGGTTGAGAGTTTCATCCAAAATGAAAGATTTTATAAAATTAGAGAAAATATGATGCTAATATGCAAAAAGAAGAGGGTACCTAGTACACCACCAAGTTTTTTGTTCGTGAACTTGTATAGATAATCCTTGTACAATCAATGCTTTTAGATCTTGACAAACATGATCCTTGTTCCTGATCGTATCAAAAGGTCAACCTAATATGTACTTGGACCTTTAAGATCTGAATTCAACCAAGATAAAGTCTTGTATGATCTATATTTCAAGATCTGAACTCAACAAAAGAAAGTCTTGTAAGATCTTTACTATCAAGATAAAAGCTATCTAGGTTGATTATTGTACTACTTGTGAACAATATAATGCGGAAAAAAATAACAAAGTCACCAGAAATTTTTTTAACAAGGAAAACTACAATCTAGCAGAAAACCTCTGGGACCTCGTCTAGTTTGAACGCCATACTGAGACAGTGAGACCCTAGCATAGTATCAGATGTCATACTGGAATTTAGCTAAG
Organism: Papaver somniferum; assembly: GCF_003573695.1. Classification (NCBI taxonomy): domain Eukaryota; kingdom Viridiplantae; phylum Streptophyta; class Magnoliopsida; order Ranunculales; family Papaveraceae; genus Papaver; species Papaver somniferum. Next base: position 8,768,681 of record NW_020620825.1, on the reverse strand, counting down.
ACCGAATATATCCTTTAAGTTATTTAGCTATAGTTGTGCTCCTTAAATCTCTTGGATCTCGCAAGACCCTGCGCACTTAATTCCCCTACCTGACATCCTTTACAGGCCTAAGAGTTGCTCCACAGTCCTTCGTGGAGACTACTGCTATCCTTCCTCCAACTTTCCAACATTACACATATTTGATTTCCTTTAGATATTTTTCAATCAAGGTAAGGGAAATATATTTACTTTGAGGGATCTCCATGTAAAAAATATATCTGGAAAACCTTAAACAATTAGGGATCAATCTCTTCAAAATCTATTGAGATGCCTAGTTGATTCTACCTCACAAGATCTATCTGAAACAAATTTAGATCGTAATCTTGCGAAACTAACAAAGTTTAGAGACGAAGAACTCCTTGTAGTTTTATCAATCTTATTCCTCAATCGATATTTCTTGAATGGTTGTTTAACAGAAGAGACGAACCTTTAAAATAGACAAGAAATACAATGATAAAGATAAGTTTCCAGATAACAAAGATCTAGCAGGTAAAAGATAGTATGATAGGGATTCACAAATCCCAGGTAAAATCTTCAAAGTCATAACCTATTTATGTTTCTCTAAGAAACCTAGGTTTATGGAGGACGACTCTTACAACAACAATATACACAACATGTAGGAAGTGAGATTTTAGTTGTAGAGAGTGATCAGTCAGAGATCATCGTAACAAGAGATTTCATGTATAAATTACAAAATATGAATTTCATATATTCGTCTGAAGTCGTGTAAGGGATATACAAAACTACAATTTTACAATTTTACCCTTCGTCAAAAATCCACCATCAATATTAAGTCCCATGCTTAGTGAGGAACAATCATGTTCCTCAGTACGCACTGGATGGTGGCTTTACCAATTATAAAGGAAATAAGTAATTGAAATTAGTCATTAGAAATTTTTACCAGAATCCTGATCCACGCTCTAACGATGTCATGTAGTCGTTTAACGAGCAATGACTGAGGTGGTGGTCCTGGCAATATGACAGAGCATCGTTTGGAGAGCATAAGTTGATGAAATACGATTGATTTGGATGATGGGAGGATCAATTTTAGTTTTTTAGCACTCGTGGGCCCACTGCTCCAAAGAGGAAATCTGATTAGTGCATAATTCATATGATTTTAATGTCAATTCCATACTTGTTTAAGCTATTACTCTTGCATATTTTCGTATTATTACTCTTGTTTTCTTTTATGTGTCTCTATTAGGTGAATCATCCAAAATGGAGATACAATTTGCTAAAAAGATCTAAGAAGAGAAGTATTCCAAGTATCCAAGTGCCCAAGTCCAAGAGAAGTTGAAGAAGTGCGACGAAAAGAAGCAAGACGCTCAAAATCAAGAGAGAGGCCAAAGACCAAGCTTAACTCATTCAAATTCAGGATTTATCATCACCATATTGAAGATAATTGAAATAGAAAAAGAATGCAAAAAGAATGAGGTCATTCCGATTTTGGACGAAGAAGTTGCGAGGAAAACAAGCTTTTTATCGAATACCGAAGAAAAACCAGTATGCAAACGGGAGTAACTGAAATATCAGTTTGCATGCAAAATAATTTCCCTGGATTTTGTTACAAAATTTCCGTTCTCAAACCGGTATGTAAACCATGAAGTCTAAAATTCCCAAACTGTTTTTAGGGTCTTTATTTACTACTTCTTAGGTCGGTTTTCGGAACCGACTAGGATACTTGAAGGACAAGAATTGTAAACCTATATAAATAGGTATTAGGCCTTCCAAATAAGATCATCATCTCATATCACAAGCTATGGTTTACGTTTACATCAGAACGTAGGGTTTACCCCTTTAGGGGGAAACCACCATTATTCATCTTCTTTGTAATATGAGTAGCTAAATCCTTTGTTGATTAAGGATGAATTCAATGTTCTAAGCGTGAAGCTTTATTAGTAATACAAATCTATTTGAAGTTCTTATCATCATTGTTTGTTTTCATTATATCTAGGGTTTATGATTGATTCTTAGATTGATTTGGGTGCACAACTAGATTAGTTTATTGATCATTCTATTGCTAGTAGAGAGTTGAGCGATCCGTAATTGTCGTGAATCTCCTACACAAGTAGAAAATATGAGACCTTACATAGGGATTCTTTAAAGAAATCGTGTGTGGAAACAACACCAGTAAGTGAACCGAGCGTACTGAGTTTAACTGCTGGAATCAAACCTAAATTCACAAACCCTAAAGCATTCGATCGAGTTACAACTTGTAAGCGTATCTCAAGCAGGCTCAGTTGGATAGAATCCGGTGAATAAGCGTACCTATTATCCGGTGATACAAGGAGTTTCGGGGATAGCTAAGCGTATATGTTATCCTACGGTTGATGATGAATGGTTCTAATGGAAGATAGATAAGTATTCTAATCCTGTTAACGCTTGGTAACGGCGAAGGATTCCTTGAACATCTCTTTTATTTATTATTGTCTATATATTTTGAAAAAGTGGGGGTATAACAGCCTCACCCAATATTTTGGTTAGCAATCTGTATGGAATAACTCCAATATACTTTTAAGAGAATTAACTAGACAGTCAGACTCAATCTTAATAGCAATCTGCGAGTCTAATTGAATACAAGAGAAATTAACTTGAACGGTACCAAAGACCAATGTTCAAGGATCAATCAATTTAAATCAACAACCAAAGGTTGGATTTACCAATTGATCGATACAACGCACAACCTGTGATATTTCAATTACATAACAAAATATAATGCGGAAAAGAAATAACACAGATACCAGAAGTTTTGTTAACGAGTAAACTGCAAATGCAGAAAACCCCCGTGACTTGGTCTAGATTGAACACACTGTATTAAGACGCTACAGACACTAGTCTACTATAAACTAACTTCGGTCTGGACTGTAGTTGAACCCCAGTCAATCTCATACTGATCCAAGGTATAGTTGCGCTCCTTACATCTCTGATCCTAGCAGGATACCACGCACTTGATTCCCTTAGCTGATCTCACCCACAACTAAGAATTGCGATGACCCAAAGTCGAAGACTTTAATAAACAAATCTGTATCACGCAGAAAAGTCTACATGAATGGATAAATCTGTCTCCCACAAAAATACCTACGAGTTTTTTTTTCGTATTTTGATAAATCAAGGTGAACATGAACCAATTGGTATGCCAGACTTATATTCCTGAAGAACAGCCTAGAAATATCAATCACCTCACAATAATCTTAATCGACTAGCGAAACAAGATATTGTGGAATCACAAACGATGAGACGAATATGTTTGTGACTACTTTTCTATCTTTCATATCGGAGAAATTAATCTCGAGCCAATTTTACAATTGTACTCAATACGATAGAAACAATAAGATCATATCACGCAATTACAAAAAAAAATAGTTGGGTCTGGCTTCACAATCCCAATAAAGTCTTCAAATCGTTAACCTACGGGGTCTCGATAGAAACATAAGGTTAAAGGAGAATCGACTCTATCTTATACAACTAGTATCACACATGAGGTGTGGGAATTAGGTTTCCCAGTTCATAGAGTTCTCCTTTATATAGTCTTCAAATCAGGGTTTTCAATCAATGCTACCTTGGTAACAAAGCATTCAATATTCGTCGTTAGATGAAAACCTGTCTAGATTCAAGATAATATCTTTCAACAGTTAGATCGAATCTTAGCTTGTTATACACAAATGAAATGCACGTTCATTTAGGTTTGTGTAACCGTACCTAAACGTGTACACCTAGTTGGTTCAACAGTAGTTAACCAATGGTTATCCATATGAGCACTTTCATATCAACCTTATTCATCTTCACCATAACTAGTTCAAATGACTCAAATAAACTAGTTAGAGAGTTGTTCAATTGCTTAGATCCCATAGAAGTATATAAGACACAATCGAAACAAAAACGATTTTGATTCACTCGAATCGATTCATGAACATTATAGCCACGGTTTGCAAAAATGCTTTCCTTAGTTTATATACGTCTTAGTTCACGAATAACCGTTTTTTTAGAAAATAACCCACTCAAGTACGCATACCGGTACGCATACTTAAGTACCCGGATTGAGTTTGTTTTCAGTTCACAAACTCCAGCATAAATTCACAGGACGTGAACTTCCGGCAATACGCGTACGGGTACGTGGACTTATCTTCTGGACATCATGAACTATTAAAGTACACATACTTTAGTTCAAGGATTTTGGACTTACACAAGTATGAGTTCACATACAATGTTTATATCCATTCAAGGTTATATATTCTAAACTCTCATTTCAATCATTGAAACATTCTTAGAGGATGTTAAATAGAGGTTATTCACTCACTATTTTTCATCAAAGCAATTTTCAAGATATTAAAATAATCAACATGACTTTCGTCACTTGTAAAGATGAACTTTGGCCAAAGCAAAAGCTTACCAACACATATTTCGAGAAATAGATAAGCGAGATAAACTCGGCTCGAAATAGCAAATTTGTATAATCGAAGTCTATATAGCAATACGACTCCTGTCTCAAGATAGAAGATAGAGTAGATAGACTTTTGAGTGATAGATAAGTTCAAGTCTCAACATACCTTTTAGTAGATGAAGTTCCACCAGTTCCTTGAGTAGTTCTTCATCTTTTCATGATGAACACCGTGGAGTCTAGAGCTCAACTACACTTTCTATCCTAGTCCGAAACTTAGCTATAAGTAGACTAGAAATCAAGACTTATAGTTTTGGCAACTAAACTTGACAAACAAGCTTGAGATAGCAACGCTTGCGAGTTCGACCGAGCAGTGCTCTAACATATTTATCTTAAAACCAATCCCCCTTTGTCTTTTACTTTATTTTGCTGATTTAAATAACCTACAAATTACACAGCTCTCTGCGGGAACGATCCTTACTACCGCTATACTAGTTAATTAGTGGAAAATATATTGATTAATTTGTTGAGCCTACGACATCCCATACAAAATCCTTGTCCAACTAGGTTTTGGAAATAAAATTAATATAAAAGGGTGGAAACCCTTTTTTTCTTTTTTTATTTCTCTCCACCATCATCACCGACCATAGCATCTCCCTCTCTCCTCCATCTTCACGTCCGAGCAGCAACATATTTTTTTTGTCGGAGCTCCGTCACCGACTGATCAACATTGGCGATAGTCTAGCCAACTTTAGGACGGCTCCGTCACCGATCAGGTAAGTTTTTATTCTTTTTGGTAGACAACTATCCAACATAAAAAAAAGTGATTTAATCACGGTTAGGGTTTGAAAGTCAAGTTTTTATTTTTAAAGCAGACTTTGCTCTTCGTTTTTGTAGGCGCTTCAATCATCTTTCGTGCAACAACAAGCAAATCTTTAAAGAAAAAACTCTTGTGTTACCATCATCGGTTGTTAATGAGACAATAAACGGGTAAACGAGTTTGGATTTTTTACCGTTTTGTAGACATACGTCGCCTGTAATCGATGTATGCATCTTTATAATAGAACGATCATCTGATATTGTTGATTTTCAATTCTGTTACTTTTTTGAGAATTTGCATCTTGTATGAATGATGTATTGAATTAGAAGTATTGCATGAATGTCACAGCTTTTTTGTGTAGATGTCAGACGATAACTACGATTCTGCCTCCAACAATGGCGAAGAAGAAGGATCATTAATTAAAAATACCCCAAATATGGATGATAAACTCTTTATAGTTCAGTATAGACCCGAAAAATGCCCTTCATATTATGTGTTTCGTCTCTTCATAAATCCCAGAGACGCTACTCAGATGAAACTAATCTCTCCACAAGCAATAATTCAGTTTTGCTTGCAAGGAGGACATTACTCAGCTTCGCCCATAGACCTTAAGATTTCTCAGAGACCTTTAGAAGATTTCTCAAGATGGAGAAGGCACATGCTTGGCTATGACCACGTTCGAGCTATGTTGGACGGTGCACAGATTAGCGAGACTATAAGAGCGTCTGGAGAATTATTCGTTTACCATGATATGCGAGGTATTGTAGCTTTTTTTGCTCGGTGGTGCATTCCTACTCATACACTCATATGTCAATGGGGAGAGTTTACCATCACTTTAGTATACGTCACAGTTATGTTGTATCTTCCAGCTACATATAATCTTCTTGAGAGATTCTCGTCAAAAGAAATTACGATGCGTCTGTAATCTTAGTATCTAAGATGAATGAATTTTAGTGAAGTATCGGGCAACTTTTATGCTCAATGGATGAGGTATTGGTGGTCGATGAAGAATGACCCTAAGAGACCCGATGACAGTACATTGACCATTGTTTCTTTCTTATCATCGTGGTTTTCCATAGATGTACTTGAAGAAAGTTGACCTTTGTTGATACCATTTGTAGCTCTTATTTCCATCAAAATGTCCAAAGGTGAGAAACTTCCCGTTGGCAATCTATTTCTGGGTTCTTTGTACTCTTACTTGGACTTCATGGGTGTTGACACAAGCATTTACGACTGTTATATGAAAATAAAATTATATGTTAATTCAATGTTCCTCCAAGCATGGTTCTAGGAGCCTTTCAGTAGTTATGCACCTATTCATGTACTTTGCAGAGGAAAGGTGTTGTTTCACATCATTCTTTCTCTGAAGAAGATAATGCCAGGATCTTGTGTTGGTATAATAAGCTTTCATGGTCTAAAGCACGTCTTGTTTATTTTCTAGAAAACGAGTTTGAAATTTATTTTCTTCCATGAGCTCCAATTCGTCCTTGTATTTCTCAGTTGACCACTTTTACTGTTGGGGAGGATATTCATTTCAATTTGGTACAAACCTTAATGATGGTGAGAGAACTTTTATGTTAGTTGTAATCCTGGCCATTCAGTGTTTGTGATGTATAAAATACATCTTGTAGAGGAATATAATATTAAAAACGCATCTCGAAAAATGATTCTTGAGTAATATGCCCATTCCATTCGAATTGTTAAACCACTTGTTCAACAACATGGTACTTACTTGGATCATACAAATGTGAGTGGACATAGCTACTTGTTTCCTCACTCATACCGAACAACATATGTGACTCCTTTTTACATAACTTTTTGGAACGAGCAGCATGAGTTTTATAATAATTTCGTGTTTTTGGTTCCACCACCATCACGAGGAGATCCTACCATTGAGATGGTATCTAGTCGACCAAGATTGAAGCCAAATCCCGGTGATAAGTGGGTCGTAAGGGATCGAAATGATGTAAAATTCATGAACGTTGAAGAAAGTCCCGATGGTGGTGAGAGAAGAAGCAAGACACACAAGATGTTTTCAAACACCATGGAGTCTCCATCTGTTTCTTTGGTCAGTCATAGATGCTCGTATCATGACAATTTATCTTCCGTATGGTTACGACCGTAAAAAAAAAAGATATTTTGTTACCTTATTCCAGGTTTTGCTTCCTCAAGCATTGAAGGTCTTTGATTCACCACGAATGGAAGACCATTCCATAATTCTAGATCGTATGAAGACGATGAAGATAAAGATATGATGTAAGCATCTTTGTGTACAATTTTTTATTATGCTCTTTGAGAGAAATGCTCATATTTGTTGTTGTTTCTAGGAGTAAATTTCTATTGATAATATAGGTAATAATGGTACTCAATCTTTTTCGGAGGAGGATGAGGAAAAGAATCACCACTATTCGGAACCGAATGGAGGTAATGGTGATTCCAATGGAAACATCGGCAATCCTATCTCCTCAAATGGTTTAGAGACCATCCAAGTAAATGTCCATCTTGTATTATCTTTGTATAAGTATGAATTTGTTAATTGATGGTGTAATGAACGAGAATCCATGTGGATGAATGAGGGGTTTCGTCATAATTCACCTTCAGAAAATTCAGAAACAAGATTCTTAGTAAAAACGCTGTAAAATCTTCTTATGACATCTGTTTTCGGTTATCAACCCTAACTTTTTGATGCCCATGGAATTTTCTAGCCATTCTACGAAGATCTTTGAATTTCGAGCTCGTTTAAAGGTCGAAATTGATGAAACATTAAACTTTCAGGAAGTCTTCATGAGCTTTTCAGTTGTCATGTATTTTCGTATTTTACCCACATATCTTAGATCGTTTATCCAATTACTGTGAATTTTGGGTATTTTTTATAGGACATTCATATATAACCTTAGATTCTTCACCAAATTTCCCCATCTCGCCGTTTTTTACAAGACAATATACAATTGTTCCAAATGAGCTTGTTGTAAAAAATGCCCGTTTAGGTTGTTCGGCCATTTGCTTGTATCTTGAATACTTGATGAAGTACCTTGATGTTGTTAGTTCACTTGCAATATGAATTTTATGATTTAAGTCCAAGTGGATGTCGTTTTGGAGACCGGAGATAATGCTTCAATGGGGTAATGTATAAATACCCTAATGCAAGTGTTTTTTTTCAATCTTCCATTCAATAAACCGTTTGAGTACCATGAATTGGTTGGTGATTCAATATCCCCATTGGGTATGTTCGCTCGTATCGTGAAATATGGTAGAAATATGGTCATATTTCCACTACTAGGAAGTCGGATCATGTTTACTTTCCGGTGATGCGAGTATAAACAGTATTGTGTCGTCCATGATATGCTTACCAAATCCAAAGGCGTCATCACTGAGGGCGTGCTCTTTGATTGGAAGTAAAACTTGAAGGATTCTGAATAATATGACTTCAACGTGAAGTGGCTTCGTCAAGGAATCGACGCCATCAAGAAGATGCGAAAAGAAAGTGTACCTCTCTCCAATGATGCTATGATGAAGTCGTAAATTAAGATTGCCTGATTGACCAAAGAGATGGAGTTGGAAAGAATTCTCTGCAAAGCATGAAGATAGCACTCTCCAAAGAGAAGAAACCATATTTAGCGAATTTCCTTAGTTTCACCTTTATGTTTCTCTTGAACTTCGCTTATGAACTTTAGAGAGATGAGAGGTTTATTATTTGGTTTTGACTTTAAGTTGATTTTGAACAAGTAGGTTATTGGAAGTTGCAAGGATTTTATTGTGGTTTGATAGAGATTTTGATTTGAATAAATGAACTGAAATTGATTGCTGAAAGGGAATTCAATTACTGAACGCAAGTATTGCGTACTTTTTGGAGGAATTGAAAATACAAACGAATTAAGAAAATCATAAATACTTTAAATGTCAGAGCTTTAAGTGTCAAATGGCTTGAGTATCCAATGCATTAAACATTTAATGCCTCGAGCAATCAATGAGTCAAGCGTCAAATATCTTGAGCCACTTCTCTTGTATTGTTGTCCACATCAACCAATTTGTAGTACCTGCCAATGGTAGCGTTAGTAATCATAAATGGTCAATTCCAATCAGAGTCCATCATGGAGTGGAGGCTGCGCCTAGCTGTTTTGAGGACCAAATCTCCTATATGAAATTTGTTAGACCTGATTTTCTTGGCCCTGAATATCTTCTGTTGATTCGGATTTTCCATAATCCCTTTGTCAATATCAACATTCCATGTGTGAGCAGGCATCAATACCTTCTTGTAATGATTTTGTGGCACATGTAGACACTCTTGTAGGGTTATATAGAAAGGTGTTCTTTGCAATGTTTGGACATTATCTCAGTAATGAACGTCCCACACTCGATTTGGTGAGGATACAGATTCAACCACTTGGTAAAATATCGTAGTAGTGAAGCTATCCATTCATAACGTCTTTCAACAACATAGGATTTTTTTGCTAGAAAAGTTGATTCCCCACGCTAGGAGAGCACGTGGGAAACTCAATATCAAAGATGCAGATGGAATGATACTTTCATGAGCGCGAAGCCTTTTGAGGTGTGATATTACATCTTCTTCGGGTTTTGCTTCAACTCCATCAGAGTTCGAAATTTCTTCAAATATCTTAATGATGGAACATCCTCCAAGTTTTCTGGATTGGAATTTTCTTTTAGGGAGATATGTAGCTGGAGGTTCCATGTTAGTAATTATCTTGTCAGTGTGTACCCATGCTCGTCAGAAGATCATGTCATAACCCTAAATCTTCCTTGATTATGCAAAACTTGGTTTCTGTACAAGTAAAACTCATCTTCATCTTCAGAGTGAAGTGTCCATAAGCATCCCTGGATCTTCCTTCATGGTCTCTGATTGACATAGAAGCATGAGTAGTTTCTTGTCGAGTGATTCTTGCAGCTTTGAGGGTCTTTAGTGGGATAATATTGACGGTAGTACCAACGTCAATCAACGTTCTTCAACTTCATTTCCTTTGATAGGGCTGTCAATGGATATTCGATATCCGGTATCCGTTTCCGAACATCCGGATTCCGTTAGGTTAATATCCGACATAACGGCTATCCGATATCCGATAACCTTAACGTAACGGATATCCGTTTATTAACATAACGGTACCGGTTAAGGGAGTTTCCGTTAGGTTAATATCCGATACTGTTAGTGTATAACTATATCATAAAATTTTCGGAAATTTTCGATACCTAATACCCTTTAGGTTTACTCTTTAGCCATTTGATTATGTCTCTCCTAAGTAAATATCGGAAATTATCGAATATTAACGGAAATTATCGGAAATTATTGAATATTAACGGAAATTATTGGAAGTTTTTTGTATCATGAGTAGATAACGGAAATTAACGGAATAATATCCGATATCCGATAGCTTATCCTTAACCTTATCGATATTGAATTTTTGAATTCCAAACGGATATTATCGGATACCGGATATCCGACAACCCTTAACCTTATCGGTATTTCCAATATCCGACGGATTTTTATCCATTGACAGCCCTATCCTTTGAGATCGACTATAGAAAACAGTCACCAGTCATAAATCTTATTTTATGTGACTGAAGGTTCAAGAGGTACCTCCAGGAAAGATAGACACTTTCCTGACAAGATGTGATTAAAAACAGTGAAAATATCTTTCATTTGCGCCTTTGATGGATAAAGCAACTCACACACATGCTCTATTAAGAATTGAACTACTTCATTAATAGGTTCCTCCGAGAGAGTGAATGTCCTGATTGGAAGAGGGTTCCCGTGTACTCCTTCAATTCGCAAATGAGTCTCTCCTGATTCAACTTTCTATTTGAAGATGCTCTCGAAAAATTGAAGTCTCTTGTGGCATGATAGAAAAATAGATGAAAATGGCAATACTTAGGGTCTTCCATCTCTTATTCAGTTGGTTCTATTATGACAGGTGGCAACTTGATTGCATCGTCTTAAATTCATACTTGTAGTAACTCAATTACTTCTTCCATGGGAAGAGGGAAGTTTGTTTCTATATGAGCATCCTTGCTTGTTGTTGGAGGCGTTAAGCCGGAGCCAGTGTAGTTTGGGCTTGATTAGCTCCTTGTGGCATCCATGATGGTGGTGATGGAGCTACACGCTTGGCCACTAGTGGAAAGTGGGTTTTTTAAGTCTGCTTGGGTTTTATAAAAACGACTTCCAAGACTTTTCTTAATGGACCGGGCAGCCAACGGAAGACGTTTAACATGGAAAAATAAAATGAGCACTCCTGGAAGTCGTAATACTAAAGGGTGTTTTATTAATAAAAAAAGATCTGCCTTTACATGGTCCCAGAATCCCATTATCCCACATTTCTCTCTTCGTTCATTTTCTATCTCCGTCTATCTACCCAAACAATCTTTTGTCTCTCTCTCTAACTCAGTATCTCTTAGTTATCTTCTTTCACTTGATTCTAAGAAATCATGAATCTAACTTCTGTTCTCAGCAAGATGAATCGTGAGCCTAGATCAAAAGCAACCCAATCTTTCAGCAGAAATTAAAAACCCTAACCCATGTATCCGCAGAAATCAAAGAAAACATTGTAACCTAAGATCTACTTGATTTGCTCCCGAAATCATCAGGGTAAATCAATCTTGTTATTGTTTCATAAATTTGATAAAATTTTAGCATTATTAACGGTTTTAATTTCTCTGATCTTCTCTCGTTTTTGCAGTAAGGTGTTTCATTTCTACTTTTCCCTACAAGAGAACTCCTCCAGTAGGTTGAAGATCTCTTCACCTAGAGTAAGAAACAAAACCCCTAAATCTAATTCTGAACATAACTACTCCATAATTCTATTTTTGATCTTTAACCCTAACTGATGGGTTTTTTTTGTTGTTGAAGAAATCGTCTGCAACTTCATGAAGAAGGCTTTAGCCGTGTCATAGATTACTATTAGTTTCATGATTCTCATGGTATTGCTCAAGTTAACAGGTCACTAGAGTTTCCATACAGAGAGATGATACTGAACTTGTTGGTGTTAAACAATCCATTCATTACTACCGATTACATGGTATAATTATGTTTTCTCTTGAATAATCAATGATTTCTATATATGTTTGGTTTACAGATGTACTTAAGATACTTGTCAGTCTATTTGCTTTGTAGATCTATTTTTATTTATAAATTTTAGCAGATGACAGTTGTTTGATGTAGTTCTTGTTTGTATTAAGGTGGGTTTAGGTTTATGAGTAATGAAGCTTAATTTGTTTTGTGTCTGATGAGGAATTTTAGATTGTTCTGTATCCAGGGTTTGTATTGGGATAAAATTTTCACTAGTGGCACTGGCAACTTTCCGTCATGTAAGGCTCTTCATTTGTAAATCATTATGCCCATTTTAATTCAAGTTTTCGTGTTTCATTCAAGCTCACATATGTAATGTCATAATTTGGGATACGCTAACATGTCCTTGTATATTTTTGCAGCTTTATGTGCATCCTTCAGGAACAGTTACACAAGGACTTGTATCTGCTATTGGTGGACTATAACCAAAGTGTAGTTTCATTCCGAAGATGAGCTGGTTCATGCTTATAGTGAGCTTAAAATTGTCTAGGACATGAATAGTTTTACATACTCAATCTCAATATCTAGGACATGAATGGACAAGTTTGAGATACGTCTCTTGAGAGAAAAACTTATTTTAGCTGTCAAAATTTTGAGACTAATGCTTCTCATGTTAAACTTTATTATAGGAATGCTTATTTGTTCTGGTTTATGCTGATTCTGATGAAGTGTCTGTTGTAGCAACACATGATTATATTGAATGTTCCCTTATGCTGGGTAAGAAAGAACTCAAAGTGTAGCTTTCTGAAAATCATGTTTGGCATGGTTAGGTATGGCTATTAAGTGTTACCAGTTGCATTTACTAATGTGTGCTCTATTGATACAGGGTAGGTTCCAACGGAATCATACAGTTTGGATGTAAACCTGACTATGAAATGAGATGCAGTAACGAGATGTGCTTGGGTTTTTGTTTTATTCTTTTCCTAACAGTTTCAAATTTGTCGTAATATTTGTTGTCGATGCCCTTGAAAGGTACACCCAGCTTTCCAGCCATCTCGTTCACAAAACTAACAAACCTGGAATTTTGTTCGTTGGTTCCATCCAAGGTACAACTATACGCTTCCCTAGTGTCATGGTCTTATGATTGCAGTAGTAACTTTATTTTGGACCTTAACTAATGTCTTGTACGTGCATCTGTAATTTGAACCACATTATACGATAACATCATCACTCTGTTATATCTTAGTTGGGGTTATGTTTTATATTTTTAATTTTATTTATTAAGATAAGTGTTAACCAATGTAGGATAACTCTTTAGGCAGCCAGCTGCAATTTTTTCTCAGTTTGTGCTCCTGTTGGTCTGCCATAGTTGTTTTACACCTTTTTGTCCTGGTATTTGACTATGATAAATTGTTTTATTTTCTTCGCAAGAAGTCTCTCTTGCTGGTTGCACTCTCAATCACCACTAACTTCTTAAATGTAATGGCTCTTGTCAGTCATCATTTCGAATTTCAATTTTCTATTTTATTTTTTATTATGTCATGTGGCTCCTACCCCAACTTGTTTGGAATAAAGGAATGGTTATTGTTATCTGGAAAAGGTTGATGCTTGCTTGGATAATAAACTATATGGTAGTTACTTCAATAGTTGTAGCCGATGAAATAACCACTATTTTGCAGTCATTACAATAGTCACTACAAATCCTGGTTACATCTTAGTTCACATCTAGTTGTATATTTGCATCTAGCCGTCTCTTTGTTAATCTTCACTATATTTGTGATTTTCTTTGTGCTTTCAGTGATCTTAAAATGAAATAGCAAGCTCTTTGACCACCTATCAGTTCCTGACTTAAACCAAGTGCAGCAATTTTCTATTTCAAGTGTTGCAGATTCCTCTTCTTCAGAAACACCAACTGACAAGGACCAGAACTATGGAAAAGCATTCTGGTTACGTGAAACTTAACTCATGTTTCCTTTGTAATTTTTTACAGTGAATTTCCTTTTATATTTATGTATGTTTCGTAAATTATTTTATATTTGGAACCGATTGTAGTTTGTTATTGTAAACTGAAATCCATGTGTTTAGTGAATGTTTCGCAGATACAGAACTTGAGTAATTGTAATTTGTTGGGGTTGTACAATGAATTTAGTGAATATAAGTTTAATTCTATTTTAGTTTCTTGTTTTGTTTCAATCATATTTGATTTCAGCTAGCGATTCAGTGAAACCTGATCTTTTTTTTTTGTATTATGAATTAATGAAACGTCTGCTTCCACCACTTGTTATTTATGTGCTGTTCAAAGTAGTCGTAATTTGAAAAAAATAAATAATCTCAAAAATAGACGTTTTGAGAAATAAGACTACAATCTTAGGGCTCCCAGAAGCAGTATTTTTTAGAGGTTTAAATCTGTTTCTGGCAGACTTTTTTTCTTGCATTTTCCACTAGTGGGGTTGTTGTACTTCTCTAGAGGTAGATTTTCTCTTGCTTCCTTCGGTAAAATTGTTCACAAAAGGTTGAAGATTTTGTTGTTTGTAGACGAAACGTCTGTTCCCACGAGTATTACGAGGCTCCTCAGTCTTTGTTGGTTTATCTCTTTCTAGCAAGGCAGGTGCAATGGTTTTCGGTAGCTTGGATACTTCGTGAAGCTCTGAGAAGGTTCAGAAATGAAGGTTTATCATTAACGATTTGTAAAGGGGAGTCATTCTATTGATGCACAATTCTACAAGTTGTTTGGCGATGATATTTGGATCACGGAAACCCAAAGTTTAAACCTATAACCTCTTCACATAGTCGTTGTTCCACTAGAACATTCTCCCTAAATCAGATAAGGTGACCTGCTCTGACATGCAGAAGTATTTCCTGTAAAAGGCATTAACCTTTTCATACCAACTTGCAATGCTTCCTCGTGCGATATTGTTGTACCATGTATATACTCTGCCTGTCAGATACTTCGAAAATTCTTCTAGACGGACGAAGTGGTTGTATTCATGCTCACCCTATGATTTCAAGAATCATAAAACAGGCTCCCGTGAGTTGCATGTTCCATCATAAAGCATGAATGTTTGAAAAGTGTATCCTTTCGGAAAAGGAACTCTCTGAACATCAGAAGGATATGAAGGCTGGTAACAGTGAACTATCGATGAACCATCTTTTCCACGATTCTCCAATAAGCGCTCCAAATATTCACGAGTGATGAAGCTTGATTGTTCTTTTGCTGGTGGATTTGCAACATTCCGGACTTCATTCTAGGTCATGGATTCTGGAAGTTCCAAGGTCATCAGGTATGGATGTTTCCTTAGCTTTTACTTTCTCCGCCTGACGTTGGGTTTGCTCATGCGATAATTATTCTGTAGAAGTTTTGAGATAAACACATAGTTCTTTTTGTGTTGCAACCATATCCACTTGATTATTGGCATTTGCGTCTTCATAAGATCAGCTATGGTAGGTGGATCATTTCTGATTTCTTCAGGAGCCCCACCGAAGAGAAGATTGTTGACAACGTCGATATTGGTACCGGTATTGTTGGTCGGAGTGGTGGTATCAGTAGCACCATTGTTGGAAATGCGATGAGTGACATTAATACCACCATTATTGCTAGTGGTAGCATTTTTTGGGTTACAGTTAGGATTTGTAACTGAGCGTGACCTAAGATCAACCACCTTTGACGAATTGGGTTTGTAAACGAGAGCTTAATCTCCCATTGTGGTCGATTGTGTAAAGTGGTGGAGTAGGCAACTGCTCGATCAAGAAAATCGTCTACAATTTTTAACAAATGCACTGCACGGAGTGCTTTGAGTTCGAGAGATCAATCTGTAAGACTCCATTCTAAACCAAGAAATGGTCGTTCCAAAGACAATTTGGTCACAAAGGAAAGATAAGGATCGACATGAGGGATGGAAGTTGAGAATGTGTGAGGTCAGTGGTAATTGATGGATGTGTTGAACCGCTGTGAAGATGATTCTCTATGTTGGACCAAGAGAAATCTTTTGTATGTTTGATATGGTTGTTAGATGACTGATGTATGATAAAATGAATTTAGTTCTTGCTAAATTTTCCATCTCATAGGTCGAGGACCTATTTATAGCAGAAGTAGTTAACCCATTGATCCCCAGTAAGTGTTGACGATTGAATAGGTGTAGAAGAGTAAGGAAATGAGAAATCATGGTTACCAATTACGTATTGCGAGGAAGACTTGGTTGATTGTTCATCTATTACTCAATTTACTCCTTCAACTTCCAGCATGACTTGCTCACATTTCCCATTGTGGACGTATCGCATGTGTTGTAAGCCGGCAGACCACAACCTTAGTGAATATCCCCCCACGTGACATGATTGATATCTCATGAAGTATACTTTGCAGACGAGTATTTATTTGGTCAATTGTTGACTTGGCTAGACCGTGATTCATACCTTAATTAGTCGCGCATAATTGTCAATGACGAACATCACATGCTCTGTGACTCATTATTGTGATGAATTAAGCATAAGGTGTCTGTTGGGACAACAATGATGCTTAGACGTTGACTTTTCAACACTGGACCCCACAAAATCTTGAGAGTTAAAAAAAATATCTACATATTTTATTAATGCAATCCCTATATACCATTCAAATTAACTCTATCATGTATCTCATTATCTTCCGGAATTTGGAAAAATATATGAAATTAAGAATTTTTATCTTATTTTATGAGAAAGGGAAATAAGTTATTTATAATTCTATTCACAAATACGGGAATTTTCTATTTAAATGATCTTGCAATATTGTATTTGCATCAATCAGTGTAAGAAATTTTCTCATGTTACACTGTCATTTTCAAGAACAAAATGTGTCCCCATCAAACTATTATTTTGGATACTGTTGATGGTGGTTTTTAGCCTAGGGTCAAAATTGTAAAACCTTGTATCTTAATACGTTGTCGTTCTGCAAAGGAATAAAGGCCATTTGAAAGTAACGACTGCTCAAACCTCTTTATTTACATATGTATTGTACAAATCAGTATATATGAAATTCATTTAGAATGTTGCGCACAGTAGTAATCCCAGGTATTTTGTGAATTCTATTTTATGCCATCATTATTAACTAATACATGACTCGCCTGATATTTTTTCCATGCTATGTTCCCAGTAGAACTCTCAATACTGACATGACATGGCGATCAATGCTCACTCTCAGCAGAGTAGCATGAATCTCCCGAAGTGTTAGTATTGGGATCTGCACAAAAATACTCATACGAGTTACATATCTCTGACAAAGACATTGATGTGTTCACACACTTTTAATTAAAGTTGGCGTGATTGAACACACATTTATTCTTAAAGAAAATCTAGACTGTTAATGTCAGCCTCAGAAACAATCACGGCCACACAACTTGGCCGCATGATTTAGCAAGCATAGCTTACTCCTAATATAATTAGGAAATCAGCTCAGTGACTACCGGCGGGCCCACTAGTGCCCTAGACGATCGAGTCCCATTCTCTCAGCCGCGAAGTGCTTTGAACGCCGATCCCAAACATGGGTGATCGCGCTGTACAAGAATGGCTCGAACGAGCTAAGACCGTAAAAACACAGTCTCAAGAGTCATCATATCCGTCCAACTTCGCCAGCCTAGTTGGACGGATTAGATCGCGTTCCAAACGATCAAGGAAATGCCAATGCGTTCGCCACCGGACGAATATTATCCCTTACCAATCGACTTGCTCATGGGAGTTGATAGCACACCAAGTCGTTCGATTGAACTAGGGTAGACACGGCTTCTTTGAAGCCCTAATCGGTGTTTGCGCCAACACATTACTGCCGCAAATCGATCACAAATGTCCAACTTTGACATCCTTGTTAGACGACCGAGATCTTTCCTGGAATGATCAAAGAGGCGCCAGCACTGTCATTGGCGGCCCCACTTTCCCCTTGGACGATCGACTTGCCTATGGCAAGCCTATAGGGTGCTCGACCGCTTGCACAAACCTGAGAAGACGAGTTGTGTTCAAAAACCCTAATTTAGGTCACGACAATACATAGCTGTCGCAGATTGATCCCAACCATCCGATTTCGCCAGCCTAAACGAGCGGCATAAATCTAGATTTAAGTGATTCCGAAGGTGTTAACGTGATCATTGTGGACCCACTTTACACGTGATTGAACGGCCTACCCAAACTAGGGCTCAATGCCTCGAAACGCGCACCCAAAGAGGGGTGGGTCACACGGCTTCCTCAATCCTAAAGTTGCGTCAATGGCAGTATGTAACTGCCGCAAATCATCTCGTTCATCCAACTTTGCTAACCTAGTTGGATGGTGTGGATTTGTTTTTCGAAAACAAGCAAAGCAACATTGTAAAGACCGGCCATCCCTCTTCCACATGAGGCGATCGGCCAAATAATGACTTGACCATAGGGTCCTAAAACGATCACCCAAAGGAGGCCGATCATGTTGTCTTCTTTAAGACGCCTATTCGCGACTTATTCAATCAGGCTCTAAAACAATGATCCTTCATACACATCGATTAGTTTGAGATGCTTAAATGCGATGTTTCACATGCATCGAATACATACAATATTTTATATTGGCCTCATAAACAACTTAGTTGTTTCACATAATAGCTTTATGCTATTCTCCGCGGCGGGTCCCACGACTTGACCTACTTATTCGATACATCAAACATGTCACAAACTGGGGGATGCTTACTGGGGTATTGGTCTGGCGGTTCTAAGCGTGCAGCGTGCAACGTGCCCATTACGAGAACGTGTTAGGAAAAGACAGACGGTTAACAATGATGGAGTAGTGGGTGAAGATGTGATCACACAATGATCACCACCTCTTACACAACTCCATTACTCCACTACTTAACTTCCGCCACTACCTACGAGATCAGGGTTGCGCTCTAGTGACTTGTATAAATAGATTTTCAATCTATTTCAAAAGAGGGACAAGTGTTATCAACACAATTAGCCAGAAACCATTTTCTGATACACAAGTCATAAACAACCACACCTTCATAATTCAACACTCTGATCTCAAACATGTTCTCCGCTTTCCCTGGGGAGATCAACCCTTTTGCTTCACCTTGTGACCGAATTGAATCTGGAATGCCCATTTCTTGATTTAGGACAGAGTCTTACCGATTGATTTCTAGAACCTAAAAGCATTCCCGTGCAGTGCATTTGTTTAGGGTTTGAGCTCGTTTCTCATCAACACACCCCAAATTACCAAAAAACAACAGAATCAGTTTTCTCCCCAGAACAACTGGCGACCACAGTGGGAGGTTAATCTCTCGGTTGCAAGATCAATTTCAATTTTTCTATTTTCTCGAATTCGGGAGGGTGTTTTTAGGATTTGAACACATTCTTTAACCCAATTTCGTTTTAATCAAAAATTTCAAAATTTCCATTTTGTGATGCATCCTTGCCTGCCAAGCCATCCGAAAGTCATGATTGATGGAAGCGCGGAAGACATAGCTATGGTATTAAGAGATATTCTCGCAAGTCAGGCCGATATCTCCAAACGTCAAAACGAGATGCTTCATCTTTTACGAAGTATGGTAAACCGATTGTGGAAAGAATCGGCTAACACCATTAACGATAAAGATGACATTGGATCTTTATCTGAAGTCCGCGCTTCTCTAAGCGTTGATGCAGACAGGATACGTATCCGTGGATATGAGCCGAAAGGAAACGATCAAAATCCACCTAGAAATGAAGGGCCAAAGACGTTTCGCAGGGAACATGACTCGCCAGGAGTGTCACAACATCTGCAGAATAAGAACCAAGGCCCGGCTTATGAAACTCTATTGGAAAGTATATATCTCAAGACCCTTGCAGAAGTTCAGAGAGTTGTTCAACAGTCCACGCCTCCAACCACAACGGCTTTACCTAACAGAGAGGCACCTGAAGAAAGAGAAATTTACCAAGACCATCATGAAGACGAAAAATTCACTAATGAACGGTATTCAGTTCGACCGTGTCGCAACGCCACTGATGCAGGGACCTCGAGAGAAGTTGCACTTCAGCGAAACTGCCAAACTAAGCGATCCGCGTCCATGTCAATACATGCCTCAGCTGCACTCTCGAAACGAGCCTTGTATCAAAGCCCGCAAGAATTCTCACGACAACATCTGCAAGCGTGACTAAACTCAGGGTATCCACACTTCCCATTCCCAATGAGGAAGGTTCTGGAGCTGTTGGAAGCTTGGGTGCAATATGGAGTAGTTCAGCTACCTCCTGTATGGCGTTCACCAACTGATCAAGAGATGATTGATCCGAGATATTGCCATTACCACAGATTCATCCATCACCCCAGTGAATGCAACGTCCTGAAACGCATTGTTTGGGAGAAAATCAACTCTGGGGAGCTACGCCTATGAATCGACAATGTTTCCTCTCTCCACAAGCCGACGTGTGCAGTTTCACAAGAGATATCGAATTAGCTGGGGAATTTTCATTAGCAGAAGTCATTAGCAGAAGCGTGTTACAACAACCCATTTTAAGAAATTATCTGGGAAATCCCAATTTCATTCCATTGGAACCTCGTCAACAAGTAAGTCTTGTCAAAACAATTATCTGTGTGAGAAATCTTTGGAAATTTACTGGAGACTCACACACGTCCCATTTTTTGAGAATTAAGTCATTATCGCCATCTTATGTTTCGCTTTACATGTCTCCTTTCATGTGATGTTTGCAATTTTCATGCAACATACACAATTTTCTAAGGTACATTACCTGCATTCAAAAATGAGAATTTCTAGAATTTCTATTGACCCACTCATAATTCCTCTCGGAGAAAAAAACTCATAAATTATCCCAAAATCAAATTCAAATATCTTCAATCACTTGCTAGTTCAAAAAAAAAAAAAATCAAATAAAACCATGAAAGGAATTCCTCACATCACTCAAAACATCTAAAAGAGAAGTATAAGAAAAGAAGACGCAAAGTATCAAGGGAAGTCTTTCAGCAACAACTCGTTATTTTTGGAAAGAGCAGCTTTCGTGTTTTGAAGGGCGGCCTGCTTTAGCTTCAACTCCTTAGTCAACCTCTCGATCTCTTCCTCCTGACAAGCAATGCAATCCATAGAAGGAACTTCATTCATTTCGCCTTGCAGCTTCTGGATTTCAGAAAGTCCTTTGCAGAACCAGGAGGATTTAAACTCATACTGCACGAACACGTATCAATGAAACTTCCAGCTTTCAATTACTTCCTCGGAAACGGTGCTCCCAATCATGATGCTCATACCATAAATGGAGGATAAAGCTTCTTGGACATGATTGACTAATGCAAAGCGACTTTTAAGCTTCTTGTAAGTAGACATGTGGCCGTACTTCTTCCATATCTTGGTGTATAACTCTTTATACTTAGATGGCACACTGAACCCTCGAACCAGCACATGATCGTCAAAAGGGACATAAAAAGGGGAGGGGGGGGGGGGGGTTAAAAGTGACCCCAGCAATAGAGTGAACAACAGAGGAGTGCATAACCAATGTTTTGTCGGTCACAGGGGGCTCCTTAAAGGGAAGCGCCACTACAATCATAGATGTAGTCTCTCCAGCATTCCCCGTGTCGTTCGCTTCACCCTGAAGGTTGATTTCTTCCATGGTCTCATCCACAAGCTCACTGAAATGAACAGACTCCTTGCCACTCTGGAAGACGCTTCCTTCGTCGCCAACCGAGTTTGCATCATCCTTTTCATCGCCTTCGAGAGATTCAGTCTCACCGGATTTCTCTAAAGCTGCATTACGACTACGTGCCAACCTCGTCAAATAATTTTCCTTCATGGTGCCCTGATTTTGAATAAAGATCACGTTTAGTGGAAATGGCGCAAGATAGGTAAAGTCGGAAGATCAAAAGAGAAGTTTAAAGTACTTGCATATGGAAAGAATTGAAAACCACAGGTCCATTTTCCTGCTTCTTAGGCCTTTCTCCTTCATCCTGGGGACTGCAGTCACCAGAAGCTCCAGCTCTGGTTCGGTTACCCGGAAGTGGCTTCAATCGTTTATGCTTCTCCGAAATTGCGAGGGTGGGCTCACCACGAGGAACTGTCACGATCTTTTCCGAGAATTTTTGAAAATCTAGCAGCTCTTCTCGCCAAAAATTTCTATACCTACCAGTCGGGGCTGGTATTCTTCCAAGAGGCAGGAATGGAAGGCTCTGATTCTTTGCAAATAGGCAAGAATCAATAACAGATGGCACAAGCTCCTTTGAAGGAATTGGCGGGCGATCAAACGGGATTCCTTGATCAAATCCCATCTGACTGACGGGCAGAGTGAGGAATTCATCAAAATAAGATGGAACATATCCCGGAATACAGCTTCGCAGAAATATAATCTCTCCAGAGCTCATATCCTTTCCATCAGTGTACAACACAGTGTCGGAAGCAGTGGCAAAGGTCGTTGGTTGAACCACGGAAGAATGAACTGGTCCCCATGGACGGAAATCTACGGCGTACACATTATCGAGAAAATTGACAAGCCTTACCCCCGATTTTTGTCATCTGTTTTGCCAACGGAGTATTCTCGAACCACCATACAAGCTAGAAAACGAAGTTGCAGGGACGAGAGCATAATCTTTGAAATGTTACCATAAGCATGCTTGGAGGAAAGCTATGTGAATATGCGACTCCACTTTCTTGTATCCATTGGAGGCGTGCATGTCTGCTGCCAAAGCATCCAGATGAGAATACAGCGATCCAAGGAATAAACTGCCTAAGGGGAGAACCACGCCTTTTGCTAACCTTATGGAAAACATGACAAGATCGTGTCTTATAGTCTTCTTCCCAGAGCCGTCATCAAATATGTCCCTAGACAGCCACAAAGACAGAAATGCGACCACGCTTAGTTCATCATCCAGTGCCTGGCTCGGCCTTGGTTTTGTAGGAAACCATTGAGACACCCACCAAGTGTAAAATCATTTCTCGTCCTTTTTCTATTGATCATAATCTTCTGCTCTATGAAGTATAGCATCGAGGGTGGAATTTTCTTCGGTGGATAGTTTATAGTGGAAACTTCCCGCAATGGGGAGATTCAGCAACACGGCTATGCTTTCTAGAGTAATAGTCATTTATCCCCATCTACATATAGCCGTGTGTGTGGAAGGACGCCATCGAGAAATGAAAGTAATCAAACCTGCAACGTCTTTCTTGATGTGAAGTGTTTCATACGCCATAATATCTTCAACAATTTGCGCCTTGTCCAAGTTATCTCTGATGCGCTCATTACTCAACATATGCCTCATCCATCCTTCATAAGAGTTCAGTGAGGTGTGACAAACCTTGAAATCAGTAGGAGAAGCCGGATATTCATTTTTCCGAAGACAGAACCTCATCACATGTGTTTGGGGAGCGGACAGAGCAGTCTTTTCATTTTCAGAGCCTGTGAGCATGACCCACTTATGGCCAGGATGAGTTCTAACGTTTGGAAAAGGAACGGTAAACAGCTCATCATCTATGTTTGGCATGTCTTTGGAGTTGTTAACACCTCCCGATTTGGCAGTAACATTATCCCTAGGTGACATCTTAACGAGGGCTTCTTTGTTCACTTTCAAATAACTACAATGAAGCGCAATAGAAAAGAGTCATTACTTCGTACTAAAAGAGAAATCACGCATGCATGCGATGCAATATGGGTGATGATGGCCGGAGCCGATAGATGGAGAAGTATACATAAAAAAGAAATTACGCGGGATGAACGTCCACAGCAGGATCGGACCTCCGCAGGATCGATCACTCCATAGCCTCTTCGTTCATTCTATTGACCGTGGCATTACTCTCTTGGCCTGCTCGATCGTGTTGGCTTTGGAATGAACACACACAGTTGTGCCTAACAGAGTTTTTGTCCACAAAATTCTTACCACAGATGTTGCGTTCGCGATCGCAACCTAAAGATAGGTTTTGCATGCAAAGACGGAAAGGAGCAAGCATCACATCTGCATGGGATTCTTTGTTCGCTTTACTAATGATTCTAGCACTATTAACTACTTCGTTATTGATTCTACTGGTGTAGTTCGTCGCAATATGGCTAACAAAGAAGTTTTGTTCGTAACAAGATGGTTTTCTCAAGATTCAAAGAAGTTGCGCCTAAAGCTAGGGTTTATATACAAAAGGAAAGAGAGAAACGAATAGCAGCACTTACCGCAAACGCTCATGTTGATCCTACTCCAGTCCTGTTGGTGTGAGCACCTCTACTGGCGATCACTGTGTTGGCTAGTATTGTTACTCCTTTTGGTGCTGCTAACAAATAAGAGAGAATTCACCCAGGTTTTGAATAAAAGTCCCAAAACTACACAGGCAATTGGAGCTAACACTCGCAAAGAAGGAAAGAATGAAGAAGCTTTTACCTTGCTGTCGGTGAACGAACACCAGCTGCTACAGATGAAGCAATGACGAACACCATCTGCTACAGAGGGTCGATGCCCTTTTATACACGCACGCTTTGTAGAAACCTAATGAGGGAAGGTTTCCTTCTTCGGTTTGGACACCCAAAGAATGAGTAATGGGACCGCTGCACCGACGCCCCATGGCCGTACCAATGATGCACGGTCCTGTCTTCAATTGGCTCCTCCTGGTAAGTTCATCTCTATCGTCCCTATTTCATCTTGTATATCACCATCCATTGCTTACCCCACAATAGCGTCGCTATTACGTGCTAAGCAGGGGACTTAATGTTGATGGTGGTTTTTAGCCTGGGGTCAAAATTGTAAAACCCTGTATCTTAATACGCTGTCGTCCTGCAAAGAAATAAAGACCATTTGAAAGTAACGAGTGCTCAAACCTCTTTATTTACACATGTATTGAACAACTCAGTATATATGAAATTCATTCAGAATGGTGTGCACAGTAGTAATCCCAAGTATTCTGTGAATTCTATTTTATGCCAGCATTATTAACTAATGCATGACTCGCCTGATATTTTTTCCGTCCTATGTTCCCAGTAGAACTGTCAATACTTACATGACATGACTATCAATGCTCACACTCAGCAGAGTAGCATGAATCTCCCGAAGTGTTAGTATTGGGATCTGCACAAAAATACTCATACGAGTTACATATCTCTGACAAAGAGATTGATGTGTTCACACACTTTTAATTAAAGTTGGCTTGCTTTAACATACATTTATTCTTAAAGAAAATCTAGATTGTTAATGTCAGTCTCAGAAACAATCACGGCCACACAACTTGGCCGCATGATTTAACAAGCATAGCTTACTCTTAATAGAATTAGGAAATCACCGCAGTGACTACCGGCGGGACCACTAGTTCCCTAGACGATCGAGTCCCATTCCCTCAGCCGCGAAGTGCTTTGAACGCCGATCCCAAACATGGGTGATCGCGTTGTGTAAGAATGGCTCGAACGAGCTAAGACCGTAAGAAATGGTCTCAAGAGTCATCATATCCGTCCAACTTCGCCAGCCTAGTTGAACGGATTAGATCGTGTTCCAAACGATCAAGGAAATGCCAATGCGTTCTCCACCGGCCTAATATTATCCCTTACTAATCGACTTGCTCATGGGAGTTGATAGCATACCAAACTAGGGTAGACACAGCTGCTTTGAAGCCCTAATCGGTGTTTGCGGCAATATATTACTGCCGCAAATCGATCACAACTGTCCAACTTTTCCAGCCTTGTTGGACGACCGAGATCTTCCCTGAAATGATCAAAGAGGCGCCAACATGGTCATTGGCGGCCCCACTTTCCCCTTGGACGATCGACTTTCTTATGGCAAGCCTATAGGGTGCTCGATCGCTAGCACAAACTTGAGAAGACGTGTGGTGTTCAAAACCCTAATTTAGGTCACGGCAGTACATAACTGTCGCATATTGATCACAACCATCCAACTTCGCCAGCCTAAACGAGCGGCATAAATCTAGATTTAAGTGATTCCGAAGGTGTTAACGTGATCACTATGGACCCACCTTTACACGTGATTGACCGGCCTACGTAAACTAGGGCTCAATGCCTCGAAACGCGCCCCCAAAGAGGGGTGGGTCACACGGCTTCCTCAATCCTAAAGTTGCGTCAATGGCAGTATGCAACTACCGCAAATCATCTCGTCCATCCAACTTTGCTAACCTAGTTGGATGGTGTGGATTTGTTATTCGAAAACGAGCAAAGAAACATTGTAAAGACCGGCTATCCCTCTTCCACATGAAGCGGTTGTCCAAATAATGACTTGAACGTAGGGTCCTCAAACGATCACCCAAAGGTGGTCGACCATGCTGTCTTCTTTAAGACTCCTATCTGCGACTTATTCAATCAGGCTCTAAAACAATGATGCTTCATACACATCGATTAGTTTGAGCTGCTTAAATGCGATGTTTCACATGCATCGAATACATACAATATTTTATATTCGCCGCATAAACAACTTAGTTGTTTCACCTAATACCGCCATGCTATTCTCCACGGCGGGTCCCACAACATGACCCACTTATTCGAGACATCAAACATGTCACAAACTGGGGGATGCTTACTGGGTTATTGGTCTGGCGGTTTACAGCGTGCAACGTGCAACACGCCCATTACGAGAACGTGTTAGGAAAAGACGGACGGTTAACAATGATGGAGTAGTGGGTGAAGGTGTGATCACACAATTATCACCACCTCTCACACAACTCCATTACTCCACTACTTAACTTCCTCCACTTCCTACGAGATCAGGGTTGCGCTCTAATGACTTGTATAAATAGATTTTCAATCTATTTCAAAAGAGGGACAAGTGTTATCAACACAAGTAGCCAGAAACCATTTTATGATACACAAGTCATAAACAACCACACCTTCATAATTCAACACTCTGATCTCAAACATCTTCTCCGCTCCCCTCTCTAATACAACCCTTCTCCTTCACCTTGTGACCGAATTGAATTTGGAACGACCATTTCTTTGTTTAGGAAAGGGTCTTAAAAATTGATTTCTCGAACCTAAAAGCATTCTCGTGCAGTGCATTTTTTTAGGGTTTGAACTCGTTTCTCATCAACACACCCAAAATTACCAAAAAACGGCAGAATCAGTTTTTACCCCAAAACAGATACGCTATTGAGTAAAGTCATGTGCTATAACTAAGATAAAAAAAATTCCTAAAAAAATAAATAAAAACACTCCTTCGTCCCTAAATAGATGACCTAGTTCGAGTTTGCACAATTTTTTAAAGCAGAGAGGAGATGAGAGTATTTTAAATATTTTTTACGATTATTCCCTTAAGGATAATAGCTTGGTAAAATTCAAAAATGATTTATCTTTTAAATTATACCAAGGATATTCGTAAAGTTTATATCATTGAAAAGCATTTTAAAACACCTATGTAACGAATATAAACATGACTATCAAATTATACATATTTCTTATATTTACAATAATCAATTGAAATGATAGTTTTAAAAATATCCCCTAATGATATATATATATATATATATAGGTTATCTATTAGTGGGGAAAAAGTTAAGAAATCAGTAGGTCATTTATTTGGGGACGGAGGGACTAGTAGACTACAATTTACATGAAAGAGTTGTTATGAAGCATGAGAAGAAAATACGGAGGAGAGGCCCCAAACAAGTATTTATATAGAAGAAGGAAAACATAGAAACAACCAAATCATTGTATCTTCCACTCGCCAATGAAAAAGGAACACCATAACTAAGGTTGATGATCCAGTTCATGTTAATGATGGCTGAGATCTTACTAAATAGGCAGTGCTCTAGTCAAATCGTGTCCAAAACCTGTTGCATTCTTAGCATTGTTCCAGAGACCTTCAGTGCTTCGGGAACTATGACTGAGATCTTACTCCTTAATCCCTATTATAAAGACAGAACTTGTAAATTTTGTAGTCTCATTAGATAGGCGGAGTTTTATTTTCAAGAATATTTTTTCCTCGAATACCCTTATTTATGATGCATAGTTATCATACAATATACTGTAATTATATGTGAGATGGAGATTTATATATCTATTAATATATAATATTTGTATTGGGATAAGGTAAGGTAAGGGGAAATTAGGAAAGTAAGGAAATTTTTTATGAAGAATGGGCATTTCCTTACTCTAAGAGAATATTGTTTCTATGCCTATATAATGGGGACAGATGGAGTATTAAATAAGCAGTGATCTAGTCAAATGATGTCCAAAACACGTTGCATTCTTACCGTAGGTACTAAAACTTCGACACCTTATTTTCTTTTTCTTGTTTGAACTATTAGCATGACAACTACACAGGTATATGTATTAGGAAATAATATATGAGAGTTTATATTTAGGAGATTAGTAGTATTTGGGGAATCATCAAGTTGAAGTATTAGATTATAATGAGACCTTTGCACCAATGACAATGATGACAACAGTTCGTACTTTCTTAGCAGTTACAGCAGTTAAGAACTGGGAAGTGCATCAGATGGATGTGCATAATGTGTTTCTTCATGGTGGTTTGAAGGAAGAAGTGTATATGAAGATACCTCCAAGATTTGCCAAGGGAAATCCTAATATGGTTTGTAGAATGAAGAAGTCATTGTATAGTTAAAACAGGCAGCTAGGTGTTGGTTTGCGAAGTTATCAACATCTTTGAAAAATTATGGCTTTAAACAGTTATTCTATCTTTACAATGACGAAGGGAAATATGCAGCTTAATGTCTTGGTTTATGTTGATGATTTGATTTTGGCAGGCAATGATCTGCCTGCATTACACAATTTTAAAACTTACTTGGGTCGGTGTTTTAAAATGAAAGATCTGGGAAAGTTAAAATATTTCCTAGACTTAGAGGTGGCACGTAGTAAACAAGGATTCTACAAATGCCAGAAGAAATATGCATTGGATATTATCATGGAGACCGGGTTGTTGGGAGCAAATTAAAACCTGCAGAGTTCCCAATAGAAACGAATCATCGGCTGGAATTGGCAAAAGGAAAGATACTAGATGATGTGGAAAAATATAGACGATTGGTGGTTCGTCTGATTTATTTTTCAGTCACAAGACCATACCTTGCATGCTCGGTGCATATTTTGTCACAATTTATGCAATAGCCAAGAGTGGAGCATTGGGAAGCAGCACTTCGTGTGGTTAGATATTTGAAGAAGAGTCCAGGACAAGGAATTCTGTAGCGTTCTGATAATGTTCTTAGTTTAAAAGGATG
Organism: Papaver somniferum; assembly: GCF_003573695.1. Lineage (NCBI taxonomy): Eukaryota > Viridiplantae > Streptophyta > Magnoliopsida > Ranunculales > Papaveraceae > Papaver > Papaver somniferum. Next base: position 8,739,330 of record NW_020620825.1, on the reverse strand, counting down.
GTGTGATTCAGATTGGGCAAGTTTTCCATTAACAAGACGCTCTTTAACATGTTGGTTTGTACTTCTTGGTTTCTCACCCGTGTCTTGAAAAACTAAGAAGCAGCATACAGTTTCTTGTTCGTCAGCAGAAGCAGAATACATATTTATAACAACGGTAACATGTGAATTAAAGTTGTTGAAACAGTTTCTTGGTGATGTAGGGGTTAATCATACTTATGGGATGAATCTCTTCCGTGATAGTCGATCAGTATTATATATTGCTCAAAATCCAGTATTTCATCAAAGAACAAAACATATAGAAGTAGATTGTCATCTTATCAGAGATGCCATAACATGGAAGATTATATCACCCTCGTGTACTCCTCCAATGGTACAATTAGCTGATATTTTCACAAAGGCGTTAGGGAAACCTCAGTTTAAGTTTCTCTTGTTCAAAATGGGCATTCGAGATCTTCCGACTCCATCTTGAGAGAAGATATATATTTAGGAGATTCGTATTTTAAGTAGTATTTGAAGTCTTGAGAACCAAGTATTGGTTTCCTGTTAACCAAGTCCTGTAAGTGTTTATATTGCGAAAAGAATGAATGAGAAAAGTGAGACTTATTGAGAATTTGACAATATGTTTCTCGTAAAATCACGTTACGCATAATTAATGAGGGCCAAAGAAAGATTCCTATGCTTAACAAACAAATCTCAACAATATCAATAGACACTCTAGAAAAACATGTAAACATAGTACGTCCAACTCTTCTCTAAATAAAAATTAATCTTCAATCAAATATTTCTTCATTAAACAGAAAAACATAAAAAGATTTTAGTTTATCTCTTGTTTTTTTCTTTTGACGAACTCAATATTTTGATTAGAAAAGGGAAAAAAAAACCGTGTTCCCATTTACATAATTGAGACAAGAGGATTATAAAATTTAGTTTTGAAACAGATGGTTGGAGATAAATAGTTTCGAATTCCTTAAATAAGTAACGGTGCGTGATCCTCGTGAGTAATGTCATATTCCTTTGAACTTGAAGACTGGCCATCCATGGTTGTTCCGCTGAAGGTGTTTTAAATGTGATATTTCATCTGACAATTATTTCTTTTAATAACCAAACTAAAAATAAAAATCGACAACATACTAATTTTCAGTGAAGTTGTATCAGGGACATCTGGCCACTTTTTTAAAAAAAAATCCTTATTTTTCTTTCATAAACAACTAAACAAGGGCCACTAACGAACACCAGACATCGCAAGGTCTTGGGTTTTTGTACAGGCAATATGTATATTTAAGTCCCCGCTGATCGGTTCAAAATGAAAAGACAAGATGTATATTCTCCATGATATCATTAACCACCAAACTGGCTTTTTCAAATTTACTTAGTTATATATTTCCCCTTGACATTATTAGTATTAGGTTGTAGATCCAGATTTAATCAAGCATATGCCCGCTCAGGGGAAGCTTGTCATGAAAAATGGCATGTATAGCAAGAAATTTACATATGCCTAATCCAAAAAATCCAAACATTGTGTGGTATCTCAAGCTCACATGTAGTCAGTCTGTTTTGTGTTTTGGGTCTACTACAGTAATATGTACAATCTTAATCGGGTGCGTAGTCATATTAGACTTATCACAAATGTCCTGTTGTAACTCCGCATTGATCTATTGGCATAATTTACTTTAAAAACATGATGTATTACTTACAAAGATAAAGGTTGTGGAAAGCTTATCGAGTGCGAAACCGAAACCAAGGTACCCAGACGATGGGTGAGACTATTATGCTCATAAGAAACCAACAAATTCCATTAGCGTCCTTGTCCATTGCATCAGCCTCTATATATATCATCTCTACCATTTTCAAAAAATAAAATATCGTCTCTACCCATCAACTGTTCATACACACAATTTATATCATCTCTACTCAATAACTATTCTTCTCATTGTACTCCAGCCTCAGTCACCACCGGGAGCCGAAACAAACAACAATGGCTTCTTCTTCTGATGATCAATCCTTGAACCTCCCGTTAAAGGAAATCCCAGGAAACCATGGTTTACCAATTATTGGTCCAATTTTAGATCGTTACAATTATAACTACTTCCAAGGTCATGATGAATTCATTAAATCTCGTATGGAAAAATACAAGTCAAGTGTTTTTAGAATGAACATGCTTCCTGGCCAGTTCATCAAGGTTTCAGACCCTAAAGTCATTGTTCTAGCTGATGCTCTTAGTTTTCCAATTCTTTTCGATTTTTCTAAAGTCGAAAAATCAAACGTGCTTGATGGTACTTTCATGCCTTGTTTATCTTTCACTGGTGGGTGTAGAACTTGTGCTTATCTAGATCCTTCTGAAGAAAAACACAGGAAACTTAAAAGTCTCTTTCTCAGTCTAATAGCGTCTCGTCATGATAAGTTCATTCCGGAATCTCAGAGATGTTTCAAAGCTCTTTTCGATGGTCTGGAAGCTGATGTTGCTGAAAAAGGTGCAGCTAATTTCAACACTTTAAATGACAACATGGCTTTCGATTTAGTTTTTCGTGTTTTTTTTCGATATTAATCCTGCAGATACGATGCTCGGTAACAAGGGTCCATCAATGATAACAAAATGGTTGGTCTTACAACTTCATCCATTGATAACTCTAGGATTACCTAAGATCATGAGTATTGTGGAAGATTTTTTCTTGCATACTTTTCATATCCATCATTTCTTGTGAAATCTGATTACCAAAAGATATATGATGTCATTTATACGTCATCAACATCAATTCTTGACGAAGCCGAAACACTAGGTTTATCTAAGGAGGAAGCTTGTCACAATCTTGTTTTTCTTGCTGGATTTAATGCTTATGGTGGAATGAAAGCTCTTTTCCCTTCTTTGATGAAATGGCTATGTCTAGGAGGCCAAAAGCTACACAAAGATCTTGCGGAAGAAATCAGAACTGTTATTGAATCCGAAGGCGGAGTTCTAACTCTGGGATCAATAGAGAAAATGACTTTGACAAAATCTGTGGTGTATGAAGCTCTTAGGATAGAACCGCCTGTACCCTATCAGTACGCGAGAGCAAAAGAAGACCTTGTAATTAACAGGCATGATGCTTGTTATCAAGTCAAGAAAGGGGAATTGTTATTTGGATATCAGCCGTTCGCTACTAAAGATCCTAAGATATTTGAGAATCCGGAGGAATTCATAGGGACAAGATTTATTGGTGAAGGAGAAAAACTGTTATGTTTATTGGTCTAATGAACGTGAAACGGTTAACCCAACTGTAGATAATAAACAATGTCCGGCCAAAAACATTGTCGTACTGTTAGCAAGACTCATGTTGTTAGGATCCTTGGTCAATGTTAAGACGTTGACTAAACACTGAAGTGACTACTATGTAGCTGGTTTGGTTTGGTTATAATGGTCCGTTGCTGTTTCTGCACCTCTATCTGCAGGTGGTTCAATTTTCCTTACCACGGGAAACCTGACTGGAGGAAATTATCAGCACGCCGGCAAATAATGCTTCCCGTATTAATCTCAGTTGTTCTTTGTGTGAAGATGTTTTTATTTTTCTGCGATTACTATTTTCACTGTTTTCTTCAAGAAAGTTTGGTATAATAATAGACCGCCGTGGCTTTGAGGGTGGCCTATCGATTTAAGGAAAGCGTTAACCGTCCTCGCTAATAAGTGCCACTTTAAATGAGCAGGTTGTGTGGCCTATCATCTTTTGTATGCTGTGTAGTAAATAATAATTGAAATATGTAAAGCAGCCGATAAGCTTGCTAAATTTATTATCGTCAATCCGATCAAAAAAGAAGAAAAAAGTTTGTAATCGTCAGTGTGGCACTGTCGGCCTGATGTTATCAAGTCGTTGATGTAAGTTACTTTGGGGTTGCAACTTGCAACGAGTATAATCCTTCAGTTTCAATAAAAAAAAAGGAAAAAGAAAAAAGAAGCGCAGTATTTGAGGATGTACGGGGTTTATTTATTTATCTAGAATTAAGTATAACATTATAGGTGAGGGTGGCCATGTTTGATCCATTCTGGGTTACTTTTTAATTAGAAAGGAACTGGCTTCAAAGTCAACTAATCTATGGCGCCTGAACAAGTTTGAATTACTTATTAAATACCTATTTTTGAGGTTATATAAGAAAGGTTGGTTAGGGTGGAAATCTATTATTGGGGCGTAACATTTCAGTAGAGGAGCTTCATTTGGATTTCTAGTGATCAAAAAATTAGTTATGGAGTATTCTTGATTCAATACCAAATATTTAAAATAACTTTCAACTAAAATCAAAACCTAATTCACATTCAAAGATTCGCGCCTCCTCCTCTTCTTCTTCTTCTTCTTCTTCTTAACTTCCCCTTCTTCATCAACCATAAATTATTCCCTCCTTTTTTTTTCAATCAAAATCATTTCACCATCTTCGATTAATCGACGGTTCGAAAAAATTACAATCGTCGATTAAATTCTCTATTAAAGGTGTGAAAGAAGCATATTGATAGAAATGAATCAACAAACCAATTGCATCTGAAATGGTTAGATTGATTGAAATCATAGAAAAAAAATAGGTTTCAGAACCAGATATGGTTGGGTTTTCCTCAAAAACACCCAACCGTAACTGTTTTACAGTTCGGTTCGACCAAAAAAAACCTAGTCGGAATTGATTTACAGTTAAGTACGGTCATAAGAAAACCCAGCCGCAACTGTTTTACAGTTGGGTTCGACATAAAAAAAAATCCAACTGTAACTGATTTACAGTTGGGTTTCGACCAAAAAAAACCAGTCATAACTGGTTTCAAATTGGATTTTCCTAATTCTACCTAGTTACGATTAGGAGTTCATCATTACCTAACCGTAAATTTGTCTTACGGTTGGCTACCAAGGAAAAACCCAACCGTAGACTGCTTTGTAGAGCTAAAAATTTCATATTTATTTTTACTTACTTTCATCAATTTTGAGTGAATTAAAAAATAGAAGAAGCAGTACACAACTGAGGTACTTCTAACAGAGAACACTAAATCGTCACTCCTAAGCCGACCCAAAACTTCTGGCAGAAAACTTTTCTCAGGCAAAACTCGAAACTGCTCAGATCTTTTTGGATCTTCAAGGATCTAAATAGATCTGAGCAGTATTAGGTCAAATCTTAAAACTTTGTTAGTTTATCGTAGTTACAGTAGATTAGAGTTTCTCCACTAGTTCATCTCAAAACCCTAAATCTTATCATATCTGAAATTCCAATTTTCAGCTAAATCTCATGGTTCGCCGGCCTAATCACACCAGATTAATGCTTCGACTGATAGATCTTTTCCACTTTTGTTTTAACACGGGATTTCATTATTAATTTGAATCTGATGTTGTTGCGGTATGGAGAAAGGTACGAAGAACCATAAAATGACGCTTTCATTGGCCGCCATCTCCTCTGCCTGGTTGTCGCTGAGTCTTTCTGGATTAAATCTCAATCACAATAAGGTATCATCATGTTGAGTTGATTACAGCTTAACTGATTTATTTGATTGTCCCGAAGTTATATTGTTCTTCATATTTCCGGAATTGCTGAGTTTAATTGAAGCTTTACTTCTACTGTTTCCATAATCGAGGCATTCACATCTAAGCCCCTTTCAATTCAGAACCTTTTCTTTATGAGTTGCCAATTTGTACCTAATTCCACCGTTTGCTGCTTCTCAAAATAAAACCTTGATTATGATACCATAGAAAATCTGATGCTTCTCAACCTTTAACCCAATCTCATAAACATAACCCTACTTTACCAAGTTACTTCGGATGTGTTTATTGTGTTTGAGATTGTTTTCTGAATCCTTGAAGTCTCTGTCTGCTGTTTTAGATTTGTTATTCCTCTTTTAGGAATGTTTGTTTTTTGGCTTTCCTAATCCCCATATGTGCGCTGATTTGGAGTTATGAAAGGCGCAGTTTGCCTTGTTATTAGAAGATTTGGTGTTATATTATTCTCCTTCAGAATCAGGCTTTTCTATATAGTCTGTGTGTTTCGCCTGGTTTCGATTATTATGTTGGAGAGACTTTCTAGTTGAAGTTCAAGATCCAAAACAATATTTGGTGAAGTGGTGCTTATCATAGTGGTCATAATCTTAATATTCGAGAAGTAGACATATTGCAACTAGTTCGGATTGATGTCATCCAGATTTTGGTTCAGTCGAAAGAAATTGCAGCTTATCATCTGATACTTCCTCCAACTCTTATGGAGTGGTGTCTATGGGATTTGGTTTATTTAATTTGGGGTTCCTTCGTCCTCTTCTTATTAGTACACACAGACATTTGGAAGGGAGAATTGCAGTTTGATCTCGTAGCGTTTCATGGACTACCCTTTCTGTTTCCCCTCTTCTTGGTCGAATAGGAAGGAGAACTATATGGACTATTTGCAAGGAAGTAATAGTGAATGATCTTCATGCAAATTTCAACCTCGTCAATAGTTCCTCTTCATCTTGGGCTCTTGTTTGGTTTCTCACCGCGCTAACAAGACGCAGAAATAAGACTTGAAACCCGAATGCCAGCAAGATTCGCATCAACAACACATCACTCAACAACGACAACTTTAGATCCCACAGAAGCTTAAATGATGTGTTTTTGGGCCGGTGGACTCGACTCCTTTATTTACTTATAATCTCAGATACATTGCATTTTACTTTTAAGCAAACCTGTTTTCCCCCGTTTTTTAATTACGTTGGTGTAATCTAGGTTGAGTCTATAATACCTGTTGCATCTTTTTTAGGACTATAGTATGGTTTTAGTAACTTTACTAGTAGTTATAAGCTTGGTCTTCTTTTCTAAACACCACCTCATGAGTCAAGTCAGAAAAGAAGAAGACCAACGGTTAACTTTCGGGCAGTACACCTCAACTTATGGACGTCAATCAAGCGCATGACTACCGTCGTCAATCAAGCGCATCGAGCACCTCTTCCATCAACTCAATTCTTATGGACTCTATTATGTCCATCAAAAGTATAGCTTTTCTTGTGGAAAGCATTGAACGAAGGTCTTCCGATTTTCGACTCCAATATCTCCTCTTCATCCGAAGACCGGTGATCAAGCTCGGCTCCTTGGTTTTGCTCCTATGGATTTATGGCATACCATTCCAATTGTAACTGATGAATCTTTGGGTATCAGTACCATATACCCTTGTGTGATATCCCTTTAATTACTTTAATAAAATTCATGCTTCAAAAAAAAAAAATCAATTTTGAGAAATAAAAAGAATATTGGCTGGGTGATTTAAAATCTAGGATTTTAGTTAGAAAAAAATCTCCAAAGTTTCTCATTTTTTTCAACTTTTTTTCCCACTAAAATCACTTAATATGATTTTTCATCACGAATTATATAAAAGATCTTACCAATTTAATTATTAGCACTAACAAGGGTTGTTTAGTCATTATAAAATTATTTCAGATAAGGGATTTTTGAAATTATTTATGGGTGACCCATTTTTGTCCTATTAGGTGAAGCCCCTCTATTGGAATGTGACGCCTCAATAATAGGCTTCTAAAAGAAAGAGGAGAAGTCGTCATCAAAAAAATTAAGGATAATGAACAAGGCACGTCATGCAAAGTGGATATGGAGGTATGGAAATGAGAAAAAGGCGTTGTGGAGAAAGGTTGTTAATCATGAATTTGGAGGAAATCCGGAAGTATTCTTTCGAAATGAGAATAACAAGCTGATTGGTAAGAGCTGATGGGAAGGTATATTAAAAAGCAGTTCTAGTGTGGTGCAGAATTCTGTTTTACAAGTGAATAGTGAGAATATAGTTTTGTTCTGGGTGGACCATTGGTTAGATGGGCAATCTTCAAGATCATTATTTCCGGCTCTTTACAAGATTAGCCTAAAACAAGATGCAACCATACAAGCAATGTTGGTGTTAAGTGGAAGTGATAACTGGAATTTCGCATTTTGTAGACTACTAAAAGATGAAAAAGTTGAGGATGTTGCTCATCTTTTGATTTTGGTCGGTTATTAACAGTAGCAGTGGATCTGATTTGAGAATCTGGCAAGCGGGTAATAAAGGATTTTCCATGGCTGAATGTTACAAAAATCTGAAAGATAATGGGTTATTAATGTTTTCCTATAAATCTGTGTGGAATCCTAGAATTTCACAGAAGGTTATATTCTTTGTTTGGACTCTTTGTTACGATGCATCTCCGACATTGGCACTTACAAGAATTCAATCATGGTGAATGGGTGCTTATTATGTAAGAAAGATGCTGAGACAAACCAACACATTTTTTTTGCATTGCGAGACTACAAGGTCAGTATGGAAATATTTCTTAAACTTTTACAATTTGAGTTGTGTTTTTCATGATTATGTTAGAAGCAATACTATATAGGAATGGAGAAAAAAGAAGTCTTCCGGTGTCCACGCCATAAGAAAGAGATTTTGGACAATTGGAAGGCAGTCATGAGATAATTGATGTTCTATTTTAGTTTTTTTTTTTTTGTGGCTCTTCTATAATTGAGCTAGGCTTTGTTTTCTTTCTTTTCAACTCATCACTGACTTGGTGGTGAGTTGAATTTTTCAATATATTTTCCCTTTTTTAGTCAAAAAAAATATGAGAGGATCCACTTACACTTTTATTTTCACACACTGTTACATTTTGGATATTATGTGTTGGAATTTCTATTTTTGAGGTTATCTAAAATGAGAGAGGATCTTACACTTTCATTTTTACACACTCTCACCTTTTGGACGTCATGTGTTGGAATTACAATTTTTGAGTTTATCCAAAAAGAGGGAGGATCCACTTGCACTTTTATTTTCACAGTATCTCACCTTTTGGATACCATGGGTTTAAATAAAACATAAAGTGCAGCGAGTTGAAGTTAATATTTCAGAGGTATATACTTCTTACAAAGCTCCACATACCTGTTAAAAATGAGCGCGTTTTGAAATACCAATCATTCACTATCTACTAATCATAATTTCAAAGGTCCAAAACTCGTTGATTTTCAACGGATGATTTTCTAAGTAGTGGATGGTGATGATATACATTTCATAATGGACTCATTTTTTGTAGGTAAATACAGCTTTACAAGAGGAACACATCCCAAAATGTTATCTTCATACCCTTTACCGTTTAGGTTTTATTCAAAAAAAACAAAAAACAAAAATGAAAATGCGGGGGTCTAACAACTACACCCAATAATTCGTTTGGAAATCTGAGATGACTTACTCCAATACACTTTCTAGAGAATCAACTAGACAATCAGACTCAATCTAGAGTAAAGTATATCAAAGAGTTTAATATCTCTAACTCTTAATTCAATCTGCAATCAGCAAATATAAATTTGGCCGATTGAATATAAGAGGAGTAAACTTGAACGGTACCAAAGACCAATGTTCAATTGTCAATCAATGTAAATCAACAACCAAAGGTTGGATATTCTAATTGATTGATCTTAACGCACAACCTGTGATATTTCAATATATAACAAAATATAATGCGGAAAAGAAATAAAACAGACACCAGAATTTTGTTAACGAGGAAACTGCAAATGCAGAAAAACCCCGGGACCTAGTCCAGATTGAACACCACATTGTATTAAGCCGCTACAGACACTACCCTACTACCAATGAAATTCAGACTGGACTGTAGTTGAACCCTAATCAATCTCACACTGATTCAAGGTACAGTTGCGCTCCTTACGTCTCTGATCCCAACAGGATACTACGCACTTGATTCCCTTAGTTGATCTCACCCACAACTAAGATTTGTTACAACCCAAAGTCGAAGACTTGATAAACAAATCTGTCTCACACAGAAAAGTCTATAGGATTGAATAAATCTGTCTCCTACAGAAATACCCAAGAGTTTTTGTTCCGTCTTTTGATAAATCAAGGTGAACATGAACCAATTTATAAACCAGACTTATATTCCCGAAGAACAGCTTAGTATTATCAATCACCTCACAAAAATCTGAATCGTATGATGGCGAAACTAGATATTGTGGAATCACAAACGATGAAACGAAGATGTTTGTGATCACGTTTTATCTTGCCTATCAAAGAAATTAATCTCGAGTCGATTATTTCAATTATACTCAATACGATAGAATCGGGAAAGATCAGAACACGCAACTACAAGAGATATAATTGGGTCTGGCTTCACAATCCCAATGAAGTCTTTCAAGTCGTTAACCTACAAGGTTTAGGAAAACCTAAGGTTAAAGGAGAAACGACTATAGATTATGCAACTAGTAACACATTTGAGGTGTGGGGATTCAGTTTCCCAATCGCTAGAGTTCTCTTTTATATAGTTTTCAAATCAGGGTTTGCAATCCAAGTTACCTTGGTAACAAAGCATTCATTATTCACTGTTAGATGAAAAACCTTATTCAACCAAGCTAATATATTTCAACAGTTAGATCGAAATTAGCTTGTTACACACAAATGAAATGTACCCTCATTTAAGTTTATGAACCGTACCCAAACGTGTACACCATGTTGGCTCAACAATAATTAAGCGAAGTTAGCCATATGATAATTCTCATATCAACCATATTCATCTTAATCATAACTAGTTCAAATGACTCAAATGAAACTAGTTAAAGAGTCGTTCAATTGTTATATTCTCATAGAAGTATACAAGAACACAAACAAAACAAAATCGGTTTGATTCACTCGAATCATTTCATGAAAATTATAGCCACGGTTTGCAAAGATTGCATTCCTTATAATATAAATGTTTAAGTTCATGTACATAACCGATTTTAGAAAGAAACCCACTCAAGTACGCAAATGGGTACGCATACTTGAGTAGACTTGAGTTTGGTTACGCCAGTACGCGTACGGGTGCGCATACTACAACACTTTCCAAACTCCAGCAGATTTTCACGGACGTGAACTTTCCGCCAGTATGCGTACGGGTACGAATACTTGCCCAGACATCATCAACCACTAGTACGCGTACGGGTAAGTATACTTCAGGTTCCCGGTTTTTGATTTTTATAATAATGTGATTAAAACACTATTTTTATATCCAAACATGGTTACATAATTCTAAACTCTTTAATTCAATCATTGAAACTCTCTTAGAGGATGTTATATAGTTGTTATTCACAAACTATTTTCAAGAAAGCAATTTTTAAAGATATTGAAATTATCATAATGAAACATTTCAAGATTACACCAAATGATTTTGTCACACAAACCATGTAAGATGTTACTCGACAATTTTCATATGATCTTATGGACTTTCGTCACGAATGTAAGATGAACTTGGCCGAAGCGAAAGCTTGCTAACACATATTCCGAGAAATATATAAGCGAGTTAAATTCAACTCAAAATCTCAAATGTTTATAATAGAAAACTATATCGTAACACGACTTATGTCTCAATATAGGAGATAGAGTATAAATAGACTTTCCCAAGTGATAGATCAGTTTCAGTCTCACATACCTTTTGTTGATGAAGTTCCACAAGCTCCCCTTAGTAGTTCTTCGTATTAAAATGATGAACGCCGTGAAGTCTAAAGGTCAACTACACAATCTATGTCCTAGTCCGAGACATCTACAAATAGGCCAGAAATCAAGACTTATAGTTTTGATCACTAACATTGACAAACATGCTTGAGATAGCAACGCATGCGAGTTCGACCGAGCAATGCTCTAACAATCTCCCCCTTTGTCAATTTTAGTGACAAAACTATCAATACATATGGATTACAAAATAAATAAAAACTATGTAGATTCTCATCCAAATGCTTGATCTCCTTGGAATCTTCAACACGACTCGAAAACTTCGTCACTTCCAAGTACTCCATGATTCTAAACGTGTTCAACTCAGCATCATAGTTGTTGAATATCTATATCTATAACAATGAGAAAACAAGTGCTCTCGATCATTGTTATACAGTGTCATAGTATTATTACACAACATCAAAGTTCAATTACATCACAACTTTGACAACAATACTATGGTGATATGTATCACTACCCCTTAGTTAATACATCATCTCAATATGAAAACCACTCCCCCTTACACATATGTATTTGTAGTATGAAACTACACATTAATTCTCCCCTTTTTTATCAATAAAAATTTGAAAAGGTACGAAAACTAGTGGGATCCCAATGAAGTTTCCATAGAGATTCTTCATGACCAAAAGAGAATAACATACCAACAAATTTAGATGCAATCATAAAGCCGAAGCTAAATGCATTTATCAAGGAGTTTATAAAGATACAAGATATCCCCTATAATATTCCACAGCCGCACTCCCCACAAAGATATGGCGATTAAGCACAAGTTCAAAAACGAGCTTTCCCCCATAAAATGTCATTCCCGAGAGAACAACAAAGGCGACTGAAAATGGGGGGGTCTAACAACCACACCCTACAATTTGTTTGGCACTCTGAGAGGACTTACTCCAATACACTTTCTAGAGAATCAACTAGACAGTCAGACTCAATATAAAATAAATTATATCAAACAATTTAATATCTCGATCTCTCGATTTAATTCTTACTCAAGCAAACATAATATGCGATTATAATTAAATACAAGAGAGATAACTTGGATGGTACCAAAGACCAATATCTAAGTGTCAATCAATGTAAATCAACAACCAAAGGTTGGATATTCTAATTGATTGATCTAATGCACAACCTGTGATATTTCAATTATATAACAAAATATAATACGGAAAAGAAATAACACAGACACCAGAATTTTGTTAACGAGGAAACCGCAAATGCAGAAAACCCCGGGACCTGGTCCAGTTTGAACACCACACTGTATTAAGTCGCTACAGACACTAGCCTACTACCAATTATCTTCGGGCTGGACTGTAGTTGAACCCTAATCAATCTCACACTGATTCAAGGTACAGTTGCGCGCCTTACATATCTGATGCTAACAGGATACTACGCACTTGATTCCCTTAGCTGATCTCACCCACAACTAAGAGTTGCTACAAACCACAGTCGAAGACTTGATATACAAATCTGTCTCACACAGAAAAGTCTATAGGATTGAATAAATCTGTCTCCCACAGAAATACCCAAGAATTTTTGTTCAGTCTTTTGATAAATCAAGGTGAACAGGAACCAATTGATAAACCGGACTTATATTCTTGAAGGACAGCCTAGTATTATCAATCACCTCACAATAATCTTAATCGACTAGCGAAACAAGATATTGTGAAACCACAAACGGTGAGACGAAGATTGTTTGTGACTAATTTTCTATCTTGCCTATTGGAGAAATAAATCTCATGCCAATTTTACAATTGTACTCGTGCCAAAGAAACAACAAGATCAAGTCACACAATTACAATAGAAGTAGTATCGGTCTGGCTTCACAATCCCAATGAAGTCTTCAAGTCGTTAACCTACAAGGTCTCGAGAAGAAACCTAAGGTTGAAGGAGAATCGACTCTAGCTATACAACTAGTATCACACAGGAGGTGCGGGGATTAGGTTTCCCAGTTGTTAGAGTTCTCCTTTATATAGTTTTCAAATCAGGGTTTGCAATCCAAGTTACCTTGGTAACAAAGCATTCAATAATCACCGTTAGATGAAAACCCGATTCAACCAACCTAATATCTTTCAACCGTTAGATCGAACTTAGCTTGTTACACACAAATGAAATGTACCCTCATTTAGGTTTATCTAACCGTACCCAAACGTGTACACTCATGTTGGCTCAACAATTAGTTAGCCGAGGTTATCCATATGCTTACGCTCATATTAACCTTATTCATCTTATCCATAACTAGTTCAAATGACTCAAATGAAACTAGTTAAATAGTCGTTCAATTGTATAGAGAACACAATTGAAACCAAATTGGTTTGATTCACTCGAATCAGTCATGAACATTATAGCCACGGTTTGCAAAGATTGCACCCTTAAGATTTAAATGTTTAAGTTCATGAACAAACCGATTTGACAAAATAACGAACTCAAGTATGCGTACGGGTATGCGTACTTAAGCAACCGGATTTGAGTTTGTTAAGTTTCCAAACTCAGCAGAAATTCTCGGTTCGAAAACTTCCGCCAGTATGCGTACGAGTACGCATACTTAAGGTGACTAGTTTAGGAGTTTGTAATTCCCAAACTCAGCGGATATTTTTGGTTCGAAAACTTCCTCTAGTATGCGTACGGGTACGCATACTTAATGTGACTAGTTTAGGAGTTTGTAATTCCTAAACACAACAGATATTTTTGGGTCGAAAACTTCTACCAGTATGCGTACGGGTACGCATACTTATGCTGTCTCCTTCAACAATTTTGTATACACACATATGCATACACTTGGTTCCCGGTTTATGGATTTATACACTAAATGTGCGCACACACTATATATGCTTATATCCAAGGATGGTTATATCATCAACTCTTAATTTCAATCATTGAAACTTTCTTAGAGGACGTTATATAGTTGTTGTTCACAAACTATTTTTCGTCAAATCGATTTTCAAGTTATTGAAATTATCATAATGAAACATTTCAAGGAAACACCAAATGATTGTATCACACAAACCATATTAGATGTAGCTCGACAATTTTCATATGATCTTATTCGGAATTTCGTTACGAATGTAAGATGAACATGGCTAAAGCGAAAGCTTTCCAACACATATTTCGAGAAATATATAATCGAGATAAACTCAGCTCGAAATCTCAAATGTTTATAATAGAAAACTATATCGTAACACGACTTATATCTCAATACAGGAGATAGAGTAGAAATAGACTTTCCAAGCGATATATGAGTTTAAGTCTCCACATATCTTTTGTTAATGAAGTTCCACAAGCTCCCCTTAGTAGTTCTTCGTCTTCAAATGATGAACGCCGAGAGATCTAAGCTCAAATGCACTATCTATGTCCTAGTCCGAGACACCTATAAATATGCTAGAAATCAAGACATATAGTTTTGATCACTAACATTGACAAACATGCTTGATATATCAATGCATGCGAGTTCGACCGAGCAATGCTCTAACAATCACCCCCTTTGTCAATTTTAGTGAAAAGGCTATCAATACATATGGATTACAAAATAAATAAAAAATTGAAGCTTCATCCACATGCTTGATCTCCTTGGCATCTTCAACATGACTCGAAATCTTCGTCACTTCCAAGTACTCCATGATTCCAAAGGTTTTAAGTTTAGTCTCATAGTTGTTGAGGATCCGTAGCTATAACAATGAGAAAACAAATGCTCTCAATCATTGTTATACAGTGTCATAGTATTATTACATAATATCAAAGTTCAATTGTATCACAACTTTGACAACAATAATATGGTGATATGTATCACTCCTCCTTGGTCAATACTTTATCTCAACATGAAAACCACTCCCCCTTACATGATGATCTGTAAACCATATGTATTTGTAGTATGAACTACACATTAATTCTCCCCCTTTTTGTCAATAAAATTGGCAAAGCTACGAAAATTAGTGGGATCCTAATGAAATTTCCACGGAGATACTTCAAGACCAAAGGTGTATTAACATACCAACAAATTTAGATGCAATCATAAATCCGAAGCTAAATGCATTCATCAAGGAGTTTATAAAGATACAAGATAACCCCTATAATATTCCACAGTCGCACTATTCACAAAGATTTGGCAATTAAGCACAAGTTCAAAAATAACTCTCCTCCATAAAATGTCATCCCCAAAGGAACAACAAAGGCGACCTTGCTTTTACAAGAAAAGAAGGATTTATTTTGTATAAAACCAAATCACATGAAAACATGAATTTGTATCCAAAATATTCAATTGAATTATCCACGAGAGAATTCATGATTAATCCAATCGAAATGCAAAACTAAATTAACCACAAGAGAACCCATGATTAATTCAATCGGTCATGCTTGTCATTAGAGAACTTACGGAGCAACAACTAAAATAACCGCAAGAGAATGATCAATTTAGTTGGTTATGCTCAAACATAAGGAACCTTACGGAGCAACAAAGATGTGGATCGGAGATCGACCAATACTGTGGAATATACAAGGATACATTCTATCTTTCATCACTATTTACATAATTACATATAACAGACTTAATCCTTGTGAACAAAAGTTCTATCCTTTCTCTTATCAAACTAGTGACATAAATTTCTCTTATCAAACTAGTGACATAAAAGGCTTTAACTTTTGTTTATCAAAAGTTCATTCTATCTTTTATCAATACTTTCATACTGACATGTAATAGAGATAACTTTTGAACAAGTATGGGACAGTCAAGGTTCACGGACGTAAACAACATATCCCATAACAATTTGCAATATATAAAACCATAAAGATTAAAATTGCAAACATCATCTTCCAAATAACTTAGAATTTAAATAAATAAATCTAAAAACATTGAAGATGAAAACGTTTGGAACTAGCTATGTGTAATCACAATAATGGATATTCCAAACTCTAGTAATCCTTCTCAAAAACAAGAATAAATTCTCATAAGAAGTTTCCTAGGCATCAAGACAAACTCGTAATGCACATACAAGATGATTTATCCTTAGAGGGTAGAATCAAGACAACCAAGAAATGGATGTTCCAGTCTTGCTCCGGTCACAAAGTGAAGGAGAAGGGTTGGTCTTAGGAAGGGAAGCGAAGAAGGTGTTGAGATCAGAATGGTTAATTCTGAATGTGTGGCTATTTTATGACTTGTATCAAAATTTGGGAACTGGCTTGAGGGATGTAAGCTATCAGTTCTTTGGTATTTTCTGGATACTGTGTTGTTGTTAACCAAAACTTGTTGTTTTGTTGAAATAGGTAAAACCTATTTATAAAAGTCATATTGAATGCACCATGATCTCGTAGAAATAGAGAGTGATTGAGTGATGAAGAAATGGGGTTATGTGTGAATGCCTGAAACCACGTTCCCACTATGAAGGAGACGGGTTAGTTTACACCCACTACTTCTTGTCGCCACTAACTGCCCTGCTTTCTGACACTTTCTTATAATGGACGTGTTGCACTCCGCACGCTGTAAATCGCCATACCAATACCCCGATGATTATCCCCCAGTTTATGACATGTTTGATGTCTCGAGTGTTTTCGTGGAAAACGTGTAGAATATTGCTATGTGTGGCAAGTGAAACTCAAGAGACTTGTCGTTGGAGAATAGCATGTGGCGCTATTAGGCTTGTCTTGGATGGTCACCTAAGACTTTCAACAGGCCTGTCAATTCTGTGGCGAATTTGGGCGGCTGAGATTGTAACTCATGAGAAAGGGTGGACATTGATTATGGCCACATTCTGTTGGCGCCCAATAATAGCACAATGGCGTCATTGGTACATGCCAATGGCATGGTGACATATTTAGCGCATATCAGTGGCACAATGGCATGGTTGGCATAGTTAGCGCACGCTAGTGACACAGTGGTGCAAGTAGTGCCTGGCGTAGCCATGGACGCTAGATTTTAGCACATTGGTGTTAGACCCAAATATGGCTTGGCAACATTAGTTCTAGTTGCCACATCAATCCCAATGCTCTGGGTAGCATGATTAGGCTCGGTTGGCGCAACAACTTCGCCTAAATTAGAGTTTGGGAAAGCGCATGTTATATATAGATCTGACATTTGGAGGAGCCATTTGGCCGGCCTTCCTATCAAGGCCGGTTTTGAAAGAATTTTTTTTACAGGGTTAGCCTTAGATATCAACACCACTTTGTTTGACAGCAAATAATGCCTAAACTTCTGAATGGAGTGAATTAGGTCTAAGCATGCTTTTTCTTCCTTAGGATATCTGAGTTCAGTATCCCTTAAAGTTCGACTGAAATAGTATATAGGATGTTTCATTCCTTCATCATCTTCTTGGGCAAAGAGAGATCCAACGGCAGTATCACTGAAAGCAGTGTAGAGACACAATGGTCTTCCTTGTACAGGAGACTTCATGACTGCTGGGGATGACAATATTTGTTGGATCTTCCGAAACGCCTCTTGTTGTAGCGCGGTTCAAACGAAACTTGGTCCCTTCTTCAGCAAGGGGATGAACGAAGCGATAAGCTGGGCTAAACCAGGTATAAAATACCGAATGTAATTTACCTTGCCCATGAAACCCTTGAGTTCTTTCACCGTTTGCGGAGGCGGAATCATGAGGATGGCTTGGGTCTTGGCTAGGTCAACCTTGATTCCTTAGCAGTCACTTAGAATCCCAGAAATTTTCACTTTGTACTCGTGACATCTTTCAAACACTTGACGCAGAACCTCTGTGTGTGTCGCCCGAGTTTTTGATTTGACCACTATGTCATCCACGTAATCTTCAACTTTCTTATGCATCATGTCGTGGAAAATTACAGTCATGGCGCGTTGGTAAGTAGCACCAGGATTTTTCAAACCGAAAAGCATCACAGTATGATAAAAATTTCCGAGAGGGGTTCGAAAAGCCGTCTTACTTGCGTCATGCTCATACATCTTTATCTGATTGTAGCCGATGTACCCGTCCATGAAGGAGAACATGCCATGTCCACTGGTGGAATCTACCAGTATATCAATGTTTGTAAGAGGAAAATCATCCTTGGGGCAGCATTTTTTCAGATCCCTAAAGTCGACACAACACCTGATTTGACCGATCTTCTTGTTTACAGGAACCACATTGGTTAACCAGGCAGGATGGTGAATGGGTTTGATGAAACCGGCGGCTAGCAACTTCTGAATCTCAGTCTTGATTTGTTCCTCCACATCGTGTATAACTTCCTTGGAGATTGCTTGACTGGTTTGGATCTGGGTATTATATGTAGATGATGAGTGATCAGTTTTTCATCCAAGCCAGGCATTTCCTCGTACTTCCACGCGAATACATCTTGATATTCCTTAAGAAGGTTTACAAGTTTTGCATCTGTATATAGATCCGAGCTGATGGAGACGCATCACGGGGATTCTTCACTTCCGATGTTGACAATCTCGAGTTCATCTATGGTGGAATTCGTGTCATCTTGTAACTGTCGCGAAGAGTCTGGTATTTCTTCTTGTGGCTTGTCATTATGATTGCATTCCATTGTGCGGAGAGACTAGATGGTAGCCTCCACTGCTAATTGCTAACAGCGGCGCCGATATACGGTTTTCCCTTTTTCATCACGTCTTGCAACAAAATCCTGCTCCCTTTTTGTATGAGGATGATCCAAATTTCTGTTCGATGAGTGGGAATTGGCATGCCTTGTCGGTGGAGGTGTGCTATGAGACTGGGTCCCTTTGTTTAGTGATGCGAGTCTGTCCTCCTCCTCAATTGACGGACATGTAGGGAGTGGAGTGCAGTAAACCTTGCCTGATGAGTCTCGTGGATTCTCCCTTGGATCGAACATCTCCACGCCATAAATTGGCGCATAAGGAGACAATGACACGGGAATGCGGATAACTTCTTCATTCAACATGGTTTTCAGGCATTGGTGATACGTTGAAGGGATGATCTTGTTTTCATGGAGCCACGGCCTCCCCAGTATCATGTGGTAGTCCGGCTCTTTCTCTATTACTTTGAATTTTACCTTGGACTAGACTGGTCCTACTGACAGATTCATACTGATATATCCATACGTGCTGGTTTGGTTTCCTTCGAAGTCCGTCATTGTGGTAGGCTGCCGTACGATTTCATTTGGACTCACCTTGGCTTCCTTGAGCTTTATAAGAGTAATGACATTCGAGGATGCTCCCTTGTCGATCAGAGCTTTTTTAAATTCTGAATCCTTGATGCGTGAAGTAACATGTAGGGCTCTATTATGACCTTCTTCTTCCATCATTTCGTCTTCAATAAATGTAACATTGTTGACGGACATCTCTAACATTCTTGTGGTTTTTGGATGTGAAGGGGACAAGCGCGCATCTAAGGCTATTTGATTGATTGCAGAAAATGTCTCTGCTTGCTGATCCCTTGAAAGGTGTAGAAGCTCACATAAAAATTTCTACCAAAGAGGCTGCTTCCTGGTCCACCAGCCTCTGGTTGGGGGGTAAAACTGTTGATCTGAGGGAGATCATCTGGGGCGTCAGTCCCCAGCGGTGGAATTTCTGGGATAGGTGAGCTGCTCCAATTTGACGTCAATTTGACAAGAAAATCGAGTATGTTGTTTATCGCCTACTTCATTAGGTCCATGTTCCTTGTGTGGATCTCCTAAACTCGTGCCAACTCGATCAGTCTTGGTATTTCTTCATTGGCTGCACTATTGAGCATATCATTGGGAGGAGAGATGTAGCCATTCTCCAGATTATGAGCGGGATTTGGATTTGTGGAATCAGTTCTAAGACCGACCATCTTTTTGAAAATTGGAGTTGCAACCGAGAGATTAATCTCCCACTATGGTCGCCAATTGTTTATAGGTGAAAACTGTTTCTGCTGGTTTCGGTAAACTTGGGTGTGTGGATGAGAAATGTATCTAAACCTAAAACAAATGCAATGCACGGGAGTACTTTAAATTCGAGAGATCAATCTGTACAATCCTGGCCTACACCAAGAAATGGTCGTTCCAGTCTTGCTTCGGTCACAAAGTGAAGGATAAGGCTTGGTCTTAGGGAGGGAAACAAAGAAGGTGTTGAGATCAGAATGGTTAATTCTGAAGGTGTGGCTATTTTATTACCTGTATCAGAATTTGGGAACTGGCTTGTGGGATATAAGGTATAAGTTCTTTGGTGTTTTCTGGATACTGTGTTGTTGTTAACCAAAACTTGTTGTTTTGTTGAAATAGGTAAAACCTATTTATACAAGTCATATTGAACGCAACTTGATCTCGTAGAAAATGAGAGTGATTTAGTGATGGAGAAGTGGGGTTATGTGTAAATTCTAGAAACCATGTTCCCACTATGAAGGAGACGGGTTAGTTTACACCCACTACTTCTTGTCGCCACTAACTACCTTGCTTTCTGACTCTTTATTATAATGGGCGTGTTGCACGCTGTAAACCGCCAGACCAATACCCTGATGAGCATCCCCCAGTTTGTGACATGTTTGATGTCTCGAGTGTTTTCGTTGAAAACTGTAGCAGATTGCTATGTATGGCAAGTCAAACTCAAGAGACTTGCCGCTGGAGAATAGCATGTGGCTCTATTAGTCTTGTCTTGGATGGTCACCTAAGACTTGCCACAAGCCTGTCAATTCTGTAGCGAATTTGGACGGATGAGATTGTAACTCATGAGAAAGGGTGGCCATTGATTATAGCCACATTCTGTTGGCGCCCAATAATGGCACAATGGCGTCATTGGTACATGCCAATGGCATAGTGAAACATTTAGCGCATGCCAGTGGCACAGTGGTGCAAGTAGCGTCTGGCGTAGCCATGGCCGCTAGATTTTGGCACATTGGTGTTAGACCCAGATATGGCTTGGCAACATTAGTTCTAGTTGCCACATCAATCCCAATGCTCTGGGTAGCATGATTAGGCTCGGTTGCATAGCAACTTCGCCTAAATTAGAGTTTGGCATGCCGAACCTTAATTAGTGCGTGTGGCATGCGGCCGTGGCATGGTGACGCTTTTTGTGCAAACGGCGCCAAAGGAACTATAGTAAGGCCATAATGTGAAAACGGCTACAAGAGCAATGGTTGCTATGAGTGGCTATGATATGGCGCCATTCCTAGGGTTCCTGGGTCCCGTATGGCTCGTGGCATGTTGTGGGGGCCCGAAGTGGCGTAATTTTGGGCCACGACTGGAAATTAGGGTTTCGACTAATGCCACTAAAGCAAGGCCGTGTTTCTGATTAGGATACCCTAATTGAAGTCTGTTACGGCGTTTGCCACGAACATAAGGTGGGTTAGCACGTAGGCGCACTATTTATGGCACGTTGGCACGTTCGGCATGCTGCTGCGGCAAAGTGGCACGTTTGTCATGTTTGGCATGCACGTTTAGTGCTTTGATGCGGCATGGCAGGCTTGGCATGCCATTAGTATGTGAATCGGGATGGCACGTTTGGCTTTTCATTGGCATGTTGGCGCGATTTTGGAAAGCCAATTTGGCATTGTGACCATCTGGCGTAATTTGCCTCTTTTAATACTGTGGCAGGTTTAGAGTGACCTGATTTTTCGATGGGAAATAAGACCGGCAATTATGGGCCCATCCACAACTTATGTGCGTATGGCGGGTTTAAGGCGACCTGATTGGTCGACGAGAAACAGGGTCGGTCGGGCAATACGAGGTGTGGCCATTTGCAAGTGGCGCCGGCTGGCCTATGACATGGTCACACCTCCCTTTGTTGCTTCTCCTATTCCACGGCTCCTTTTATTCCTTGTTTTATGATTTTGGGTAGGACTTTGCACCTACTAATCCATGACGGATTAATTGCCTAGTTTGCCTAAGCTTAGTTTCGACCAACGGGGTCTAATATATTGCGCAGGGCGCAAAACCCTAATTTTTGCAAATCAAGTTAATATTTGAATCTTGTGAATTATCACAAAATTGATTTGAATTTTGTGTGTTGACACAAATTTCTTTAAGTTTACTGTCAGAGAGCAGTATGCTTTCCAATTAAGTAATTTTATGTAAGGACCTTAACCTTGATACTTGGAAATTCATGCTACTCTGCTGCGAGTGAACACAAATTTTCATGCCATATCAATATTAAAGGTTCGGCCGGGGAATATAGCACAGAAATCATTCAAAGAAACTTATATTAATTGAATAATATAGGCAAGGTTACGAAATTTACAGAATATTTGGGATTGTTGCTACATGCACCATTATGGATAAATTTCATGTGAACATATTGAATTGCTCAATAAATGCGCCTGTGAAGAGGTTGGAAACTCATCACTTTACATGGCTCCGTTTCTTTGCAGAATGACGGCGCATTAAATGCAAGGTTTTATAAATTTAGCCCTGAACTAAAAACCACCATCAACATTAAGTCCCCTGCTTAGCGCGTAACAGTGGCATTGTTGCGGGGTAAGCATGAGATGGTGACAGTCAAGCGGAAAAATAGTCAATCCAGAGTAAGCAAACATTACCAGAAAAATAGTTGTTTCATATCTTTAGGATGTGTTGACACCAGAGCTCCAAGCTAGGAAAACGCATCCTTCCTTTGACTATATGGCTGTTTTCTCCCGGTCTTCATTAGGGTTTCGATGAGAATCATTACTCGGTTGAAATTTAATCCTTGGCTATCGGATAAGTCCGTTGCGATTGCTCATCATCCGTTTCTCCTTAGGGTTTCCGAAATATATATGCAGGTGAAACTAGATTGTTCTTCCCAGTTTAGAATAAAGACTCTTCTTGCTGAATTTGTATCTCTTCATCATGTCGAACAGAAGTGAATCATCCTCGAGCCAGCTAGATTGCTCAGCCAAAAGCAGGCGGCTTGCTCCGGAGTATGACTCTAATCACCTCCTGATTTTGAAATGATGATTCTTGTTTTCCTCATAACAATGCTACTTCTTCTCCTCTCTTTTTTGAGAGTGGGAAAACTCCTGGGTCTTGTAACAACTCCCCCGTCCAGATCATCCGAGTCAAGAATATCATACCGGTATGTTTTTTTTTCACTGACGAATAGATATTCGCTTACCGCCATCAGTAGGTAACAAAGAGATATTTCTTTTATATAGAAGTACCCAGTTGGAACATGCGTGACCGTGGTTGATGACGACAATCTGGCCACACCTCTTCCTTTAAAATCGAGTACGCCAACTGCTGCAGACCTGGAAAATGTTGATTTGGGTATTTCCTGCTACGAATATCCCAATGTTGGTTTTCCGTCCGGTATCCACATGAAGTGTTTATCTTCTAGCTACCGAAATGTAGGTAGATTCCTAGTGCGTAAGGAGTTTTTGGCTTTGTACACGAAAATATGGAGAAGATACGGCCACATTGCAACCAGGAACGTGGTGCAGCATTGCTCGTCTGCGTTAGTCACCACAGTGAACTGCCTCCTTCCCATGATTGCCAAAATAGAAGGCACATCCATTCGCGTTCACTGAATCAACTGTTAAAAAGTGGGAGAACATGGTATCTATCTGCGAATCCCTGGAGTTTAACGTAAGATGGCTGCGGCACCGTCTTGACATTGTCAAAGTTGATCGAGCCGGCATCTTTTCCAACATTTTTCCTGCTACAAAGGACATTTTGGAAGAGGAGAAGGATCTGACTGCCGAATCTCAGAAAGTGGAAAAGGCAATCCAAGATTTGAAGAGTATGACTGAAAGGTACCAAAACAGGCTAAGATGATGCTTTCAAGGAACTACAATTTATTGGATGGCCTTTTCTGAGTTGTTATGTAGCCATGAGAACGTCTGATTTTTCTTTTGGGTTTTGAACATTTTTTTTATTGGTTTTTGGAAAAGGCAAATGGAATTTTCATTAATATGTCTTGACTAAATGAAATTTTGATAACTCAGAAGGGAAACGAGAAAAATGCCTGGCTGGCCGTGTTACGAAACGACGAGAGATGGAGTAATAGTCAGGCGTAGTATGCCTTGAGACATTTCCCATTGATGACCGCTTCCAACTTGCCTCCATCTTCTTTGATAATCGCATAGTACCCGCTGTTGTATGCTTTAGTGACCACATAAGGTACTTCACATTTTGGAGAAAATTTTGGGGCGGACATGTCTTGCTGAATGTGCTTGGAAGTCTTCAACACCAGATCTCCTACTTGAAAAATTCGAGGCTTTATGGCTTTGTCATATGCTTTGGAGACCCTATTCATGTATGTCTGAGCATGTTCTTCTACCTTAGTTCTCTTGGAGTCCAGAGTATCTAGATCCGCTATTCTGGCACTCGATACTTCAGCCTCATTCCATTGGACTCCACTTGATGCTGCAATCCTAGACGTGATATCTAAAACACCTTAATATTTATCTATTGTCTATGCTTTCTTCGCTGAGTTTTCTTGTAAATTATGTGTCTTATGTTTTCTTTTGAGTGTTTAGGTACATTGGAGTCATTTGAAACAAAAGAAGAAGAAACATAGCTTAAAAGGAAAAAAGGTGCAAATGCTGTTGGAGACGAACTATTTCTCATTATTTGCTTATATTTCTTAATTTTTGTCTGTAAAGCATGTCGGCTTTAGTGATGCAAATATATGTCTGAAAAACACGACAACTTTAGTGATGAAGAGACATTGAAGAGAAGAAGTGAATTTGAGAAGTAAGAGACGGTTATCGTTAGTGGAAGAATTCAGGAAAAGAATAAAGCGTTCATTTGGAGCAAGAAGGCAAAAGCGCATTTAGTAGGCAAGCACTATCGGGAGCACAGTGGAGGATAAGAGGCTATACTAGGTGGCTCACATCCATCCTTGGGGTGGAAATAACCGTCCCATACATTTCGACCTACATAGGTCGAGAGAAGATTATTTCCAAATCGTGTATTCCTTCTCCGGGTCTTGTGGCTGCTGTAAGAGAAATAGATGAAGTTTGTATGGAGGAATTGAAGAGGAGATTTGAGATTCAAATTAAGTAAATGGGAAGAACAAGTATCAGTTCTGTTAGATGGTTGATTGAGACATTTGTGTTGATTGCTACATGAAATTGCAGATGCAGAATTAGGGCTTGGTTTGATTTTAAGTTCTAATTTGTTGTGGATCAATCGAGTTGAAATAAGAATCAGAAGAAGGGGATCTCATGTCTGAATGAATGGGTTCAATGGAAGACTGATGGTTCGATTTGCACAAGGAATTTGATGAATCTGGTGATGTTTAAGAACAGAAAGGGATCTGATATTAGGGTTCATTTCTGTTAATGAAGGTCGAGATTCAGATACAGATGTTGTTGGGATGTTATGAACTGAATTAAGCTGGATTTGCAGAGATTTTGCAACTGACTGGTTAGAATGTTTTTTAACTGGTGGTGATTGAATTGAGGATTCTGGGCACAAGCTGAGGCAGATGAACATTGCAGGGCAACAGTATGACTCTGGTGTTTGAATTGAGCACTGGTTATGGTGGTACTGATGCTGAGCAGTGGACATGGCCTGGAAAGGGTTTAGCTGGACGGGAATTGCAAGTGCAGAGCTGAGTTTGAGAAGAACTGGTGATGCTGTGTTGCAGAGTTGCAGACAAGATAAAATGGCTAGGCAGTGATGGTGATGTATCGCAGCCGCAGTTGAGCATCTGAGATGCTGCAAGGAATGTGTTACCAGGGTTTTGAGTTCGAGATTAGAGAGCTGGTGATGATGAACTGGGTAGATGGGAGATTGCAGTCAGTGGCGTTGTGTGTGTGTGCAATTCAAGGAAGTTGGTTTGCTGCCATTGGTTGTGTGGGTAACTGACACGTCTGGTGACTTCCACTGATGCTCGTCTTCCGTCGAATTAAAGAGAGGAAATGATGGAGGTACTGGAATTTGGGTTTGGATGTGACAATACAGCTGAGAATGGCATTGCAGGTGAGATGGAAGTTCGAATCTGAGCTTGAGTCAAGGAAGAGATATTAAGGCTGTTGCAGATGATTTCCATGGATTAGGTGGAATTGTGTAAGACTGGAAGGCAGCATTGCATCTGCAAATTGTGACTGCAATTGAAGTTGGTGGTTAGGATGATACCGCAGTTGGAGATAGAGCAGCAAAAGTGGCTCAAGGGAAGGAGAATACTTGTGTTGAGGTTTATTGAGAAATAATTTAAAGATGGCAGGAACTGGATTGGACTTGAGGTTTTTTTGAGTTACAGGGATAATACAACAACAAGCTGAGCCGAGAAATCAGGTGGAGAAACCGGGAAGACTAATCTGTTGCTATTGAAGAAATGTTGCAGTCGAGCAGCAGTCTGGAGGCTTCAATCTGTAGCCTGAGTATGAAGTGTGTTGTTGCCTTTGGAGTTAACTGGAACTGATGGGTTATGTGTGAATGAATAAATTGGCAGCAAGGGTTACAATTGGGTCCTTGTTAGTGGAGGTTGGTTGTGGTGATTTGTTGCTGCAATGGATTTGAGAAGGAAAATAAATGATGCAGCTGAGTTAGGTGGTGCTGCAATGAAGTAAAGGGAATGAAGGAGTTGGTTTGTGAGTTAGCTGCTGATATCTAGGGACATGTAATGTGCTAGCATGGTGTTGGCTGGTGCTACTGAAGCAACAGACGGATGCAGTTAGAATGAATTGGTTGAACTATGGCTGAATGAATGATGATAGATGAATGTTTAGGTTGTGCAGGGAGGAAGAAACTAGCCAAAATTGGCCTGGGAATTACCTGAAAACAGAGGAAACTTTGTCAGACTTTTATCCTGCCGAGTCGACTCAGTGATTCGCGATCTAACTCACTGAACCCGGTTTGACACAGAGAAAGGCTTGGGCTTATTTGACCGGGCTTGGTTATCAGAGACTTGCCATCGAGTTTTGAGAATGAAAGGAGATGGTAGTGCTATAAAAGGGAAGCCGGTGGTTCTATTCGAGGATCTTCTCTTCATCTTGCTTCTACTTTTCTTCTAGGGTTTAAAAAGATGAAAGCTTTTTTTTTCCTTCTCGTTATGAACTCCATGAACATGGTGAGCTAATTTCTATTATTGATTATGGATTAGTTGGATTTTACAAAGCATGTTTCTTGTTCAATAAATTAGTTTTGTCTCAATTTTATCGATTATAATTCACTAGAAATATCGCCATGTATGATTGATTGTTAGTTTTGTCAAATTGCAAATTAGTAGAACTCGTGATCATATCTATTGCTAGTTTAGGGTTTATTATACATAAACGTGATACACCTTGAATACAAGTAGCATAATTGTGATTATTGCTTGTAGTTATACTTCCCAGTAGTCACAAGTGAGTCATAACCTTTGTTAAGTCGGATTAGTGCTTTTACACGTTCAATTGCTTTGATTGGTTTGATTTCATAGAACTTAATGCATCTAGGGAATTAAACTTGATTAGTGTTTTTACACGTTAGGTTGTTCTCTAAGGTAGAATTCATACTCGCATCTTTTAATGTGTTTGTTGATGAAAATAGGAGATTTGCGGGATATACTTGCGATCAAGGTATCTTAGGGCCTTTGATAAAAGAGAGATTAAATATCAATTCTAGTTATTGTTAGAAAGCATGTTAGTGAAAGAAAACGAAATCCTTAACCAATATCTTTACATCTTAATTTGTGTGCTTTATTTGCTTTTATTTTAGGATACCCTTATAAAAATCAGAAAATCCCCCTTGTTACTTATAAGAAACCATAACATATTGACAACCCAAGACCTCTCTGTGGGAACGATCATTTCTTGCCCTTGCTATATTTATATTTTGAGTAGTAAGAAAGTGTAATTTATTTTTGACGCATACGACATCGATCAAATTTTGGCGCCATTGCCGGGGAGGCAGCGGTTGTCACTTGTTTTTGGTTTCTTATTTTTTGTTTTTAGTTTTGTTTTTATTTTCATTTTTCTTATTTTCTGGTTTTTGACATAGTTCTGAGAACTCTTGTTTCAAGTACCAATTTTTATGGATGGAGCATATTGGAACAATGGGTACGGTTATCAACCTCAACAAAATTATGACAACTATCACCCTTGCGGAGAATACAATCAAAACCAATCATTTGGTTATAGTCAATATTCTACGTACCCTTTGAGTTATTCTCATACATATCAACCTTCTTGTGGTAGGTATGTAAGTGAGCAACCACAAGGAGGGGAGATTAGTTGTACTCCTATTCATATTTCTTCGAGTTTGGTAGATGAGATGCAACAATTTATGGTCAGCCTGGAGTCAGTTTGTAGACAACCAAGCATGGAGCCAGTTTCGTCGATCGAATATGTTGATAGTATGTTTGGCCCAATTTCTAATCGTAGTTATGATCATTCACCCATTCAAAGGGAAGATAATTGGCCTAGTAATACTGAAGTAAGTGATTCTACTTTTTCCTTTTCGAACGAGCTTTACCAACAAATGGAACACTATTTTCAAAATTTGGATGGATCACTCCAAGAGCTTCAAAATGGTGTTTTAAATTTAAGACAAGGAATTGAAGAATACAAAGAGGACATGCAAAATTCTGCGAAAGACCAATCTTTGGGAAGTGGTAGCCAATCTTATGTTAACTATGACAGTGACGATGATTATGCAAATACATCACTTGAACCAATTTATGGTGACATCCTCGAGGAGTGTACAATGGAGTCTTTTTGTGATCAAGGTGAAGATGAAAAGGAATGTGATGACACTAGTGTATCTTACTCGAGCATTGATCTTTATAACGATCAAGAACCTACTCAAAAGGTAGAGCTTGAGGAGGAAATGAATTGAGTGTTCTAAAAAAGTTCCTTATGGTGAGACTTGAATCCGCAGTGGAGTATGTAACTTGCAACAAAGAGGAGTGTGTTGAGAATGGAACCGATATGACCAATACTGTGGAAGACCCAGTTGAGCTTGCAAATGATTGTAATGAAGATGTTGATGCCGAGATTTTGGTTAAGGCAGAAACGGACAAGGTTTGATAGAGGACCATGATATACAAGAGGTGCATAGTTCACTTGAATTTTTCAAGGATGAAGAGGATTCCGTGTTACAAGAGATTGTGCGAGGTTTGTCTAACCCTTTGCATATTGATTCTTCTCCTTTACCTCTTATTGGCTTGAATGTATGTGCTTCGAGAATATTGTTAAATGACTTTGTTTCTCGATATCCGCCATTAGAAACATTTGATTCTCATACTATGAATGTTTGCAAAGAAGAAACCATATAAGTTCCTGATTTATATGTTCTTTATACACTTCCAAGTGTAGAAAAGAATAAGAGTGGGGGAAACTTCTATGGGGCGATAGCTTCACTTCTGTTTTCTCGTACTAATATTTGTGTGACGCTAGTATTTGCAAAACAGGTTCTATGGGAGGATCCCCAACTTTTCAGATTGTTGGTGTATGGGGAATTCGTCTTGCAAGGATATGTCGGGCTGACGAATTTAAACCAAGCGCTAAGTGGGAGGCAACCCACCGGTTTTGTATCTTTATCTTTATCTTTTTTATCTTTAAGCATTTTATCATTGTTTTTGCATATCATTTGCGGAATTTCCCACCTTGAACTTTACTTTGAATGACTAAATTTTACATTGAGGACAATGTAAAGTTTAAGTGTGGGTGAGCATTTATATGTTTATATAGTTTGTTTGATTCCTTTAGTGAAAAAAATAGAGAAAAATAGAAAAAGAAAAAAAATTGCTTTATAAACTCCGAAATCTAGAAACTTGTGCCTTTAGGATGACACTACCAATATAAGTGGATGAAACCATCTTGGCTGTGGGAGTTGAGAAACCCATTAACCACAAGGGACAGAATTATTCAAGTGTTAGAAATAATATGAAAGTTGTTACAATATCTCGGAATATCAACATATCACTTTCTGTTTTTATTTTTGCAAACTTTATGTTATATCTATGTGATTTGGTGGGTCACTAACATCGAATTGTTATTGCTGTTATGATGAAATAATGTGATTGAGTTACTACAAAAAAAAAAAAGAGACCGACCAATTGACCAAACAGAATAAATTTGACACTTGGATAAAGCAACATGTGTTGTTCTCCCTGTCTCCGTCGCCTAAGCAAGCGTGGAGTGCAGGATCCAAGGGAACTATCATGTAATCTGCTGACAAGAAACATGCGCTTGGATCCACAAGATCCAATCATGATGTCAAAAAAATAAAAAATAAATAAAAATAAAAATAAAAATAAATAAAATAAAAAATAAAAATTGTTATGGTGCAATACAATCGACTCTTGGTTCCCTTTTATATGCCAGTGAGTCGATCTATATTTAAGTTTATTGACTGCTGGTTCCCTTGTATATGCCAGTGTGTTGATATTAGAATTCAGACTTGTAGCTCAATCCAATAGGATTCATAGGTTCATCATTGGCAGCGACCTTCAGATAGATATGGGAAACATCGATCACTTTAGTAAACATCACAACCATCTATATCTATTTTCATCTTCTTTATCTATTCATTTTTGATTGTGGTTTGTTAGTTTCCGAGATTGTGGCTTGTTCGACTTTCTTAACAGAGTTTAATTTATATATATTAATTTGGATTCATAACAAGGTGCCTCATTTTGCAACCATTTTGGATTCATTCATGGATTTGTCACAGGTAGATGGAATTTGAAAAATAGGTTTTGTAGGCAAACCTCTTGTAAACCTTCACGAGGCTAAAACTCATCCATTAGGGACACCTAGGGGTTCAAAGGCTTGTTATTTATGCTAAAAGTGACCGTAGCCTCGACAAGACGGAGTTGTATGTATGTTTTATAATTATTTTGTTTGATTTTCTCGAGGACTAGCAAAGTCTAAGTGTGGAGGAATTTGATAGGTATCTAAAACACCTTAATATTTATCTATTGTTTATGCTTTCTTCGCTGAGTTTTCTTGTAAATTATGTATCTTATGTTTGCTTTTGAGTGCTTAGGTACTTTGGAGTCATTTGGAACAAAAGAAGAAGAAACATAGCTTAAAAGGAAAAAAGGTGCAAATGCTGTTCGAGACGAACTATTTCTCATTATTTGCTTCTATTTATTAATTTCTGTCTGAAAAACATGTCGGCTTTAGTGATGCAAATATATGTCTGAAAAGCACGACAGCTTTAGTGATGAAGAGACATTGAAGAGAAGAAGTGAATTTGAGAAGTAAGAGACAGCTGTCTTTGGTGGAAGAATTCATGAAAAGAATAAAACGTTCATTTGGAGCAAGAAGGCAAAAGCGCATTTAGTAGGTAAGCACTATCGGGAGCACAGTGGAGGATAAGGGGCTGTACTAGGTGGCTCACATCCATCCTTGGGGTGGAAATAACCGTCCTATACATTTCGACCTAGATAGGTCGAGAGAAGATCATTTCCAAATTGTGTATTCCTTCTCCGGGTCTTGTGGCTGCTGTAAGAGAAATAGATGAAGTTTGTATGGAGGAATTGAAGAGGAGATTTGAGATTCAAATTAAGTAAATGGGAAGAACAAGTATCATTTCTGTTAGATGGTTGATTGAGACATTTGTGTTGATTGCTACATGAAATTGTAGATGCAGAATTAGGGCTTGGTTTGATTTTAAGTTCTAATTTGTTGTGGATCAATCGAGTTGAAATAAGAATCAGAAGAAGGGGATCTCATGTCTGAATGAACGGGTTCAACGGAACACTGATGGTTCGATTTGCAGAAGGAATTTGATGAATCTGGTGATGTTTAAGAACAGAAAGGGGATCTGATATTAGGGTTCATTTCTGTTAATGAAGGTCGAGATTCAGATACAGATGTTGTTGGGATGTTATGAACTGAATTAAGCTGGATTTGCAGAGATTTTGCAACTGACTGGTTAGAATGGTTTTGAACTGGTGGTGATTGAATTGAGGATTCCGGGCACAAACTGAGGAAGATGAACATTGCAGGGAAGCTACAACAGTATGACTTTGGTGTTTGAATGGAGCACTGGTTATGGTGGTACTGATGCTGAACAGTGGACAGGGTTTAGCTGGACGGGAATTGCAAGTGCAGAGCTAAGTTTGAGAAGAACTGATGATGCTGTGTTGCAGAGTTGCAGACAAGATAAAATGGCTAGGCAGTGATGCTGATGTATCACAGCCGCAGTTGAGCATCTGAGATGCTGCAAGGAATGTGCTACCAGGGTTTTGAGTTCGAGATTAGAGAGCTGGTGATGATGAACTGTGTAGATGGGAGATTGCAGTCAGTGGTGCTGTGTGCATGCAATTCAAGGAAGTTGGTTTGCTGCCATTGTTTGTGTGGGTAACTGACACGTCTGGTGACTACCACTTATGCTCGGTGATGATAAGAGGAGAAACAATTGGTGGATATGCTCGTCTGCCGTCGAATTAAAGAGAGGAAATGTTGGAGGTACTGGAATTTGGGTTTGGATGTGACAATACAGATGAGAATGGCGTTGCAGGTGAGATGGAGGTTCGAATCTGAGCTCGAGTCAAGGAAGAGATATTAAGGCTGTTGCAGATGATTGTCATGGATTAGGTGGAATTGTGTAAGACTAGAAGGCAGCGTTGCAGCTGCAAATGGTGACTGCAATTGAAGTTGGTGGTTAAGATGATACCGCAGTTGGAGATAGAGCAGCAAAAGTGGCTCAAGGAAAGGAGATTACTTATGTTGCGGTTTATTGAGAAAGAATTTAAAGATGGCACGAACTGGAATGGACTTGAGGTTGTTTCGAGTTTACAGGCATAATACAACAACAAGCTGAGCCGAGAAATCAGGTGGAGAAACCGGGAAGACTAATCAGTTGTTATTGAGAAAATGTTGCAGTCGAGCAACAGTCTGGAGGCTTCAATATGTAGCCTGAGTATGAAGTGTATTGTTTCCTTTGGAGTTAACTGGAACTGATGGGTTATGTGTGAACGAATAAATTGGCAGCAAGGGTTACAATTGGGTCCTTGTCAATGGAGGTTGTTGTGGTGATTTGTTGCTGCAATGGATTTGAGAAGGAAAATAAATGATGCAGCTGAGTTAGGTGGTGCTGCAATGAAGTAAAGGGAATGAAGGAGTTGGTTTGTGAGTTAGCTGTTGATAGCTAGGGACATGTAATGTGCTAGCATGGTGTTGGCTGGTGCTACTGAAGCAACAGACGGATGCAGTTAGAATGAATTGGTTGAACTGTGGCTGAATGAATGATGATAAGATGAATGTTTAGGTTGTGCATGGAGGAAGAAACTGACCAGAATTGGCCTGGGAATTGCCTGTAAACAGAGGAAACTCTGTCAGACTTTTATCTTGCCGAGTCGACTCAGTGATTCGCGATCTAACTCACTGAACCTGGTTTGACACAGAGAAAGGCTTGGGTTTGTTTAATCGGGCTTGGTTATCAGAGACTTGCCATCGAGTTTTGAGAATGAAAGGACATGGTGGTTCTATATAAGGGAGGTCGGTGGTTCTGTTCGAGGATCTTATCTTCATCTTGCTTCTACTTTTCTTCTAGGGTTTAGAAAGATGAAAGCTTTTCTTTTCCTTCTCGTTACGAACTCCATGAACATGATGAGCTAATTTCTATTATTGGTTATGGATTAGTTGGATTTTACAAAGCATGTTTCTTGTTCAATAAATTAGTTTTTTCTCAATTTTATCGATTATGATTTACTAGAAATATCGCCATGTATGATTGATTGTTAGTTTTGTCAAATTGCAAATTAGTAGAACTCGTGATCATATCTATTGCTAGTTTAGGGTTTATTATACATAAACGTGATACACCTTGAATACAAGTAGCATAATTGTGATTATTGCTTGTAGTTATACTTCCCAGTAGTCACAAGTGAGTCATAACCTTTGTTAAGTCGGATTAGTGCTTTTACACGTTCAATTGCTTTGATTGGTTTGATTTCATAGAACTTAATGCATCTAGGGAATTAAACTTGATTAGTGTTTTTACACGTTAGGTTGTTCTCTAAGGTAGAATTCATACTCGCATCTTTTAATGTGTTTGTTGATGAAAATAGGAGACTTGCGGGATATATTGCGATCAAGGTATCTTAGGCCTTTGATAAAAGAGAGATTAAATATCAATTATAGTTATTGTTAGAAAGGATGTTAGTGAAAGAAAACGAAATCCTTAACCAATATCTTTACATCTTAATTTGTGTGCTTTATTTGCTTTTATTTTAGTATACTCTTATAAAAATCAGAAAATCCCCCTTGTTACTTATAAGAAACCATAACATATTGACAACCCAAGACCTCTCTGTGGGAACGATCCTTTCTTGCCCTTGCTATATTTATATTTTGAGTAGTAAGAAAGTGTAATTTATTTTTGACGCATACGACAGCGATCAAGCCGAAGGAATTTTGATCTCTGCTGAGAGAATTGCATCTGCACCATAGACGAGCTAATAGGGAGAAACGCCGATAGAGCTTCTAGTTGCCTCCCGATATGCCCATAGTGCCATGGGCAGTTGCTCGTGCCACGTCCGAGGATTATCATGTACTGTCCGGCTGAGAATCCGAATTAAAGTACTGTTGGTGCTCTCGGCTTGTCCATTCCCTTGAGGATAGTAAGGAGTAGAGAATACTTGCTTAATTCCGTATTCCTCGAGTAACTCTTGTACTTGCTTGTTGGTGAAGGGAGTGCAGTTATCAGTAATGATGTGCGTAGGCACACCAAAAAACGAAAAATGATGTACTCCTTAATAAATGCTGCAATTGTCGCTCCAGTAGTCCCCCGTAGAGGAATGTCTTCAACCCATTTAGTATAGTACTTCGTAAAACGGTTATGATATACTCATACTGCTTTGACGATGGCATGTTAATCTTCCCAATGATGTCAAGTCCCCATCTGTAAAATGGCCATGGACTACTCACCGAGTGCAGGGGAGTGAAGGTGCGTGGATGAGGCTCCCGTGAATTTGGCATTCGGGGCACCTTTGAACAAACGCTGCTGCATCGTCTTCCATAGTCGGCCAGTAGTGTTTCTCGTGTATCTGGATGAATAGTTTCTTCTTCCCTTGGTGTTCACCTTCATGCGTCTCCTTTAGCATAATTGGGATTTCCGCCTTTGCCAGGCATCGTAGCAGATCACCTCCAAAGCTCTTACGGTATAGGGTTCCTTCATGAAATACAATCTTTTGGCTCTTTGCTTCATCTTGGATGCGTCCTTCTTATTGGCAGGGAGCATACCGTCGCTGAGATAATTGACGTATGGCTCTCACCAGTCCCCAGCGTGGCCAATGTTAAATATCTCCAATTGATGTGGCGGTGCTTGGCAGTTGGAGAAAGACCCTTGGA
Source organism: Papaver somniferum (assembly GCF_003573695.1). Classification (NCBI taxonomy): domain Eukaryota; kingdom Viridiplantae; phylum Streptophyta; class Magnoliopsida; order Ranunculales; family Papaveraceae; genus Papaver; species Papaver somniferum. The sequence continues at coordinate 8,703,778 of NW_020620825.1, read as the reverse complement.
GCAATCGAGATTGAGTCTCCATATCTGGCCAGTAGTAGCCAAGGCGTTGAAGACGACGGTAAAGAGTTACCACCAACGTTTGTCCATAAATTTCGCAATGAACGTGGTTAAGCTGTAGCTGTTCTTTTTTATCGCCGAGACATCTCGACAGGGAGCCATCTAGGTTTCGACGATATAACACTCCGTGAAGCATGAAGAACTTTTGTAGGGTTTTGAGACTAACCTTTCCTTGGGAAAGTGAACTGTTGAGCTCTTGGATAATCGATGCCCTCTAATAGTTGGATTCAGCATCCTTGGACTGTACGAGCCATGTCGATGCTACAGTCCATCTCTCACTGTTAATGTCTCTTCCAAACCTTCGAATTGAAGCTTCAAGGACAATGTGGCTAGTCAGTCAGCGTGTTTGTTGTTTCTTAGACCGACATGGGTTATGGTTGCATCAGCGAAGTAATTCAATAACTTTTGCGCCTCAGACCTATACGGAGCTAGTGTTATATCTTTTAGTGCATATACTACATTCATCTGGTTAACCAGTAGCTTAGAGTTGCCTCTTACTTCCAGGTGCGTGGCGCCTGCTTGTTTGGCCAGAGATAGCCCTATGAGAAAAGCTTCATATTCCGCTGAATTATTGGTGCACTGAAAGTCCAGCTTAAAGGAATGCGAAAAGACTTCACCAGTGGGAGACACCAGAACTATACCCGCCCCTCCAGTATTACTTCTAGGGGTGGCAGAGCCATCAAAATACAGTAGCCACGCTTCTCCTTTAACAAAAGAGGTTTCCAGAAATTCTGCAAGAAGGTCTTCATGCAGTCTGATGGTTCCTTCTCCCGGGAAAGCTGCTAGTAAATCTGCGACTGCTTGTCCTTTGATGGCCCTTGGGGAAGCGCATGTTATATCCAGCTCTGACATTTGGAGGATCCATTTGGCCGGCCTTCCCATCAAGGCCGGTTTTGAAAGCAAAAATTTGACAGGGTCAGCCTTAGATATCAGCACCACTTTGTTTGACAGTAAATAATGCCTAAACTTCTGAATGGAGTGAATTAGGGATAAACACACTTTTTCTGCCTTAGGATATCTGAGTTCATCATCCCTCAAAGTTAGACTAAATTATTATATAGGATGTTCAATTCCTTCATCATCTTCTGGGCGAGGAGAGCTCCAACGATAGTATCACTGTAAGCAGTGTAGAGACACAATGGTCTTCCTTGTACAGGAGACTTCATGACTGCCGGGGATGACAATATTTGTTGGATCTTCCGAAACGCTTCGTGTTGTAGCGCGGTCCAAACGAAACTTGCTCCCTTCTTTATATAGGGGGTGAACGAATCGATAAGCTTGGCTAAACCAGGTATAAAACGCCGAATGTAATTTACCTTTCCCATGAAACTCTGGAGTTCTTTCACCATTTGCAGAGGAGACATCGTGAGGATGGCTTGGGTCTTGGCTGGGTCAACCTTGATTCCCTCGGCAGTCACTTGGAATCCCAGAAATTTTCCTGAAGAGACACCAAAAGCACACTTCAAGGGGTTCATTTTCAATTTGTACTCGTGACATATTTCAAACACTTGTCGTAGAACCTCTGTGTGTGTCGCCCGAGTTTTTGATTTGGCCACTATGTCATCCACGTAATCTTCAACTTGCTTGTGCATCATGTCGTGGAAAATTGCAGTCATGGCGCGTTGGTAAGTAGCGCCACCATTTTTGAAATCAAAAGGCATCACAGTATAATAAAAATTTCCGAGAGGGTTTCGAAAAGCCGTCTTACTTGCGTCATGCTCATGCATCTTTATTTTATCGTAGCCGTTGTACCCGTCCACGAAGGAGAACATGCCATGTCCACTGGTGGAATCTACCAGCATATCAATGTTGGGAAGAGGAAAATCATCCTTGGGGCAGCATTTGTTCAGATATCTAAAGTCGACATAGCACCTGATTTAAACGCTCTTGTTCTTTACAGGAACCACATTGGCTAACCAGGTAGGATGGTGAATGAGTTTGATAAAACCGGCGACTAGCAACTTCTGAATCTCAGTCTTGATTTGTTCCTCCACATTGTGTCTGAACTACCTTGGAGATTGCTTGACTGATTTGGATCCGGGTATTATATATAGATGATGAGTGACCAGTTTTTCATCCAAGCCAGGCATTTCCTCGTACTTCCACGCGAATACATCTTGATATTTCTTAATAAGGTTCACAAGTTTTGTGCGTTCATCTGTACATAGAGCCGAGATGATGGAGATGGGTCGCGGGGATTCTTCACTTCCGATGTTGACAATCTCGAGTTCATCTGTGGTGGAATTCGTTCCATTTTGTAACTGTCGCGGAGAGTCTGGTATTTCTTCTTGTGGCTTGTCGTTATGATTTCATTCCATTTGGCAGAGAGACTAGATGGTAGTCTCCACTGCTAATTGCTAACAGCGGCGCCGATATACGGTTTTCCCTTTTTCTTCACGACTTGCAACAAAATCCCGCTCCATTTTTGTATGATGATGAGCCAAATTTCCGTTCGATGAGTGGAAATTGGAACGCCTTGTCGGTGGAGGTATGCCATGAGACTGGGTCCTTTTGTTTAGTGATGCGAGTATGTCCTCTTCCTCAATTGACGACCATGTAGGGAGTGGAGTGCAGTAAACCTTTCCAGACGATTCTCGTGGATTCTCCCTTGGATCGAACATCTCCACGGCACAAATTGGCGCATAAGGAGACAATGACGCGGGAATGCGGATAACATCTTCATTCAACATGGTTTTCAAGAATTGGTGATACGTTGAAGGGATGATCCGGTTATCATGGAGCCACGGCCTCCCCAGTATCATGTGGTAGTCCGGTTCTTTCTCTATTACTTCGAATTTTACCTTCGACTAGACTGGTCCTACTGACAGATTCAGACTGATATATCCATACGTGCTGGTTTGGTTTCCTCCGAAGTCCATCATTGTGGTAGGATGACGTACAATTTCATTTGGCCGCACCTTGGCTGTCTTGAGCGTTCTAAGAGTAATGACATTCGAGGATGCTCCCGTGTCGATCAGATCTCTTTTAAATTCTGAATCCTTGATGCGTGCAATAACATGTAGGGCTCTATTATGACCTTCTTCTGCCATCATGTCGTCTTCAATAAATGTAACATTGTTGACGGATATCTCTGACATTCTTGAGGTTTCTGTATGTGAAGGGGCCAAGCGCGCATCTAAGGCTATTTGATTGATTGCAACAATTGTCTCTGCTCGCTGATCCCTTGAAAGGTGTAGAAGCTCACATAAACTTTCTACCAAAGAGGCTGCTTCCTGGTCCACCGGCCTCTGGTTGGTGTTAAAAATTTTAATCTGAGGGAGATCATCTGGGGCGTCAGTCCCCAGCATTGGAATTTATGGAACAGGTGAGCTGCTCCAATCTGACGTCAATTTGACAAGAAAATCGAGTATGTTGTTTATCGCCTCCTTCATCAGGTCCATGTTCCTTGTGTGGATCTCCTAAACTCGTGCCAACTCGATCAACCTTGGGATTTCTTCATTAGCTGCACTATTAAGCATATCATTGGGAGGAGAGATGTCGCCATTCGCCAGATTATGAGCGGGATTTGGATTTGTGGAATCAGTTCTAAGACCGACCATTCTTTTGAAAATTGGAGTTGCAACCGAGAGATTAATCTCCCAATGTGGTCGCCAATTGTTTATAGGTGAAAACTGTTTCTGCTGGTTTTGGTAAACTTGGGTGTGTGGATGAGAAATGTATCTAAAGCTAAAACAAATGCATTGCACTGGAGTACATTAGATTCGAGAGATCAATCTGTACAATCCTGGCTTAAACCAATAAATGGACGTTCCAGTCTTGCTTCGGTCACAAAGTGAAGGAGAAGGTTTGGTCTTAGGGAGGGAAGCGAAGAAGGTGTTGAGATAAAAATGGTTAATTCTGACGGTGTGGCTATTTTATGACTTGTATCAGAATTTAGGAACTAGCTTGCGGGATGTAAGATATCAGTTCTTTGGTGTTTTCTAGATACCGTTTTGTTGTTAACCAAAACTTGTTGTTTTGTTGAAATAGGTAAAACCTATTTATACAAGTCATATTGAACGCACCGTGATCTCATATAAAGTGGGAGTGATTGAGTGATGGAGAAGTGGGGTTATGTATAAATTCCAGAAACCATGTTCCCACTATGAACGAGACGGGTTAGTTTACACCCACTACTTCTTTCCGCCACTACCTACCTTGATTTCTGACACTTTCTTATAATGGGCGTGTTGCACGCCGCACGCGGTAAACCGCCAGACCAATACCCTGATGAGTATCCCCCAGTTTGTGACATGTTTGATGTCTCGAGTGTTTTCGTGGAAAACGTGTAATAGATTGCTATGTGTGGCAAGTCAAACTCAGGAGACTTGCCGCTGGAGAATAACATGTGGCGCTATTAGGCTTTTCTTGGCTGGTCACCTAAGACTTACCATAGGCCTGTCAATTATGTGGCGAATTTGGACGGCTGAGATTGTAACTCATGAGAAAGGGTGGCCATTGATTATGGACACATTCTGTTGGCACCCAATAATAGAACAGTGGCGTCATTGGTACATTCCAATGGCATAGTGACATATTTAGCGCATACCAGTGGCACAATGTCATGGTTGGCATAGTTAGCGCATGCCAGTGGCATAGTGGTGCAAGTAGCGCCTGGCGTAGCCATGGCCGCTAGATTTTGGCACATTGGTGTTAGACCCAAATATGGCTTGAAAACATTAGTTCTAGTTGCCACATCAATCCCAATGCTCTGGGTAGCATGATTAGGCTCGGTTGGCGTAGCAACTTTGCCTAAATTAGAGTTTGGCATGCCGAAACCCTAATTAGTGCGCGTGGCATGCAGCCGCGGCATGATGACGCTTTTTGTGCAAACGGCGCCATAGTCACGCCAAAGGAACTATAGTATGGCCATAATGTGAAAACGGCTACAAGAGCAATGGTATATTAGACTTCCTAGAGCATCGTTGAATAGAGAGTTCACTCAAGCGATGTTCGATTTCCAAGGTATCCTTTTCAGGCTAGCCTCAAGAGTCGTACGTGAAGAATGATCTTCAGTATTTTCCTTGAATTTGCAGTCTCTTATTACACCAAGAAGAACATTGACATGGTGTTTTAACCGATTAAATCTATCATCTTGTATTCTAGCAAGATTTATATCCCGTTCATCAATAGAGATGGTCTCTTTTGAAGGGTAATCGTAATCACACATGTCAGTGTTTGTCTGTCTCGTCAGAACACAGGGTTCGTCTAAATTCGAGATTGGAGTATCTTTCTCTTTATTAGAATTAGACGAGACAGAACTTTTATTTCTGGCGACGCGTTTATCAGAGATAGTACTCTTGTCCATAGAGTCAGATCGCTACAAACACAGACTTTTGAGGTCTTGAACATGTTTGCCTGCTCTGATACCAATTTAAAAAGCGGGGGTCTAACAACACCACCCAATATTTCGCTTAGCAATCTCTATGGACTAACTCCGAAATACTTTCTAGAGAATCAACTAGACGGTCAGACTCAATATAGGTAAAAGTATATCAAGGAGTTAATATCTCTCTCTTATTTTGATTTACTCGAGCTAATAGAAATCAACGAGTTCTTAATCAAACACAAGGAATAACTTGGATAGTACCAAAGACCAATATCCAAGGATCAATCAATGACAATCAACAACCAAAGGTTGGATTACTCTAATTAATGATCTAACGCACAACCTGTATTATTTAAATTATAAAGATAAAAAAATATAATGCGGAAATTGAAATAACACAGACACCAGAAATTTTGTTAACGAGGAAACCGCAAATGCAGAAAAACCCCGGAACCTAGTCCAGATTGAACACACACTGTATTAAGCCGCTACAGACACTAGCCTACTCCAAGCTAACTTCGGACTGGACTGTAGTTGAACCCCAATCAATTTCCCACTGATCCAAGGTACAATTATGCTCCTACTCCTCTGATCCCAGCAGGATACTACGCACTTGATTCCCTTAGATGATCTCACCCACAACTAAGAGTTGCTACGATCCAAAATCGCAGGCTTTGACAATAAACAAATCCGTCTCACACATACAATTCTATCAAAGGATCAATCTGTCTCCCACAGATAAACCATAAAGTTTTTTTTCCGTGTTTTGATAATAATCAAGGTGAACAGGAACCAATTGATAATCCGGTCTTATATTCCCGAAGAGCATCCTATAGTTATCAATCACCTCACAACAATCTTAATCGTATGGTAGAAAAACAAGATGTTGTGGAATCACAAACGATGAGACGAAGATGTTTGTGATTACTTATTATATCTTTCCTATCGGAGATAGAAATCTCAAGCCAATTATTACAGTTGTACTCGTACGATAGAAAATCCAAGATCAGATCACACAACTACGATAAAAGTAGTATCGGTCTGGATTCACAATCCCAATGAAGTCTTTAAGTCGTTAACTTGGTTTTAGAAGAAGAAAACCAAAGGTTAAAGGAGAATCGACTCTAGTATGAAAACTAGTATCACACGTAAGGTATGGGGATTAGTTTTGCACAATACTAGATGTCTCCTTTATATAGTCTTTCAAATCAGGGTTTGCAATCAATGTTATCTTAGTAACAAAGCATTTAATATTCACCGTTATATGAAAACCTGATTTAGATTCAAGCTAATATTTCTCAACCGTTAGATCGAAAACTTAGCTTGTTACACACACTTGACAATGCACGCTTCTAGGTTTGTTAACCGTAACCAAACGTATGCACTTGTTGGTTCAACAGTAGTTAACCAAAAGGTTATCCGTATGAGCATTTCATATCAACCATGTTCTTCTTCACCATAACTAGTTCAAATGACTTCAAATGAACTAGTTAGAGAGTTGTTCAATTGCAAGGAAATCTTATGTACTACACAATACACAATTGAAGCAAAGATGATTTGATTCCCTTGAATCGGTTTATGAAATTTTATAGCCACCGTTTGCATACTGCATTCCTTAGTCTTTATATGTTTAAGTTCAGAAATCATCTTCAGATATATAACCTTCTTAAGTTCGCAGACTAGGTTCGCGGACTTAAGCAACCAGACAGAGTTTACAAACTCCAGCAGAAAATCTCGACAAAAGACCTTCCTCCGGTTCGCGGACTGGTACTCACGCAACTAATTTGTCAACTCCAGCAGAATTTCTCGGGATGAGAAGTTCGGCAGTTCGCGGACTGAGTTCGAGAACTTGGCAACAAGCCATTCTTCTGGTTTCTCTTGATCAACAAAGTTCGCAAACTTTGGTTCAAGGATTAGGACTTATACATAAATATTTTTCCAAATAATGTTTATGTCCACCATTCGTTATGTAATCTAAACTTTCATTTCAATCATTGAAACATTCTTAGAGGACGTTATACAGTTGTTACACCATTTCTCGTCAAAGCAATTTTCAAGATGATTGAAACATATCATGACTTTCGTCACTAGGTAAAGATAAACTTGATCGAAGCGAAAAGCTTACCAACACATATTTCGAGATATAGATAGGCGAGGTATACTCGGATCGAAATACCAAATGTGTATAATCTAAGTCTATATATATAGCACACGACTTCTTGTCTCAAAGAGTAGGAGATAGAGTAGATAGACTTTTGAGTGATAGATAAGTTCAAGTCTTCACATACCTTTTTGTCGAGAAGTTCGACCGGTTCCTTGAGTGGTTCTTCTTCTTGTATGATGAATCGCCATGAAATCCTTGAGCTCAACTACACTTTCTAACCTAGTCCGAGACTTAGCTATAATAGACTAGAAATCAAGACTTATAGTTTTGATCACTAATATTGACAAACATGCTTGAGATAGCAACGCATGCGAGGTCGACTGAGCAATGCTCTAACGATCTCCCCCTTTGTCAATTTTAGTGACAAAACTATCAATACATGTGGAATACAAAAAAGATAAAGAAACTTTAGTAGCTCCTATTCCACATGTCTAATCTTCAATATTCCTCGAAATCTTCGTCATTTCCAAGTACTCCAATGATCCCAAAGGTTGTAAGTTTAGTATCACCGTTGTTGAAGATCCGTAGCTATAACAATGAGAAAGCATCGGTCTCGATCATTGTTATACAGTGCCATAGTATTATTACAGTGTCAAAGTTCAATTGTATCACAACTTCAACAATAATACTATGGTCATATGTACCACTGCCTCTTAGTCAATACTCCATCTCACATGGAAACCACTCCCCCTTACATAATGATCCGAAAACCATATGTATTTGTAGTGTGAACTACATATTAATTCTCCCCCTTTTGTCAATAAAATTGGAAAATGTACAAGAATGGGATCCTAATGAAATTTCCAAAAGAGACGTTTCATAGATTAAAAGAAAAAAATACATACCAACTAATTTAGATGCAATCATAAAGTCGAAGCTAAATTCATTCATCAAGGATTTTAAAGATACAAGATAACCCCTCTAATATTCCACAGCCGCACACCCCTCAAGATATGACCATTAAGCACAAGTTCAAAAGACCTCTCCCCCATTTGATGTCATTCCCGAAAGAACAACAAGAGCGACCTTAATTTCAAAAGAAAAGAAGGATTTAATTGGACACCAAAAATCATGAGAATGATTTTCTATATCCAAAAAACTCAATCAAATTAATCACAAGTAAACCTATGATTAATTTAATCGGAATACGCAATCGAATTAAACACAAGAGGTGGTCAATTTAATTGATTGTGCTCAACATAGGAGAACTTATAGAGACACGCTCAACTAGATTAATTACAAGAGAACCCATAATTAATCTAATTGGAATACATAACCAAACTAATTATAAAAGTAATCAATTTAATTGTCATTTTTTTTGCTTGACATCAGAAATCTTACGGAGCAATAACTAAATAACCAAACAAGATGATTAATTTATTTCAATATGCTCGACATAACATATCTCACGGAACACCAACTAAGCTGATAAATCAACTTGGTTGTTTAGTTCTCAACATAAGATGCATTACGGAGCCTCACAGTAATACATAAAAATATGGATCAGGGATGATCAATACTGCGGAATACTCAAGGATTCATTTTATCTTCAATCAATATTTTTATAACGATAATTAATAGACATAATCCTTGAAAACAAAATATTTTAACCTATCTTCCATCAAATGTTTGACAATATAGGCTTAACTTTTGTATTTGTCAAAAATCTATTCATTCTTTTCCAGTACGTGAATACCGATCACAAACGACTTTACTTTTGACAAAGTATGGGACCTTCAAGTTCACCGACGCAAACATACATATCCCATAACAAATTGCAATATATAAAATCATAAAGATTAGTACTGCAAAAACCATCATCCTCCAGATATTTTTAGAATTTAATACCAAATAAACCTAAAAAAGACAAGAAGATGAAAAATAGTAGCTGTGTGTAGTCACAATCATTTCTATTCAAGCACTAGTTATTCTTTCAGCTAAACCAAAAATAAGATATACTAGGAAACTAAAAAGCAACAAGCTAAATAAAAACAGACTCCAGCGCTATGCCCGAACACGAACTAAGATCATATGTACGGTTCAGGATCATCACGAGTCATTGGGTCTTTGAGATTGCGATCCACAGCAACCTCTGAATCTTTAGAGAGGATATCCTTGTTTTGAAGATCTTTTGCATGATTTTTCATGAGACCAGGGTCAGGATTAACCTTTTCCAACTCAGATTTTACCATATCAAGACACTTCTTTGCATCAGCAAGTTGCTGAACGTCAAGAACCATATCAATTGGAATCTTCTCCCCAATATCTGAGTAGGATTCAGGAGATTGAGGAAAATATCCCTCGACTTCAACAAAGGTTCCTTTCTTTTTATCAAACTCGAAATACACCGCATTATCAACGAAGTCTTCAGGTAAATCCCAAGAACATGAAGAAGAAGCCATTGATAATAGGAAGCCTAGAGTGAGATGTCTCAACTCAATAGGAAGGGTATATAAACGATTTTGAAAGGAGTTAGGGTTTTAAAAGATCGGTTTGTATGGATACCCAGGAACCGTGTGTGTACCCAGAGATAGAAGCGTTCACAAAACCCTAAACACGAAAGCTAGTTGTGAAAACAAACAACATAATACAAAAATACTAATGTAAAGTGATTTGTAACTGACAATCCTTCTAAAGACGATAAGAAATTAGCTAGATAATCAGAGACACTTTACCAAAAGTACTATCCAAATCTCACTCACTAGTATTTTTGTTGGTGAGACTTCAACCTTGTGATTAATTAACACAAGTATGAGCCTTTGGCTCATTAACTGAAAGTTGATTATGATAATCCCCTTTTTTGCGAGACTTTGGAGGAAAACCATTATGATGTGAAAACTTATCATAGAATCTACTAATATAAACATAATGTAGATTCTTACCTGAGGGAATTAGACTAGAGGGAATTGACAACCTGTTGATGATCTTTTCATCATGTAGAATCATTTTTAGTATGTCTTCCGAATTTCCTTCTTTTGGTATCTTTTTCACATCACTAATATCATTATCTCCCTTTTTCTCATAAGAAAATTCATGAGTTATTCTTTGATGGAATGGTTTAGAGAGACTGTTTTGCTTTTGAACATTTGAGGAACCTATAGGAAAATTCCTCTTTTGTTCGGCATGTCCTTTTGTGTCACAAAATGGACATAATTTCTGATCATCGAAATGATTAGAGGGAACAGTCTTAAAACCATCGTTGGGAGGCCTCTTCCTTCCTCGTGATGTAAACATTCCTCGATTAGAAGAAACAATCACATTTTTTATAACATGAAGAGATTTTGGATTTACTTCTGATTTAGGAACGTATTCAGTCGTAGCAGAAGTACTTGGTATATTAGACTTCTTTGAGCATCCTTGAATAGAGAGTTTACTCAAGAGATGTTCGATTTCCAAGGCATCCGTTTTTAGGCTAGCCTCAACAGTCGTACGTGAAGAATGATCTTCAGTATTTTCCTTGAATTTGCAGTCTCTTATTACACCAAGAAGAACATTGACATGGTGTTTTAACCGATTAAATCTATTAGCTTGGATTCTAGAAAGATTTAGAATCAATTCACTCTCTTCAGTTGTATCCCGTTCATCGATAGAGATGGTCTCTTTTGAAGGGTAATCGGAATCACACATGTCAGTGTTTGTCTGTCTCGTCAGAACACAGGGTTCGTCTAAATTCGAGATTGGAGTATCTTTCTCTTTATTAGAATTAGACGAGACAGAACTTTTATTTCTGGCGACGCGTTTATCAGAGATAGTACTCTGGTCCATAGAGTCAGATCGCTACAAACACAGACTTTTGAGGTCTTGAACATGTTTGCCTGCTCTGATACCAATTTAAAAAGCGGGGGTCTAACAACACCACCCAAATATTTCGCTTAGCAATCTTTACGGACTAACTCCGAAATACTTTCTAGAGAATCAACTAGACGGTCAGACTCAATATAGGTAAAAGTATCTCAAGGAGTTAATATCTCTCTCTTGTTTTGATTTACTCGAGCTAATAGAAATCATCGAGTTCTTAATCAAACACAAGGAATAACTTGGATGGTACCAAAGACCAATATCCAAGGATCAATCAATGACAATCAACAACCAAAGGTTGGATTACTCTAATTGATGATCTAACGCACAACATGTATTATTTCAATTATAAAGATAAAAAAATATAATGCGGAAATTGAAATAACACAGACCCCAGAAATTTTGTTAACGAGGAAACCGCAAATGCAGAAAAACCCCGGGACCTAGTCTAGATTGAACACACACTGTATTAAGCTTCTACAGACACTAGCCTACTCCAAGATAACTTCGGACTGGACTGTAGTTGAACCCAAATCAATCTCCCACTGATCCAAGGTACATTTATGCTCCTACGCCTCTGATCCCAGCAGGATACTGCGCACTTGATTCCCTTAGTTGATCTCACCCACAACTAAGAGTTGATATGATCCATAATCGCAGGCTTTGACAATAAAAAAATCTGTCTCACACAGACAAGTCTATCAAAGGATCAATCTGTCTCCCACAGATAAACCCTAAAGGTTTTGTACCGTCTTTTGATAATAATCAAGGTGAACAAGAACCAATTGATAATCCGGTCTTATATTCCCGAGAACATCCTAGAGTTATCAATCACCTCACAACAATCTTAATCGTATGGTAGTGAAACAAGATATTGTGGAATCACAAACGTTGAGACGAAGATGTTTGTGATTACTTTTTATATCTTTCCTATCGGAGATAGAAATCTCAAGCCAATTATTACGATTGTACTCGTATGATAGAAAATGCAAGATCAGATCACACAACTACGATAAAAGTAGTATCGGTCTGGCTTCACAATCCCAATGAAATTTTTAAGTCGTTAACCTGGTTTTAGAAGAATAAAACCAAAGGTTAAAGGAGAATCGAATCTAGTATGAAAACTAGTATCACGGGTAAGGTGTGGGGATTAGTTTTGTAAAATACTAGATGTCTCCTTTATATAGTCTTTCAAATCAGGGTTTGCAATCAATGTTATCTTAGTAACAAAGCATTCAATATTCACCATTGGATGAAAACCTGATTTAGATTCAAGCTAATATTTCTCAACCGTTAGATCGAAAACTTAGCTTTTTACACACACTTGACAGTGCACGCTTCTAGGTTAACCGTACCCAAACGTATGCACTTGTTGGTTAAACAATAGTTAACCAAAAGGTTAGCCATATGAGCATTTCATATCAACCATGTTCTTCTTCACCATAACTAGTTCAAATGACTTAAATGAACTAGTTAGATTTCTATTCAATTGCAAGGAAATCTTATGTACTACACAAGACACAGTTGAAGCAAAGATGATTTGATTCACTTGAATCGGTTCATGAAATTTTATAGCCACGGTTTGCATACTACATTCCTTAGTTTTTATATGTTTAAGTTCAGAAATCATCTTTAGATATATAACCTTCTTAAGTTCGCAGACTAGGTTCACGGACTTAAGCAACCGGGCATAGTTTACAAACTCCAGCAGAAAATCTCGGCAAAAGACCTTCCACCGGTTCGCGGACTGGTACTCACGCAACTAGTTTGTCAACTCCAGCAGAATTTTTCAGGATGAGAAGTTCGGCAGTTCGCGGACTTGGCAACAAGCCATTCTTCCGGTTTCTCTTGATCAACAAAGTTCGCAAACTTTTTTTCAAGGAATAGGACTTATACATAAATGTGTTTCCACAACAATGTTTATGTCCACCATTGGTTATGTAATCTAAACTCTCATTTCAATCATTGAAACATTCTTAGAGGATGTTATATAGTTGTTACACCATTTCTTGTCAAAGCAATTTTCAAGATGATTAAAACATATCATGACTTTCGTCACTAGGTAAAGATAAACTTGATCGAAGCGAAAAGCTTACCAACACATATTTCGAGATATAGATAAGCGAGATATACTCGGCTCGAAATGCCAAATGTGTATAATCCAAGTCTATATATATAGCATACGACTTCTTGTCTCAAAGAGTAGGAGATAGAGTAGATAGACTTTTGAGTGATAGATAAGTTCAAGTCTTCACGTACCTTTTTGTCGAGAAGTTCCACCGGTTCCTTGAGTAGTTCTTCTTCTTGTATGATGAACTGATATGAAGTCCTTGATCTCATTTCTATCCTAGTCCGAGACTTAGCTATAATAGATTAGAAATCAAGACTTATAGTTTCGATCACTAACATTGACAAACATGCTTGAGATAGCAACGCATGCGAGGTCGACTGAGCAATGCTCTAACAAGTCCTGCCGAGATACTTGCTACAAAGAAAAACTCTGACGGTTTGAATACCATCATACATGCCATTCCCCCAGATCTTCAGCACCATGTGACTACATGTACTAGGTCTAAAGATGATTGGGATATCTTAGAAACCGTATTCGAAGGTAATACCAGTGAAAAGGAAGCCAGGCTTAAAAACCTTAATTCCGATTGGGAAACCCTTCGTATGGAAGATGAAGATTCATTTGATGAGTTTAATCACAAAGTGTCTGAAATTGTTAATGCATCTTTTGCATTGGGTAAGACTATTTCTAAAAAAGACATTGTGATGAAAATTCTCAGATCAATGTCATGTAGATACGATTCTAATAAGCATGCCATCGTTGAAGGAAATAACCTTGATGCTCTTTCCAGAAACACGTTGGTTGGAAAGCTAAAGATCTTTGATTATGAGCACACATCCAAAGTCGGAAAGGATGTTGATTTCAAAGCACAAGAAAACCCTAAATTACTTGATAAAAGTAAAAGTTTTTATGTCTCTGAGGATGATCTTTCTGAGACTGATTCATCAGATGAAGATCTTGACAAATCAGTCTCTATGATCACAAGACAGTTTAGATATCTTCTATTGAAGAGAAGTAAACGGGTTTCAAAAGACAAATCTAAGTCATCAGTTAAACCTCATAATCGTATTCCTCCTAAAAACAGGGACACAGATGAAACTGATGACGAGGATATGCCTCAATGCTTTAAGTGTGAAAGGTTTTGGTCATTTTGCAGACGAGTGTCCAAATCGGAAGAAATAGACTGGGAACAATGGTCTTGCTGCAACTCTTGATGAAATGTCTGACAGCTATGATTCTAATGAAGACGAGAAATCAAGCGTTGCACTTTTTAGTGAAAATATTGATTTTGATAATTGTAGCAATACATACATCAATCTTGATATTCTTTCAGAAGAAAACTCAACCAATCTGGAAGAAAAAATTGACCATTTTCTTGGAAACTCTGTACGTGATGTTTCAGGTTCCACTGTATGTCTAGCAGCTTGCACATCTCAGATGCCTGATTTATATCCAAGATTGACGTGCTAATATTGTTCTCTAAAGGTTCATGAACTATCAAAGTGTTAGAAGTACAAACACCAATTGACGCATGTCAACAAACTTCAACGAAGAGCAAATCGATTAGCAAATAAGCTTAAACTTGCTCAGAAGACCGCTGAGGTATGTAAGATTTTATCTTCTTCTAAGAAGTAAGTTTCCAAGGATAAAACAAGACCATTAAAGAAGAAAGTATGGTCAAGTCGTTTTGATAGACATGGGTCTGTGGATTCCTCTCAAGAGAAAAATGGTGGACAAATTGTTGTTCACCACAACATAGCTTGATTGTTTTGATTGGTAAATCCTGTATCATGTGTCTGATCAAAAGAGACAAGATTGTGTACCTCTAAGGATTTAAGGAAAGTTTTTTTTTTTTCTTTTCTTAGTTTTGTGTCTATCAATAAAAGAGGGTTATTCTCGAGAATTATACTCTCTCCAGGGTTCAGAGTTGTGCGTGCACGAACCCGTTAAAAGGTTGCGTAACCCTTCATTCCTTTTTCTTTCTCTAGAACCTCATTTTATCTCAAGGCTACTTGTTGAGTTTAAATTGTGATTTCCTCTCACAAACCCATACGTCTATGGATACTCCAAGCATCATGTCTTCTGATGGAAAAGATGTTAATATGATTGTCAAGCCATCAGTCATGAAGGAAAAAGAGAAATCTCCATTAGCTCTGACATTGAAAAGAAAAGGAAGGAATGTGAGGAAGCCTAGAGTTGTTCCTTCAAATTCTCAGAAGTTTTCTGATGTTCTTAAAGTTTTGAAAGAGATGCAAAAGGAGATTCAACAAATAAAGGCTTTTGTGTTTAAGACACATGAGATTCAGAAGGCCCGGGTTCAACATCAGTCAAGAAGGTTTATTGATATTAACTCCTATCTTCATGAACCTTATGTCCCAATGGTTGTTGACGATAAGGAGTTTGGGGACGATAAAGAATTCTTCAAAGGTATTAACATCTAGTAAATCTTTTATTTTCTTGTTTTATTTAGAAGAATAACTAGAGTTTGGAATAACCATTATTGTGATTACACATAACTATGTACGACGTTTTCATCTTCATGTTTTTAGGTTTATTTTTTTAAATTATAAAAAATTGTTTGGAAGATGATTTTTGCAGTATTAATTTTTATTGTTTCATGTATTATAATTTGTTATGGGATATGTGTGTTTGCGTCCGTGAACTGTGATTGTCCCATACCTTGTCAAAAGTTAAGTCTTTCATATGTCGATATGCATGTATTGATAAAAGAATGAATGAACTTTTGACAAATACAAAAGTTAAGACTATTATGTCATTTATTGATGAAAGATAGGTTAAAATCTTTTGTTTACAAGGATTATGTCTATTGTATGTCATTGTGCGAATAGTGATGGAAAATAGAATGAATCCTTGTATATTCCGCAGTATTGATCTTCCATGATCCATAATTTTATGTATATATTGTGAGGCTCCGTAAGTTCTCTTATGTCGAGCATGATCAATTAAATTCATCACTTTTTGTGGTTAATTTGGTTGTATATTTCCGATTAGATTAATTATGGTTCTCTTGTGATTAATCTAATTGAGTATTTTTGGATTCAAATTCATATTCGTATGTGATTTATTATGTCCAAAGAAATCCTTCTTTTCTTTTGAAATTAAGGTCGCTCTTGTTGTTCTTTCGGGAATGACATTTTGTGGGGGAGAGTTCTTAATTGAACTTGTGTTTAATTTCCAAATCTTTGTGGGGAGTGCGGCTGTGGAATATTATAGAGGTTATCTTGTATCTTTATAAACTCCTTGATGAAAACATTTAGTATCGGCTTTCTAAGAATGGTTTCTCTTTGGCAAAGTTCATCTTTAACTAGTGATGAAAGTCATGTTATGTTTCAATCACTTTGAAAATGGTTTTGACGAAAAATGGTTTGTGAATAACAACTATATAACGTCCTCTAAGAATGTTTCAATGATTGAAATGAGAGTTTAGATTATATAACCATTGTTGGATATAATCATTGTGTGGAAACACATATATGTATAAGTCCTTATTCCTTGAACCAAAGTATGCGTACTTTGTTGATCAGGAAACCGGAACAAGAGCTGTGAACTCAGTCCGTGAACTGGCGGAGGTTCTTATCCCGAGAATATCTGCTGGAGTTTGTGAACTCCTTCCGGGAACTTAAGTCCGCGAACTAAGTCCGCGTACTTGAGTTGGTTTTATCTAAAGACGATTATTTGTGAACTTATATTTATAATTAACTAAGGAATGAAAATTTCAAACCGTGGCTATAAAGTTCATGAATCGATTCGAGAGAATCAAATCGTTTTTGCTTCGATTGTGTCTTGTATAGTTATAAGATTTATACAATTGAACAACTCTCTAACTAGTTCATTTGAGTCATTTGAAATAGTTATGGTGAAGAAGAATATGGCTGATATGAAAGTGCTCATATGGCTAAACATTTGGTTAACTACTGTTGAACCAACAAATGTACATGTTTGGGTACGGTTACACAAACCTAAAATCGTGCATTTTATTTGTGTGTAACAAGCTAAGTTTTCGATCCAATGGTTGAAAGATATTAGCTTGAATCTAATCAGGTTTTCATCTAAAGGTGAATATTGAATGCTTTGTTACTAAGCTGACATTGATTGCAACCCTGATTTGAAAGACTATATAAGGGAGAACTCTAGCAACTGGGAAACCTAATCCCCACACCTCCTGTGTGATACTAGTTGTATTACCTAGAGTCGATTCTCCTTTAACCTTAGGTTTGTTCTTGTAAACCAGGTTAACGACTTAAAGACTTCCTTGGGATTGTGAAGCCAGACCGATACTACTTTCTCGTAGTTATGTGATATGATCTTGCTGATTCTATCGTGTTGAGTACAATCGTAACGATTGGCTTGAGATTATAAAAGTAGTCACAAAAATCTTCGTCTCATCATCTGTGATTCCATAATATCTTCTTTCGCCGCTGTTTGAGTGTGAAAACGGTTTCTGCTGATTTTGGTAATTTCGGGTGTGTGGGTGAGAAACGAATTTAAACCCTAAAAAATGTACTGCAGGGGAGTACTTTAGATTCGAGAGATCAATCTGTACAAATCCGGCCTAAACCAAAAAATGGCCATTCAAGACTTTCTTCAGTCACAAAGTGAAGGAGAAGGGTTGGTTTTGGGGAGGGAAGCGAAGAAAGTGTTGAGACCAGAATAATTGATTCTAGAAGAGTAGTTGTTTCACGACTTGTATCAGAAAGTGGGAAGCTAACAGATGGAAAGCTAGCAAATGTTTTCTGAGTATTGTATCTTCCTGACCTGAACTTGTCGCTCGGTGGAAATAGATAATGCCTATTTATACAAGTCGAAGTGAAACGTACTCTGGTCTCATTAAGAAATGGAAAACGGGAGAGTAAATGGGAGGAGGTGGTAACCGATAACGCTTGGAATTGATGTTCCATAAAAGAAAGCGTTTCACCATTACTCCCTGTATTTACTAACCGCCTCATCTTTATGACACTTTCTTATAACGGGCGTAGTGTACGTCGCACGCTGTAAACCGCCAAACCAATACCCAATGAGCATCCCCCATTTTGTGACAGGTGTTGATGTCTCGAGTGTTTTCGTGGAAAACATGTAGCATGTTGTTGTTGTCTGGAAAGTTGAGCTTGGGAGACTTGCCGGCTCGGTGGTGACCTTCAACGGTCGAGATTTTGCATCTTCAGAGGAAGGTAGCCGTTGATTATTGCAACCTTTAGTTTCGTAGCCAGTGGCATGAAAGTATGATTAGTATGGCTTTAATATGGCCCAGTTTAGGCGCGTCCAAAAGTTAGGGTTTTGGCTTTGTTTAGGCGCGACCAAACTAGGGCCAAAGGTTTCCATGTGTTAGCTGGTAACCCTGGACAACTAAGATTTGCATCTTAGATGAAAAAGTGGCCGTTGATTGTTGCAGGCCATCGTTTTGATAGACGCATAGGGAAGGCCCGCATGGTATGGCGCGGCAAGGTGGTTGGCATGCCATTGGCACATGTGGCATGGCCTGCCTTAGCGCAGTTTGGCGTGGCCAAAACTAGGGTTTTGGGCCAAAGGTTACCATGCGTTGTTTGGCGACCTTGGACAGCTAGGATTTGCATCTAAGATGGAAGGGTGGCCGTTAATCGTCGCACGCCTTCGTTTTGGTAACCGCATGGGAAAGGCCGGCATGGTATGGCACGGCAAGGTGGTTGGCATGCCATTGGCACATGTGGCATGGCACGCCATGGCGCGGTTTGGCGTGGCCAAAACTAGGGTTTCGGCCAAAGGTTACCATGCGTTGTTTGGCGACTTTGGACGGCTAAGATTTGCATCTAGGATGGAAGGGTGGTCGTTGATCGTCTGACGCCTTCGTTTTGGTAGCCGCATGGGGAAGGCTGGCATGGTATGGCGCGTCAAGGTGGTTGGCATGCCATTGACACATGTGGCATGGCATGCCTTGGCGCGGTTTGGCGTGGCCAAAACTAGGGTTTGGGCCAAAGGTTGCCATGCGTTGTTTGGCGACCTTGGACGGCTAGGATTTGCATCCAGGATGGAAGGGTGGTCGTTGATCGTCGCACACCTTCGTTTTGGTAGCCGCATGGGGAAGGCCGGCATGGTATGGCGCGACAAGGTGGTTGGCATGCCATTGGCACATGTGGCATGGAATGCCTTGGCGCGGTTTGGCGTGGCCAAAACTAGGGTTTTGGTCCAATGGTTACCATGTGTTTTTTGGCGACCTTGGACGGCTAGAATTTGCATCCAGGATGGAAGGGTGGTCGTTGATCGTCGCACACCTTCGTTTTGGTAGCCGCATGGGGAAGGCCGGCATGGTATGGCGGGGAAAGGTGGTTGGCATGCCATTGGCACATGTGGCATGGAATGCCTTGGCGCGGTTTGGCGTGGCCAAAACTAGGGTTTTGGCCCAAAGGTTACCATGCATTGTTTGGCGACCTTGGAAGGCTAGGATTTACATCTACAATGGAAGGGTGGTCGTTGATAGTCGCACGCCTTCGTTTTGTTAGCCGCATGGGGAAGGCCGGCATGGTATGACGTGGCAAGGTGGTTGGCATGCCATTGTCACATGTGGCATGGAATGCCTTGGCGCGGTTTGGCGTGGACAAAACTAGGATTTTGGGCCAAAGGTTACCATGCATTGTTTGGCGATCTTGGACAACTAGGATTTGCATCTAGGATGGAAGGGTGGTCGTTGATCGTCGCACTCCTTCGTTTTGGTAGCCGCATGGGGAAGGTCGGCATTGTATGGCACGGAAAGGTGGTTGGGATGCCATTGGCACATGTGGCATGGCATTCCTTGGCGCGGTTTGGCGTGGCCAAAATTAGGGTTTGGGGCCAAAGGTTACCATGCGTTGTTTGGCGACCTTGGACGGCTAGGATTTGCATCTAGGATGGAAGGGTTGTCGTTGATCGTTGAACGCCTTCGTTTTGGTAGCCGCATGGGGAAGGCCGGCATGGTATGGAGGGGCAAGGTGGTTTGCATGCCATTGGCACATGTGGCATGGCATGCCTTGGCGCGTTTTGGCGTGGCCAAAACTAGGGTTTTGGGCCAAAGGTTACCATGCGTTGTTTGGCGACCTTGGACGACTAGGATTTGCATCTAGGATGGAAGGGTAGCCGTTGATCGTCGCACGCCTTCGTTTTGGTAGCCGCATAGGGAAGGAAGGCATGGTGGGTCCAAGTCCAATGGCACGAATGGCTTGGCATAGTGGGGCCAAGGGTTTGGTACGGACGGCTTGGCATGGTGGGGCCAAGGGTTTGGCATGCCATTGGCGCATGGTGCGGCTAGCGTGGTTTGCCATTGGCACAATGGTACGGCTGGCATGGTTGGCATGCCTTGGCGCGGCAGCATGAGAATTATGGTTTGGCATACATGATGTCGGTCAATGTTAAGGGTTCTGCCGTGGAACATGACACATAAAAAAAAAGGTACCCTGGTAATTCTTACGTAGGCATGCTGATCGATTCAATAAATGTGCTAATGGTCATAGTCACGTCATGTCAGTTGTACAATTTTACAATTTCAACCCTAAGCTAAAAACCACCATCAACATTAAGTCCCATGCTTAGCTTGGAACAAGAGAATTGTTGCGAGGTAAGCATAAGATGGTGACAGGAAAGGACAAAAATCGAAACAAAAAGTCGTGGAAAGATGGTCAGGAAGATCCGACTAACCTTTTCGAGAGGTAAGGAGAGTCCATGATCCTCCTGTTTGGCAGGCTTGCGTAGATTCTGTTCGTGGTGTAGACCGTGAAGTGGTGAGATGAAGATCGTCGGCTTAGACTGGCTATGCATCACCTTGGATGGGTTAGGGAACATCATGACGCTGGCTTGGCGAGTTATCGGTGTTGGTGCGGCAAGTCATAGCGCGGACGGCTTGGCATGTGAGGACAAGGCATGGCGCGGTCCTGGAGAGGCAAAGCATGCGCGGACGGCTTGGCATGTGAGTACAAGGCATGGCGCGGTCCTGGAGAGGCAAGCATGGAGGATGGCTTGGCGTGGTGGGGCCAAGGCAATGACGCGGACGGTCTTGGCATGGTGATTGGTCTTCACGGGCCCGATTGCCTCTTTTCCTTACTTGACTCAAATAGGAAGTCCTTTCCTTATTCAAACTCCCAAGTATCACGCCTATAAAATAAGGGCTGGCCTCTCGTTTTACTTCACACCTTTTTTTTTATTCTGGCCATGTGGTAACATTAAAGCGGACGAGCGAATCCCAGGTATGTCTTCCAGCACTTCCTCTTTAACTTGCTTTTCTTGTTATTTTTTTTGTGTTAGTGCAAACCCTAGATTTAGGCGTACCTTTTCATGAACTTATAGAAATGTTGTCCTTCTGCGTTGGTATGAATCCTGGATGTAGGTATGCTTTTCCCGAACTTGTAGTAACATTTAGGCGTGAATACCGTAGTGATGTTGGCCGCCTCAATTACCATGCAAAGTAGGCATGCATGAGCTGGTAATTGTCATTCCCTTCCCGCGAAAACCTAGCTTCTAGGGTTTACTCCTTTTTCCTGGTGTGACCGTGTGTATGGTTCCCGTGGTGGGGCGCGCCTCCTCGGCCGGGCGCAAATTACCCGCTATAGGGTATGGTCTTGGCATGAGGTGGTGATGCAGGGTCTGTCAGTCCCCATTTCTTTTCCTATGCGCATTATGACTTTGAAACAAATTGTCTTATATCTAGGATGGATCTCCTTTGTCTGTAAAATAATTTCCATGCACTTTCCATAATAATTTCTCTTCGTATTGTTCCATTGTAGTTATTTTGAAGGTGGAAGTAGCGTGAGAGAATTTTCGTTAGGATGTCATTTGAGAAAAGTTTTGCCGTACCGAAAGATGTTGGAAATTCCAAGCCAAACATAGATGATGAGTTCTATACAACATCCGCCACGATTAGGAAAAATCATCCCAAGTATGTGTCGATTCTTCTGACTGGTCCGTAAAGTGAAGGAGAGGCCCGGTCGGTTCGGCCAGGAGGTGTAATAAGGTTTTGTCTTCAGAGGAAAGCGTATCATGCTTCTCTTATTGACTTTAAAATTTTTGTGAGTCCGTTGCGTCCCTTTGAGAAATGGATGCGATTCATGATGATCCAGGAATGTGTAAAAGCCAGTTTGACCAAGGCGCACATCATTGATGCTGTCGCGGCTTTCGCAGTGCTTCAAATTACGAAAGATATTCCAGGCTTGGTTGCTTTTATTTCCAGATGGTGTCCAGACACTGACATGGCCATATGCAGGTGGGGTGAAATGACTATCTCCTTAGAGAGCGTGGCTGTGTTGCTGAACCTTCCTGTAATAGGAAACCTCGATGTCAAATTGTCTGCAGATGAAGAAGAAATGCGCGCCGCTCTGGTTGCGAAATCAAAAGGATTCGTCCGGAAAGAAAACGAGACGAGGTGCTTCTATGGCTGGTGGGTGTCTCAGTGGTTTCCCGATGAGTTGGAGCCAAATCAGAAGAATAGTATGCTTCATGTCGCGGCGTTCTTGGCTCTTTGGTTATCCAGAGATATTTTCGATGACGGCTCGGGTAAGATGGAGATAAGACAGGAACTTATCAATTTTTCCATAAAATTGGAAAAAGGTGTCGTTTTCCCTATTGGCGACTTGTTTCTTGGTTCTCTGTACACACACTTGGATCAGCTGGTCGCAGACATGTGCGCTTCAAATGGTTACATGAAAGTGGATTCGTATATTCATGCCGCCTTTCTCCAAGTATGGTTGTGGGAGCACTTCGAAAGGTAAGCTACAAAACCGTTGGCCGTACTTTCCGAGTCTTGAGGTGGCTCTAGGATACTACACTGGTCGAATAGGCACCTAAAGATTGGTTCGAACTTGGTTGGATTCCTTGACAACTCGCACACGGTCAATTCTCGTCCATGGGCTCCGGTGCATGCGTCCATAACTCAGATCAGTACCTTTGCTCCTGCTCCGAGCATGTCTTTGTCTTCTGATAAAGAGGACATGAGTGTTGGAGAGATGGTGTTCATGCAAAGCTGCAAGCCGATTATGTGCCGTCTTTCTTTCGAGGATCTTGCAAAGCAGTCTCTTACAATATCAATAGGGCGGCTCAGCATATGGGTTTTGACCAAGGGGTCCCACTTGTTCGTCAACCGGTTGTTCCAGAAGTCTCGTTGCCAACTGTTCTCGATGCTACTGTTCTTGTGTCAGGTAAAACTCTCACTTTCCTGCTTGCGGAACGAAATCCATCAATAACCTCCAAATATAACATATTTTGGCAGGTTGAGTTTCTCGTTTTCCATGGATTCGTGAATGATGTGGTAGAAAACCGTCGCGGTAAGCCTTCTCATGTGGTTTTAGCGGAGCATCCACTGCTGGTTCCCAATCAGTTTCGACATCCCTACCGACTTTCAGTTCGTCCAATATACGGGTACGTGTGATTTTTCTCTTGATTTTAGTTGGATCGTGTATATCGTTGTTTCTTTCCTAAGTATCCGTTTTTGTATCTTGTCTAGGGTCTCAGCAGTGTGAACGCCTTTACCAAATTTGCAAGTAGTCAGAAAACATTGCTTCTCGAGACGGAGGGTGATGGTTCCGAGCCTATCCGTGGCGATGGGGAACCCGAGAAGGATGAAAGCTCGGAGTTCAGTGATGGCGAGAGTAGTTCTTCCGACAGCAGTGCTGAATCTTCCTCTATCCAGTCTAAAAGCGAATCAGTGAGTCTCCCGCATGTTTTTTTTTCTTTCTTTTTGGAAAATATCTAATCCGTGACGTTATAGGGGAAACCGTTTCTGAAGATGGCCCTGAGACGGAGACTGGTAGTGATACGGCTTTGTCTCCAATTGTGGCAGCCGCACCGGGCGACCTTGGAATGGATGTTGATCGAGATGAAAACGTTATTGTGACTCAGACAATGGAGAGTACTCCAGTGACCGAAGGTGCAATTGTCGTTAGGAATCCCTTGCCGGTTGTTGATGTAGACGCGGGCGCCACTTTCAACCCTCCATACCTGGTTCCTTATCCGAATCATGTGTTGATCGGGGGATTTAGCGTGCCATCCAAACATGCGGCGCTATACACCAAGATATGGCAAAGCTACGGACATATCGCCACGATCAAGAAGGTTACTAGTCGATATGCGTTGGTTAAGCGTGTGGAGGAAGCTTTGTCTTTGATTGACGACATGTGCAACGTGACCGATAATATTGTTTCTGAGGATGTAATCTCGAGCTGGAGGTTCCATTGTGACATGTGTGTAATCTTCGAGTTCAATGTTCCTTGGTTCGTTGAAGGTTTCTCTAAGGTTAAAAAGTTGTTGGTCGAAACAGTCGAAGGTCCTTCTGCGGGTATGGTGAAGAAGCAGGAAGCGGAAGTCGAAAAATTGTCCAGGAAGCTAAAGTTGAAGAGGGCGACTCTCCAAAGCACGAAAGAGGCTCTTGCTAAGAAGAGCAAGCCATTGTTGAAAAACTTTCCTTGAATGTATTTCTGTCTTCTGAACTTCTTATTTTTAGGTTTTTTTTTTTTTTTGAAAGGCAAATGAAACGCCTAGTTTATGGTTTTAATTTCCTGGATTTTTGGGTTAATAGACAAATGTTACCTTGAGGGTTTTGGGTTATTATTTTGGAATGAATTGTTTTGGAATGGATTGTTTTGGGAATGATGTTGTCTTGGTTACGATTGCAAGTGACGCAAACATCCCAGGAAAACCATGGAACCGTGAGCGTTGCGTGTCGGTAGATGACATGGGGTGAAACATAACATGGCTATCGGTTTCATCATTCCCGTGAAAACTTGAAATAGCAAACCATGTATTTTTTCTAGGTAAGACTTACTCGGTTTTTCAGGTCTCCTGATGAAAAGGGAATCTTCTGGGTGTAAGACCGAGTTTTACGGGAGGCACTGCCGTGATTGTGGGAAGTCCCCGGTCGTCTAATCTGATAATCGAGTCGTCGATCCCTGGTTGGATCGTTCGCTTTTAACCTCTAGGCAGTCCCCAGTTATCCCTCGTCGTGTCAAGACTGATAATCGGGTCTTATGGTAACTGAGTCGTCGATCCCTGAGCGGATCGCCTGTTTCTACCGCCTTGATGTATGGGTCGAAGCATGAGATCGATGGTCAAAAATTGACATTTTAACCGAAAGATCAATCTCCCACTGTAGTCGCCAATTGTTTGAGGGTGAAAACGGTTTCTGGTGATTTTGGTAATTTCGGGTGTATGGGTGAGAAACGAATTTAAACCCTAAACAATATACTGCAAGGGAGTACTTTAGATTCGAGAGATCAATCTGTACAAATTCGGCCTAAACCAAGAAATATCCGTTCCAGACTTGCTTCGGTCACAAAGTGAAGGAGAATGGTTGGTTTTGGGGAGGGAAGCGAAGAAAGTGTTGAGACCAGAATAGTTGATTCTGGAAGAGTAGTTGTTTCACGACTTGTATCAGAAAGTGGGAAGCTAACAGATGGAAAGCTAGCAAATGTTTTCTGAGTGTTGTATCCTCCTGACCTGAACTTGTCGTTCGGTGGAAATAGGTAATGCCTATTTATACAAGTCGAAGTGAAACGTACTCTGGTCTCATTAAGAAATGGAAAACGGGTGAGTAAATAGGAAGAAGTGGTAACCGGTAACATTTGAAATTGATGTTCCATAAAAGAAACGTTTCTCCATTACTCCCTGTATTTACTAACCGCCTCATCCTTATGTCACTTACTTATAACGAGCGTAGTGTACGCCGCACGCTGTAAACCGCCAAACTCATACCCAATGAGCATCCCCCAGTTTGTGACACGTGTTGATATCTCGAGTGTTTTCGTGGAAAACATGTAGCATGTTATTGTTGTATGGCAAGTTGAGCTTGAGAGACTTGCCGGCTCGGTGGTGACCTTCAACGGTCGATATTTTGCATCTTAAGAGGAAGGTAGCCGTTGATTATTGCAACCTTTCTTTTGGTAGCCAGTGGCATGAAAGTATGATCAGTTTGGATTTAATATGGCCCAGTTTAGGCGCGGCCAAAGGTTAGGGTTTTGGCTTTGTTTAAGCGCGACCAAACCAGGGCCAAATGTTGCCATGTGTTAGCTGGTAACCTTGGACGGCTAAGATCTGCATCTTAGATGAAAAAGTGGCCATTGATTGTTGCAGGCCTTCGTTTTGGTAGCCGCATAGGGAAAGCCGGCATGGTATGGCGCGACAAGGTGGTTGGCATGCCATTGGCACATGTGGCATGTCATGCCTTGGCGCGTTTTGGCGTGGCCAAAACTAGGGTTTTGGGCCAAAGTTTAGCATGCGTTGTTTGGCGACCTTGGACGGCTAGGATTTGCATCTATGATGGAAGGGTGGTCGTTGATCGTCGCACGCCTTCATTTTGGTAGCCGCATGGGGAAGGCTGACATGGTATGGCGCGGCAAGGGGGTTGGCATGCCATTGGCACATGTGGCATGGCATGCCTTGGCGCGGTTTGGCGTGGCCAAAACTAGGGTTTTGGGCCAAAGGTTACCATGTGTTGTTTGGCGACCTTGGACGGCTAGGATTTGCATCTAGGATGGAAGGGTGGCCGTTGATCGTCGCACGCCTTCGTTTTGGTATCCGCATGGGGAAGGCCGGCATAGTATGGCGCGGCAAGGTGGTTGGCATGCCATTGGCACATGTGGCATGGCATTCCTTGGAGCGGTTTGGCGTGGCCAAAACTAGGGTTTTTGTCCAAATGTTACCATGTGTTGTTTGGCGACCTTGGACGGCTAGGATTTGCATCCAGGATGGAAGGGTGTCCATTGATCGCCGCACGCCTTCGTTTTGGTGTCCGCATGGGGAAGGCCGACATGGTATGGTGCGGCAAGGTGGTTGGCATGCCATGCCTTGGCGTGACCAAAACTAGGGTTTGGGCCAAAGGTTACCATGCGTTGTTTGGCGACCTTGGACGGCTAGGATTTTGATCTAAGATGGAAGGGTGGCCGTTGATCGTTGCACGCCTTCGTTTTGGTAGCCGCATGGGGGAAGCTGGCATGGTATGGCGCGACAAGGTGGTTGGCATGCCATTGGCACATGTGGCATGGCATTCCTTGGCGCGGTTTGGCATGGTCAAAACTAGGGTTTTGGGCCAAAGGTTACCATGCATTGTTTGGCGACCTTGGACGGCTAGGATTTGCATCTAGGATGGAAGGGTGGTCGTTGATCGTCGCACGCCTTTGTTTTGGTAGCCGCATAGGGAAGGCCGGCATGGTGGGGCCAAGGCCAATGGCGCGGATGGCTTGGCATAGTGGGGCCAAGGGTTTGGTATGGACGGTTCGGCATGGTGGGGCCAAGGAAATGTGCGGTTGGCTTGTCATGGCGAGGCCAAGGGTTTGGCATTCCATTGGCGCATGGTTCGGCTAGCATGGTTGGAGCCAAGGCAAGGTGCGGTTGGCTTGGAATGATGGGGCCAAGGGTTTGGCATGCCATTGGCGCATGGTGAGGATAGCATGGTTGGCATGCCTTGGCATGCCTTGGCACGGTAGACGTGGCTGGCATGGTTTTCCATTGGCACAGTGGTGCGGTTGGCATGCCTTGGCGCGGAGATGTGGCTGGCATGGTTTTCCATCGGCACAGTGGTGCGGCTGGCATGGTTGGCATGCCTTGGAGCGGAGATGTGGCTGGCATGGTTTGCCATTGGCACAGTGGTGCGGCTGGCATGGTTGGCATGCCTTGGCGCGGTAGCATGAGAATTAGGGTTTGGCATATATGATGTTGGTCAATGTTAAGGGTTCTGTCGTGGAACATGACACATAAAAAAAAGGTACCCTAATTCTTACGTAGACATACTGATCGATTCAATAAATGTGCTAATGGTCATAGTGACGTCATGTCAGTTGTACGGTTTTACGATTTTAACCCTAAGCTAAAAACCATCATCAACAGTCGCGTTGATTAAGATTATTGTGAGGTGATTGATAATTCTAGGCTGTTCTTCGGGAATATACGTTCGGGTTATGAATTGGTTCCTGTTCACCTTGATTTATCAAAAGGCGGAACAAAAACTTGTGGGTATTTTTGTGGGAGACAGATTTATCTATTATCATAGACTTTTATGTGTGATACATAATCTTTTATTAAAGTCTTCGACTTTGGTTGTAGCAACTCTTAGTTGTGGGTGAGATCAGCTAAGTGAATCAAGTGCGTAGTATCCTGCTGGGATCAGAGACGTAAGGAGCACAATTATACCTTGGATCAGTGTGAGATTGATTGGGGCTCAACTACAGTCCAGACCGAAGTTAGTTTGTATTAGGCTAGTATCTGTAGCGACTTAATACAGTGTGTGTTCAATCTGGACTAGGTCCCGGGGTTTTTCTGCATTTGCGGTTTCCTCGTTAACAAAATTCTAGTGTCTGTGTTATTTCTATTCTGCATTATATTTTGTTATATAATTGAAATATCACAGGTTGTGTGTTTGAATCAATCAATTGGAAATCCGACCTTTGGTTGTTGATTGAAATTGATTGATACTTGAACATTGGTCTTTGGTACCGTTCAAGTGATTTCTCTTGTATTCAGTTAGACTCGCAGATTTCTATTTTCTTGAGTAAAGAATTGAATCGAGAAAGAGTGATATAACTCTTTGATATACTTTATTAATATTGAGTCTGGTTGATTCTCTTGAAAGTATATTGGAGTTTTTCCATACATATTGCTAATTGAAATATTGGGTGTGGTTGTTGTACCCCCGCTTTTTCAACGAATGAGTTACCACACAATGTTTATATCCAACCATGGTTATATAATCTAAACTCTCATTTCAATCATTGAAACATTCTTAGAGGACGTTATATAGTTGTTGTTTAAACACTATTTTTCGTCAAAGCAGTTTTCAAGTAATTGAAACTTAATATGATTTCGTCACTAGTAAAGATGAAATTGGCCAAATTGAAAGCTTACTAACACATATTTCGAGAAATAGATAGCGAGATAAACTCGGCTCGAAATAGCAAATGTGTATAATCAAAGTCTATATAGAAAAACGACTTTTGTCTCAAGATAGGAGATAGAGTAGATAGACTTTTGAGTGATATATAAGTTCAAGTCTCCACATACCTTTTAGTCGATGAAGTTCCACCAGTTCCTTGAGTAGTTCTTCGTCTTTGTATGATGATCGCCATGGAGTCTTGATCTCAACTACACTTTCTATCCTAGTCCGAGACTTAGCTATAAGTAGACTAGAAATCAAGACTTATAGTTTTGATCACTAATATTTTCAAACATGCTTGAGCTAGCAACGCATGCGAGTTTGACCGAGTAGTGCTCTAACAATCTCCCATTTGTCAATTTTAGTAACAAAACTATCAAAACATATGGAATACAAAAAAAAATAGATAAATAAACTTTTGTAGCTTCTCTTCCACATGCATGATCTTCTTGGTTCTTCAACATAACTCGAAATCTTCGTCACTTCCAAGTACTCCAATGATCCCAAAGGTTGTAAGTTTAGTAGTATCGTTGATGAAAATCCGTAGCCATAACAATGAGAAAACAAGAATACTCAATCATTGTTATACAATGTCATAGTATTATTACACAGCATCAAAGTTCAATTGTATCACAACTTCGACAACAATACTATGGTGATATGTATCGCTCCCCCTTAGTCAATACTCCATCTCACATGGAAACCACTCCCCCTTACATAATGATCCGAAAACCATATGTATTTGTAGTGTGAACTACACATTAATTCTCCCCCTTTTTGTCAATAAAATTGGCGAAGGTATGAAAACTAGGGGGTTCCTAATGAAATTTCCATAAAGACATTTCATGACCAAAAGAAAGCACATATCAACTTTTTAGATGCAATCCCAGCCGCACTCCCCACAAAGACTTGGCAATTAAGCGCAAGTTTAATTACGAACTCTCCCCCATAAAATGTCATTCCCGAAAGAACAACAAGAGAGACCTTACTTTCATAAGAAAAGAAGGATATCTTTGGACATAAAAAATCACATATGAATAAGAAAAGACAGATTTCTTTGGACATAACAAATCACATACGAATATGAATTTGAATCCAAAAATACTCAATTAAATTAACCACAATAAAACCCATGATTAATTTAATCGGAAATGCTCAACATAAGCGAACTTACAGAGCCACACAGTATATACATAAAAATGTGGTCAGGGAACATCAATACTGCGGAATAGACAAGGATTCATTCTATTTTCTATCACTATTTGCACAATGAATACAATATACATAATCCTCATAAAAAAAATCATCGTATCTTCCATCAATATTTGCATAATGACATATAATAGGCTTAAAACTTTTGTAATGTCAAAAGTTCGTTCATTCTTTTATCAATACATGCATATCGACATACAAAAGACTTAACTTTTGACACGGTATGGGACAATCATAGTTCACGGAAGCAAACACACATATCCCATAATAAATTTGCAATATATAAAACCATAAAGATTAATACTGCAAAAATCATCTTCCAAACAACTTTTTTAGAATTTAAACAAATAAACCTAAAAACATGAGATGAAAACTTTGGACATAGATATGTGTAATCATAATAATGGCTATTCCAAACTCTAGTTATTCTTCTAATCAAAACAAGAAAATAAAATTCTCATAAGAAGATTTACTAGACGTTAAAACCTTTGAAGAATTCTTTATCGTCCCGAACTCCTTGTCGTCAACAGCCATTGGGACATAAGGTTCATGAAGATAAGAGTTAATATCAATAAACCTTCTTGACTGATGTCGAACCAGGTCCTTCTGAATCTCATGAGTCTTAAACACAAAAGCCTTTATTTGTTGAATCTCCTTTTGCACCTCCTTCAACACTTCAAGAACATCAGAAAACTTCTGAGAATTTGAAGGAACAACTCTAGGCTTCCTCACATTCCTTCTTTTTCTTTTCAATGTCGGAGATAACCGAGATTTCTCTTTTTCCTTCATGACCGATGGCTTCACAATCATATTAACATCTTTTCCATCAGAAGACATGATGCTTGGAGTATCCATAGACGTATGGGTTTGTGAGAGGAAATCACAATTTAAACTCAACAAGTAGTCTTGAGATAAAAAGAGGTTCTAGGGAAGGAAAAGGGAATGAAGGGGTTACGCAACCTTTTAACAGACTCGTGCACGCACAACTCTGAACCCTAGAGAGAGTAGAATTATCGAGAATAACCCTCTTTTATTGATAGACAGAGAATTCCAATTTTGTAAAAAATAAATAAATAAGAAAAGATGAAAACAAACTTTTCCTAAAGCCTGAGAGGTGCACAACCTTGTCTCTTTTGATCGGGAACATGAGACAAGATCTAAAAATCAACACAATCAAGTTGTGTTGCGGTGAACAACAATCTGTCCACCATGTTCCTCTTGAGAGGAATCCATAGAACCATGTCTATCAAAACGATTGGACCATACCTTCTTCTCTAATTGTCTTTTTTTATCCTTGGAAACTAACTTCTTAGACGAAGATAAAATCTTACATACCTCAGCGGTCTTTTGAGAAAGTTTAAGCTTGCTTGCTAATCGATTTGCTCTTCGTTGAAGTTTGTTGACATGTCTCAATTTGTGTTTGTACTTGTAGCACCCCCAAAGATAGCAGCTGACTAATCCAAGAGATTAACTAAACAAAGAGGCACTAAGAGTCTACATCATTTACTTAAACATTCAATTAATAAATCTGCTACAAAACTAAACCCAAAAACTAGCCCCGCTCAGAAATATATAAACAAGAACACCTCTTAAATGATACATATAAAATAGTCATTTGGTTTACAAATAGGATATACAACATAATAAACATAGAAGAAGATTCAACGCCACAAAGCTTCCGCTGCGCAACTCTGATCAGTCTCTGAAACTGAAAGTGGGAATGGGTGAGCACATCATCCCTAAAAGGGGTGCCCAATGGAAATAACAACTAACTTTCAAGTAATCATTAAAAACTAATGAAACACAGAAAACGGTAAAATGTATTGTAGAAACTTTTTCAAAGTAATTTAAAAGAACATTAAACATCCATGTAAGAGACACGTGTTGCCCGCACAATACTAAAGAATAATATTGCGGTGTATCGCCCTAGCCGTGTAATATTTCGGTGTATCGCCCTAGCCATAGAATACTAGATATAAAGGAAGAATAATATTGCGGTGCATTGATAGACACATTTTTGTGTCCGATTTGTCTCGATTCTATATATTGTTAGGGCTCACTTTTGTACTTATTATGGTGTTTTATTTATTTGTAGGTATCTTTGGCCAATAAAAAATTTTGGAAAAAATTGGCTCGAAAAGTTGTCGGAAAGCACCCGGAGGACATTTTCTATTCGGACTCTCACTTTGGATAAGAGGTAACCTAATTACTAATGGGCACCCCATTTCCAGGCAGTTGCTAATCGCACCCCTACTCTGGATAAGGGGCAACCATCTTCAACATTTCAAAAACCAGGTTTTGGTGGGAAAATAGTGCAGTCAAGAACAGTTTTGGCAATCGTGATTTGGAGGAGTTTGAGGTCGATTAAACCTCTGATTTTCATAGGATAGACTCCTTATGGATCTAGGAATCTGATATTGGTGTTTATATCGATTAGTCTGGGCTCAATCGACGGATATTTCTCACAACAGAAAATATGGAAAGTCACGTGTGTGACCTGTTTTAGGGAATTTTAGAGAGATTAAAGCGTTGTAAACCTTCCCGAAGATTTGTATCTATCTAAGGAAGAGTTTAGAATAAAAAGGAAAGCTCAGAAACGCGTAGAAATTCTAAAACAAGAAATTGCCGCAACTTGGTCGTGAAGAGAAGGAAAGAGATTTTGGAAGATTTGGGAGAGATTTAATCGGTATTTTTGATATAAATAGATGTCTTGGGTCATATAGAAGAGGTGTCGAGAGTTTGGGAACCTAAGGAGAGCCAGAGAAGAAGAAATCAGAGCTTTACCAAACTCTGTTTCTGCTGCTGCTGAAGAGGAAGAACGCGAAGAACATTGACGCACGGGAAACAGTCGCAGAACAGTGTTGTTGTTTAACAGCTGAAGAACATTAAGCTGTGCAGGGCAGTCGTATTCTAGGGTCTTAAAAACAGCGACAAAGCAACATTCTTTCTGTAACAGTTCCATTGTAACAGCTGTTTTGCAACACCAATACACTGTTGCAAACAGTCTGTGTTATTACTTTTCACTCTTTTAATCATCTTTTGAGCAACAAACACATATTTTGAGATCATGATTAATATGAGGAGCTAAACCCCATTGCTGAGGCGATAGAGGAAGCTATCTTTCCAACAAAAAATGGTATATTCTATTTTATATTTTTATTTGCAACAATTATATGATTATTTTCCTTGAACTATTATTGAATATGATTTTTATTTGAGTGACTGTTATCTATTTTGATGGAGTATGCTTAGTTTTAAGACTTTTGATGCTTCATACTTGGTATTTACAATTATTACTTTTGAAAATCTACTTGTTGCAATATTTTAGAATCAAATTAAACAAGAAAATTGCATAAATATAAGTATTGGTTTAATCACTTTGAACTTGGAAAATAGTGGAATCTTAGCCTCAGTGTTTCTTTTAGTATTGATATCATCTTTGATTGAGTTTGCTATAATTTTTAGTGAGTTTTCTATTTTAATATTAGAATTTAAGTCTAATTAATATCCTTCACAAGTCTAAGAATCGAACCACTTTTACCACTATCTACAAATCACATCAATTTTTGGCGCCGCCGACGCGGACTTGTTTTTAGGGTTTTAGATTTATTTATTTATTTATTTATTTATTTTTATTATTATTTTTGTCCTTTTTTATGTTTTTGGGTATTTATCTTGTGTCTACAGGTTCTGGATCATAAAAAAAATTGAGCCAAGGAGTTTGGTGATTTCATAAAGACTTGGAGCTATTGTCTCTGCACCTTGGGTTCGTACACTAGACATCGGAGTCAGCGGCCCGAGTCGACTACAAACGATTCATCCCCCGTCTGGAACGGGAGGTAAGATTCTAAACACTCGTGAATCCCCTGTTAGCAAGTTACTGGACTCCTTCGTATGCATATATGTTGAGGACTGAATACAGACATTTATTTTTCTAGTAAAGGGAAAGGCCTGGCCATACAAGATAAGGGTTCGGATTTCATCACCGTTCTCTTCTTGCCCGCTTTAGGAACACGTAACCTACGCAAACCTAAGCCTAAAATTTTGACTAGAACGAGACCGCTAAGGTAACGAGCTTAACAGGAAAGTCATTCGAAAAATATTGGTTACTCTTTTAAGAATACTTCGAAGTTCATGACGGTTTCTGTAAGTTGAATGCGTGACTGCGCCGCCTTGTAATACCGGTGAGGCCTTGGGTATCAAATCTCCACCGAGCTTCCCTCGCCTCTATTCAACTTACCTTAACTCGGATTGATTCCAGAGGGGTTTGCTTAAATTGTAACGAATTCCCGTTCGAAGGATTAGAAGCTGGTCTAGAAACAATCTAAGTGGAGCCATCATGCTTTTTGTTTGCTAGAAATCAATAGGTTTGATTTGGTTGAGTCGGCCTTGATCTGTGTTTGCTTACCCTTCCAATTTTGAAAATTCTATTGTATGCCTGAACGTAAAAGAGACGCACTAGGTAGATTTGTTAAAGATAAACCTAGTAGTTCGAAGCGTCTCGATTACCTTAATCTAGAAAGTCCGGCTTTTGAAGAGTCTGTTTTTGAACGTTCTTTTACTGAGGAGAGAATCCATGTTGCTCTGATAGCGCCAGAAATGGAAAATTTGAAAGCTTTGTTAAATCCAACTAGGACTACCCGTCCTTCGTGTATTAAGTTAGCTGAAACAGAGGCACCCTATGAACTGAAACCTGGGACCTTACAGATGCTCCCAATCTTTTTAGGGAAAGAAAATGAAAACCCTTATTACCATGTTAGGGATTTTGAGGAAATTTGTAGTACTCTAAGAATTAGAGGCTTAGATGATGATGCTTTGAAACTTAGGTTATTCCCATTTTCCCTGAAAGACAAGGCCAAGTCGTGGCTGTATAGTTTGGACTCCGAGTCAATTGAGACATATGAACAACTTACATCTGCTTTTTTCAATAAGTTTTTCCCTAGGCACAAAACATTGTCTATTAGGACGCAAATATGCACATTTTCACAACAAGAGGGAGATCTTTACATAGGTATTTGGAAAGGTTCAATGATTTATTATCCCAGTGTCCTCATCATGGTTTGGTTAGGCTAGTTCAGATCCTGTATGAGGGTTTAAATTATTCCACAACGACCATGGTTGAGTCTCTATGCACTGGTGGATTTGAAAACCAAACTGTTGATGCGGTTATGAAATTTTTTAATGAAATCGCCGAAGAAAACCAGCAATGGGAAAATAGTAGGGCACCCCAGAAAACAATTCTTTTAAGTAGAGGAAACGTTAATAGGGTAGAAGGAGGCTATGAATCAGATGCCAAAATTACTGCTATAGCAAAAAGGTTAGAAGCCTTAGAAGTGGGCCAGACTAGTGGTAGAGTGGAGCCTTTTTGGGAAGGCCAGGATATTGAAGAGCAGGCCAATGCTCTTTATAATAACACTAGATTTGATAACCGTCAAAAGATTGACCCATATTCAGAAACCTATAATCCTGGTTGGAGAAACCATCCGAACCTTTCGTGGTCTAAGGGCCAAAGTCAAGGTCAGTTTAGTAATTCTAATGCTCCCCCAGGTTTTGGCTATACTAAGAATCCTTCAGGACTAGCTCAGTTTCAGAATCAGTCAGATAAGAAAATCCTAAGTTTAGAGGAATCTCTCGCCTTGTTAACTCAGCAAACTGCAAAATTCCAGTTATCCGTAGAACAGAGTCTACAAGCTAGTAACAGGATAGGACAAGAAAATAGTCAGGCTATTTCCGAGTTAAAAACCCAGGTTGGTCTGATAAGTGATTCTTTGAGAGAAAAAGGTAAGTTTCCTAGTCAAACACAACCCAACCCTAGAGGAGTTCATGAATTAGGTGCAAAACCATCGAATCAATTGAATGTGTTAGAACCCTTAGAAGTGGTAGAGTTGTAGACAATAAGGTAACCATGCCCGATAGTGAACATACTGTAGTTCACCCCTCAGGATCTCACCTCTCAGGACCAGTAGCTGAAGAGACTGATAAAGTTTCTGATGATGTGAATTCGGTTCCTGAAAGGTCTGATTTTAGGCCTAGAGCCCCATTTCCTCAGCTATTAGTACCAACAAAGAAGGAATCGAACTTTAATGACATAGTGGAGGTTTTTAAGCAAGTTACCATAAACCTTCCCTTATTAGATGCAATTAGGCAAATTCCTGCTTATGCCAAGTTCCTTAAGGATATGTGTACGCGAAAGCGAAAACTTAGCGTCCATAAGAAAGCCTTTTTAGCTAGTCACGTAAGTTCAATCATTCAGAACACCACAACTCCAAAGTACAAAGACCCAGGTTCTCCTACCATTGCTTGCACAATAGGTAACTTCCGGGTAGAAAAAGCTTTACTTGACTTAGGAGCCAGTGTGAACTTACTGCCATTCCATGTATACTTACAGCTAGGACTTGGTGAAATGAAACCTACTCAGATGACACTGCAGTTAGCTGATAGGTCTGTTAAAATCCCTCGAGGTGTTATCGAGGATGTTCTTATTGAGGTCGACAAGTTTATTTATCCAGTGGATTTCGTGGTCCTAGATACCCAACCTGTCCCTGACCCAGAGAACCAGATACCTGTGATTTTAGGTCGCCCATTTTTAGCTACGTCTAATGCGATCATTAACTGTCGAAATGGTGTGAGTTTATCTTTTGGTAATATGACTATGGAGATGAACATTTTTAATGTCAGTAAGCAACCTCATGAGCTAGATGACACATGTGTTGAGGAGGTGAACATGATAGAAGCCTTAGTTCAGGAGTCATTACCAAACATCTTGTCTGAAGACCCATTAGAAAGTTGTCTATCCCATTTTGGTTTAGATTTTGACGACGATAGCACTATTGAACAGGTGAATGCTCTATTAGATTCTACCCCTGTGTTAGACACTGATAGATGGAAAGCTAGGTTCGAACCGTTACCAGTTTCTGAGACTACCCTAATTCCTTCTTTAGAAGAGCCCCCAAAGTTGGACCTTAAACCACTACCCGATACTCTAAAGTATGTGTTTTTAGGCCCATCTGAGACTTTACCTGTGATTGTAGCTTCCAATTTGGATAGTGATCAGGAAAGTAGGCTAGTAAATGTACTTCAAGACAATAAGGAAGCTTTAGGGTGGACTATAGCAGACATTAAGGGTATAAGTCCTACTGTGTGTATGCATCAGATTCATTTAGAGGAAGACTCCAAACCTTCTAGGGAGATGCAACGTCGACTGAACCCTAACATGAAAGAGGTAGTTCGAAAAGAGGTGCTTAAGTTGTTAGATGCGGGTATTATTTACCCAATTTCAGACAGTAAGTGGGTCAGCCCTGTTCAGGTTGTCCCCAAGAAATCAGGTATCACTGTAGTCCAGAATGATAATAATGAATTAATCCCAACCCGAGTGACCACGGGATGGCGTGTGTGTATTGACTATAGGAAATTGAACAAGGTCACAAGGAAGGATCACTTTCCCCTTCCTTTTATCGACCAAATGCTAGAGCGATTAGCTGGACATAGTCACTATTGCTTCTTAGATGGCTACTCCGGTTATAATCAGATCGTTATTGCCCCAGAAGACCAAGAGAAAACCACTTTTACCTGTCCCTTTGGTACCTTTGCGTATAGACGCATGCCTTTCGGGCTATGTAATGCCCCTGCAACTTTTCAGCGTTGTATGATGAGCATATTTTCTGATATGGTAGAACGGTTCTTAGAGGTCTTTATGGATGATTTTTCAGTGTTTGGTTCATCTTTCGATGAGTGCTTGCATCATTTGACATTAGTGTTGACTAGGTGTAAGGAAAAAAATTTAGTGCTTAATTGGGAAAAATGCCATTTCATGGTTAAATCAGGAATTGTATTAGGGCACATCGTCTCTTCAAAGGGTATAGAGGTAGACAAAGCCAAAGTTGACCTTATTAAGACTTTACAGGTCCCAAAAACCGTAAAAGATATTAGGTCATTCCTAGGGCATGCAGGTTTTTACCGTCGATTCATTAAGGATTTTAGCTTGATTTCTAGACCTCTTTGCAATTTGCTTGCAAAAGATGTTAAGTTTGTCTTTGATGATGCTTGTTTAGAGGCTTTTGAGAAGCTTAAAACTTTACTCACTACTGCCCCGATAGTCCAGGCACCTAACTGGAACCTACCCTTTGAGATTATGTGTGATTCTTCAGATTATGCTATAGGCGTCGTTTTAGGACAACGAGAAAACAAATTACTTCATGTGATTTATTATGCTAGCAAAACTCTGAATGATGCCCAAATGAACTACACAACTACCGAGAAGGAACTTTTAGCCATCGTGTTTGCCTTGGATAAGTTTAGGTCCTACCTATTAGGTTCTAAGATCATAATCTATACAGATCATGCTGCTTTGAAATACCTTTTATCTAAGAAGGATACCAAACCTAGATTGATTAGATGGATCCTATTGTTACAAGGAATTTTCCCCAGACATTAGAGACAAAAAGGGTGCAGAAAATGTAGTAGCAGACCACTTGTCTAGGCTAGTTGTTAGTTCCCCTAGTGATTCCCTTCCTATAAGGGATAGCTTTCCTGATGAACAATTGTTCTCTGTTTCCCAATCACCTTGGTATGCAAATATAGTGAATTATCTTGTTACTGGTCGAACCCCTCAACATTGGGGTAAGCAAGATCGTTCTAGGTTTTTAGCCGAGGTTAAGCATTTCTTTTGGGACGATCCTTATCTGTTTAAGTATTGTCCGGACCAGATTATTA
Organism: Papaver somniferum; assembly: GCF_003573695.1. NCBI lineage: Eukaryota > Viridiplantae > Streptophyta > Magnoliopsida > Ranunculales > Papaveraceae > Papaver > Papaver somniferum. The sequence goes on along the minus strand of NW_020620825.1, from coordinate 8,664,564 downwards.
GGAGATGTGTATCTGAGAGTGACCAGTCTAGTATTATCTCCTTTTGTCATGAACATGCATGTGGGGGTCATTTTAGTGCTAAGAAGACTGCTGCTAAGATTTTGCAGTGTGGATTTTACTGGCCTTCGTTGTTAAGATTCCCATAGTCATTGTGTTTCTTGTGAGCGTTGCCAGAAGTTAGGAACCATTTCCCGTAGAAATATGATGCCTTTGAACCCTATTTTAGTGATTGAGGTCTTTGATGTGTGGGGCATTGATTTTATGGGTCCATTTCCTATTTCGTTTGGTTATCTTTACATACTTGTCGCTGTAGACTATGTGTCTAAGTGGGTTGAGGCGGTTCCGTGTAAAACGAATGACCACAGGGTCGTAGTCCAGTTTTTGAAAGAGAATATACTTACACGTTTTGGTACGCCGCGAGCTATAATTAGTGATGGAGGTTCACACTTTTGTAATAGACCGTTTGCTCTTTTAATGAAACAATACGGTATTACCCATAAAGTAGCAACCCCATATCACCCTCAGACTAGTGGTCAGGTAGAGGTTTCCAATAGGGAAATTAAACGTATTCTAGAGAAAACAGTTAATCCAAATAGGAAAGACTGGTCGTCGAGGCTTACTGATGCCTTATGGGCTTACCGTACTGCGTTTAAGACACCCATTGGAATGTCACCTTATCGTTTAGTGTTTGGCAAGGCATGTCACCTGCCTGTTGAGTTAGAGCATCGAGCCTATTGGGCTATTAAGAACTTAAACTTTTCACTTGACAAGGCAGGAGCTCAAAGAAAGCTCCAGCTCAATGAGTTGGACGAGATTCGTAGAGATGCATACGATAGTGCTAAGGAGTATAAGAACAAAATGAAACTTGTGCATGATAGGAATATTTTACGAAAGTCATTTTCTCCAGGTCAAAAAGTTCTTCTGTATGACACTCGTTTGCATCTATTCCCCGGGAAGTTGCGCTCTCGGTGGACCGGTCCTTTTGTGGTCCGTACTGTTTTTCCTCATGGCGCTGTTGAGATTGAGACACCAGATGGTAGTAGTTCTTCGAAGGTTAACGGTCAGCGATTGAAGCCCTTTTTAGAGCCTTTTCCTACAGGTGATGTTGAGGAGGTCCCTCTGGAGGACCCTGTTTACCTTGATTGACCATCGAGGCGATTTTGTATGTTGTATAATATTTTTGTAGGTTTTTGGTTACACTTCACCCAGGTACTATCTTTCCGACTTCTCTCTTTACTATTTCCTCATGTTACTTATATTTTTGGTACTGTTCTTTGATTAGAAACATTGAGGACAATGTTAGATTTAAGTTTGGGGGTGGGGTAGAACTTTTTGTTACCTTTTCGTTGCAATAAATAAACTCCAGAGCCTAGAAATTTATCCCTATTAAGGATGGCACTAACCAATCTAAGTGGATGGAAGCATTTTGGTTGTAGGAGTTGAGAACCAATCTGACTAGATGGCAACATCTAAAGAGTCTATTCATAAAAGCACAGAGCTCAGGTGTTAGAAATAACATGATAGTTTCACCATATCTCGTTGAGTCCTTTTCACTTCTGTTTTTATTTTGTTTTGTTTTTAAACTATGTTTCTCTAAGTGATTAGGTGGGGCTCACGATTCAAGTTGTTACCAATGCTAGGGTGAATTAGAGTGATTGAGATACAAAAAAAAAAAAAAAAAAAGAGACCAGGCCAACTGGAATAAATTCAATAAAGTCGACCACTGGAACCCTTGTATATGCCAGTTGTGTTGACCTAGAGTTAGGATTATCGACCATTGGTACCCTTGTATATGCCAGTGTGTTGATATTAGGCAGACCGGTATCTCAGTCCATTAGGATAGGTTCATTTTGGCGAAGTCATTCAGACAGATATGAGAAACACCGTTCACTTAGTAAACATCAAAACCATCAATGTTTTTCTATATCCATCTTCTTGATCTATCCATGTGATTAGTTTTGACTCCGGATATTGATGTCCATAGTGCGACTATCTGAGTAGAGCTCTGTCACTTCATATGAATTTTAGTATGCTTGAGTGCAAACTCGTGTACAACAATTAGAATTTCGCATCAGGGTACTTCCTCCTGTAGTCAATAAGTATGCCAACCAAGGAGATTCTGTAGTGCCTTCCAAGGATCTGTGTAGATAGCTAGGGTCTGGAGTATAAAGGTTTTGTGGGTATACCTATGGTAAGCCCTCCGGAGACAACACTCCGCCACTAGGGATACCTAGGGGTTTAAAGGATTATTGCATACGTTAATGCAATCGACGATGCCTGTGACAGTGAGTTGGGATTTTATTTCTATTTTATTTTTGCTCGAGGACTAGCAAATAATAGGTTTGGGGGTATTTGATAGACACATTTTTGTGTCCGATTTGTCTCGATTCTATATATTGTTAGGGCTCATTTTTGTACTTATTATGGTGTTTTATTTATTTGTAGGTATTTTTGGCCAATAAACATTTTTGGAAAAAATTGGCTCGAAAAGTTGTCGGAAAGCACCCGGAAGACATTTGCTATTCGGACTCTCACTTTGGATAAGGGGTAACCTAATTGCTAAGGGGCATCCCATTTCCAGACAGTTGTTAATCGCACCCCTACTCTGGATAAGGGGCAACCATCTTCAACATTTTAAAAACCAGGTTTTGGCGGGAAAATAGTGCAGTGAAGAACAGTTTTGGCAATCGTGATTTGGAGGAGTTTGAGGTCGATTAAACCTCTGATTTTCATAGGACAGACTCCTTATGGGTCTAGGAATATGATATGGGTGTTTAAATCGATTAGACTGGGCTCAATTGACGGATTTTTCTCACAACAGAAAATATGGAAAGTCACGTGTGTGACCTGTTTTAGGGAATTTTAGAGAGATTAAAGCGCTGTAAACCTTTCCAAAGATTTGTATCTATCTAAGGAAGAGTTTAGAATAAAAAGGAAAGCTCAGAAACGCGTAGAAATTTTAAAACAAGAAATTGCCGCAACTTGCCAGTGAAGAGAAGGAAAGAGATTTTGGAAGATTTGGGAGAGATTTAATCGGTATTTTTGATATAAATAGATGTCTTGGGTCATATATAAGAGGTGTCGAGAGTTTGGGAACCTAAGGAGAGCCAGAGAAGAAAAAATCAGAGCTTTACCAGACTCTGTTTCTGCTGCTGCTGCTGCTGCTGCTGAGGAAGAACGCGAAGAACATTAATGCACGGGAAACAGTCGCAGAACAGTGTCGTTGTTTAACAGCTGAAGAACATTAAGCTGTGCAGGGCAGTCGTATTCTAGGGTCTTAAAATCAGCGACAAAGAAACAGTTTTTCTGTAACAGTTCCATTGTAACAGCTGTTTTGCAACACCAATACACTGTTGCAAACAGTCTGTGTTATTACTTTTCACTCTTTTAATCATCTTTTGAGCAACAAACACATATTTTGAGATCATGATTAATATGAGGAGTTAAACCCCATTGCTGAGGCGATAGCGGAAGCTATCTTTCCAACAAAAAGTGGTATATTCTATTTTATCTTTTTATTTGCAATAATTATATGATTATTTGCCTTGAAATATTATTGAATATGATTTTTATTTAGGTGATTGTGATCTATTTTGATGGAGTATGCTTAGTTTTAAGACTTTTGATGCTTCATACTTGGTATTTACAATTATTACTTTTGAAAATCTACTTATAGCAATATTTTAGAATCAAATTAAACAAGAAAATTGCATAAATATAAGTATTGGTTTAATCACTTTGAACTTGGAAAATAGTGGAATCTTAGCCTCAGTGTTTCTTTTAGTATTAATATCATCTTTGATTGAGTTTGCTATAATTTTTAGTGAGTTTTCTATTTTAATATTAGAATTTAAGTCTAATTAATATCCTTCACAAGTCTGAGAATCGAACCACTTTTACCACTATCTACAAATCACATCATGTATCGCCCTAGCCGTGTAATATTACAGTGTATCGCCCTAGCCATAAAATACTGGATATATAAAGTGTGGGGGGAAACATCTCATACTAAACACTCAACTAAACAATCATGTATACACATGAACTCCTTCTTTTGAATAGTAATAGCGATGCCAATTCCACACCGAATTGGTAATATTGTGGTGTGTCGCCCTAGCCATTGCATAAAAGCTCGAAAGAAAATAGGTATAAATAAAAATGTGAAGGAGCGTATTCTTATATACCACAGATGGAAATTCTTATTTCCCAGAACATTCATAATCACAAACAAAGCATTTCAATTCCTTTCCAAGAGATAGAAAGATTAAATAATCAACATAACTTTCGGAAAGTAAATCAAACAATGCATGAATTTAACACAAGATAGATTTGTAAAACAATAATGAATACAAGAAAGTTCTTCATCGATTCCCACCTATTTTGATGACAAGCCTCGCCTACCTCGAGATCCACGATCCACTGGTTCATCCTTGAGTCGATCGTTGTTAATATAGACTAACTGTTAATCACACAAGAAGTCTAAGAAACTACCCAAAATGGCTCACACCAGAATCATACAAGTTCTATCTAATGGTTCTAAGCCCATTTAATAAGTCTTATTAATATCTACAAATTTTTAAAAAGAACCAAAGACTACTTCAGACCATAAGGGTCCAATACATCAAAATAAGAAACTAAACCTAAGCCCAAGTCCACTAAACAAGCCCATTACACAAGGCTTGGTCTAACTGGTCAACTAACGGTCAAATTTTGGTCATACCTAAGTCCGGTCAAGTCCACGGTCAACTGGTCAACTTAGTCAAAGAATTGAACTCAGTCAAGATTCACTGAGTCAGGTTTGGTCAGGTATGGTCGATGAGCTAACTCAGTCAGATACACTAAGTCAGTTGAGCTGACTGGGATGACTAGTAGGCAAAACTCAAGAACAGAAGTTCATACAATTTCAATTAAACAACTTTAAATCTAATTACAAACACCAATACAGCTTACCTGCAATTGCAGTTCCAAGCTTTCACTCTTCCTACATACTATCAACTTTATAATCAACCATCTAACCTCTCTTCATTCTACAACATCATACAATCTTACAATTCCCTTATCCCCCAGCTCAACCACAACTCTCACAGCATCACCAAGTTCAGATATATCACCCAACAAACACACATCTTCATTATCTGAGATACAAATTCGGGTATTCCACTACACAATTAATACCACCATCCTTAGATACCACCTGCAACAACTCACCAAATACTTTAACCCCATACACTGCTTCTTCATTCCTACTTACCTCACCACCTTCATCATTTACCTTTAACCCAAACATCATCTCCAGTTCTTCATTTCCAACACCAACAGTTCTTTGTAATACAATTCCTCCTCCCTGTAACTTAACACAACTCCAAATTATATTCTCAACCACAGTAATTCCTAAACAACCACAAGATGCACTCCACAACTTTAGCAGATCACTCATACTACTATGAACCCCAACTATAATAACCATGCATCACCAGTTACATAATAAAACAACATCTTCTTCAACATGAAACCACACATCCAGGCATAATCTGGTTCTACTTGCAACTCAATATAACACCACCTACCTCAATCACAATTCAATACCATCATTACAAACTATAATCTTCATCTGTAAACAACTTAACATTCATCTACCTCTTCTCCTTGTGCTTTGGTACAAACTTAACCAAAATACATCTCAAGCACATAGCCAACAAATCCAATTCAATTCTTAATTCATTAAGAAACTCACTAACTTAATTGTAATAAACTTGAACTGATTAATACTGATAAAAACAATTACCTAAAACTTGTTCAACTCACACTCAATAATCATCAGCACCATAAACTGCAGCTCAATTTAACACCAGCATCAAACATCCTTTCTGAACTTGATTTCATGAAACCCTAATTCCACAATTTATTATCAAGACGACTTCAGAACTTCGATTCAACAACAACCCCTTCTTTCCTTCATCAATCATCAATACAACAAGCTATCCGACTCCAAACAACTCAAAATCAGATAAACCCTAACTTCTGATTCAACACAAAAACCCTAGCTCTTCAGTCCTTCACTAAAATTCATAAATCAACAGCTAATTCCTCCCCCTTGTTTTAAACAAACAAAACCCATCATTAAATAATCGATTTTATCATCAACCTCACTTAATCTCCAAAGAAACAACAAACTCTAATCTCGTTCTTCTCAGGTTATCTCGAAACTAAATCAATCTTCAATTGATATTCTCCATAGATTACAATCACACCATCTTCATCATCTACTAGATAGCTTCAACAAATGATTCTCTCAAACAATCGCAGAAGAAGAAGAACAAGGAAAGAAGAACAGAGAAGAAAAACGAGGAGAAACAGAGAAGAAGAGGAAAGAAGAAGAAAAGAGAAAGTGAGTCTTCTCTCGACACGTTTTGGTGATAAGGCCAATGACCCATGATAAAGGCACCCACCCAAACGCTAAGGGAAGCCAGGTATGTTAACTGCAAAATAACTGATTTGCTCTTTAAAAAAAACTGATAATATCTTCTTCGTATGATATCCGAATGACACGTTCGAGTAGTCCATTCCGCATAACTTTTCGAGACATATTCAATGGTACTAATTTCGTATCTATATCGTTGTTAGATTAATTTATGTTAATTAACATTCTCGTTAAACTAATCGATTTATTAACGACTAAAACGTCTCTTGACTAGTCTAATAGCGTTTACGAGCTTGAGGGTCCTTACAGTACTTGTAACACTTTGATAGTTCATGACCTTTGAGTGAACAATACGAGAACGTCAACCTTGAATATAACTCAGGCATATGAGATGTGCAAGCTGCTAGACACATAGTTGAACCTGAAACATTATTCACAGAGTTTCCAATAGAAAGGTCAGTTTCATCTTCCAGATTGGTTGAGTTTTCTTCTGAAACAATATCAAGATTGATGTATGTATTGCTACAATTATCAAAATCAATATTTTCACAAAGAAGTGCAACACTTTATTTTTCATCTTAATTAGAATCATAGTTGTCAAACATTTCATCAAGAATTGCAGCCAGACATTTGTTCCCAGTGCATTTCTTTCGATTTGGACACTCATTTGCAAAATGACCAGAACCTTTACACTTAAAGCGCTGAGGCATATCTTCGTCATCAGTTTCATCATTATCCCTATTTTTAGGAGGAACACGATTATGAGGTTTATCTGATGACTTGGATTTATCTATGGAGAACCGTTTACTTCTCTTCAAAAGAAGATCCCTAAACTGTCTTGTGATCAACGAGACTGACTTATCAAGATCTTCATCTGATGAATCAGCCTCAGAAAGATCATCTTTGAAGATGTAAACACTTTTACTTTTGTCAAGTAATTTAGTCTTCTTTAGTTCTCTGAAAACAACATCCTTATTAGACTTGGACGTATGCTCATGATCAAAGATCTTTATCTTCCCGACCAGAGTATTTCTGGACAGAGTTGCGAGATTATTTCCTTCAACGATGGCATGCTTCTTAGAATCGTATCTAGATGGCAACGATCTGAGAATTTTTATCACAATGTCCTTTTCAGGAATGATCTTACTCAATGCAAAAGATGCATTAACAATTTCAGACACTTTGTGATCAAACTCATCAAATGTTTCTTCATCTGCCATACGAAGGTTTTCCCAATCATAATTTAGGTTTTGAATCCTAGCTTATTTCCCACTGGTATTTCCTTCAAATACGGTTTCTAAGATATCCCAAGCTTCTTTAGGCTTAGTGCACGTTATCACTTGGTGCTGAAGATCTGGGGTAATGGCATGTATGATAGCATTTAAGCCGTCAAGATTTTCTTTGCAGCAAGGATTTCTTCTGGACTATATCTACCAATATCCTTAGGTATAGATACATCGTCTTATGTATTACCGGAGGATCATAGCCATTAAAAACACGTACCCATGTTTGAAAATCACGAGCTTGAAGAAAAGCACGCATAGCAATTTTCCACCATAGTTAGTTTGAGCCATCGAAGACTGGTGGTACGTTTATGGAGATAGAATTCCTGTCCATAGAGTCAAATCGCTGCAAACACAGACTTGCAAGGTCTTTAAACGTGTTTGCCTGCTCTGATATCAATTGAAAAAGCGGGGGTCTAACAAACACACCCAATATTTTGATTAGCAATCTGTATGGACTAACTCCAATATACTTTTAAGAGAATCAACTAGGCAGTCAGACTCAATCTTAATAAAAGTATATCAAAGAGTTATATCTCACTTTCTTGATTCAATACTTACTCAAGCAAATAGAAATATGTGAGTCTAATTGAATACAAGAGAAATCACTTGAACGGTATTGTTGATAGATCGAAATGATTAATCATACAAATAGCCTCCCCTTAACCTATCAAGGTCCCCCCTTAGGAATAAAAGGAACTTGGGGACTAGGCCTAACCCATTAAGATGGGAATTTCTAGTCCACACAAGAACACACTAAGGAAGTTGGGTTAAAGAGAAAGGACCTTTAGGGTTTGGTATTAACTTAAGGAAAGGAAAATGGCAGTTTAGTAATATGGTAATCTTATGGGTGTTTATCCATAAGAGGGCCATTATAAAAGGAAAAGAAGGTACACTTCTTAAGATCATCATTAATCCACCATTATCTCTCCTAAACCTCTCTACACCTTGGAAGTACTTTCTGTGATTGCGGCTAGTTCCTCCTTCCCACATTTTACCCTATCAACATTGCGACCACAGTGGGAGGTTCTTAGCCTCTAGTCCAGCAGGATACTCCCAGGTGCGAGCCATGAGATGCCAGCGGGTGGAGCACTTCCCAACCCGGACCGCATCACTATGGAAGATATTCAAGGAGAAAGTGATGAAGAGGTACATGTCCGTGCGGTAGTCACTACAACTATTGTGCAAGGATATGGAGAATCTCAGAGGAAAGAATAATTGCCTAAAGAGAAATTCGCGACAGAGATCAACGAGCGAGAGATGTCCGAGTTACAAGAGGAATTAGACGCATCTATTAAAAAGCATCAAGAGCTACGCGGACGACTGAAGCGAGCGAGAGAACAAGACAAGGCGGCAACTAAGGCTGCCAAGAACACAGCTCCGAGCATGACATAAGATGCAATCGCCAAATATCTAGAGGCAAACTATCGAGTAACGAAACACAACGCCTACGATTCACTGGAGCCGGCATACTCTACCGAGGTTGCCGAGTACTCATATCCTGAAGATTATGTGTCACCAAAATTCGAGACATATGGAGGAAAGGGAAATGCACGCGAGCATGTAAGCCGTTTCATATCAGCAATGAACGCATATGCTTGGGACGAAAGCCTTTTTGTGAGGGAGTTTCCAAAGTCACTTACAGACAACGCTTTTACTTGGTATGATAATTTGAAACCCGG